>NC_085929.1:56625218-56943679 GCF_028885655.2 Pongo abelii | reverse complement strand
GCTTCCCCCCAGGGGCCTGCTCACGGAGAAGGCGGCGCCTGTCATGAACATCATCCACAGCATCTTCAGCCTCGTACTCAAGTTCCGCAGCCAGCTCATCTCCCAGGCCTGGGGGCCCGCTGGGGGCCCGCGGGGTGCAGAGCACCCCAACTTTGCACTCATGCAGCAGTCCTACAACACCTTCAAGTACTACTCCCACTTTCTCTTCAAAGGTGAGGCCCACCCTGGCTGGGAGGGCTGCGGGGGGGCCAGGGCGGGGCTCATACCATGGGCAAAAGCCTGAGCTGCTCGCTGGTCCCCAGTGGTGACCAAGCTGGTGAACCGGGGCTACCAGCCCCACCTGGAGGACTTTCTGCTGCGCATTAACTTCAACAACTACTACCAGGACGCCTGAGGCTGCTCTTCGGGGGACATGCACAATAAAGTGTCCTTGGACCCTGTCTGTATCTCTCTCTCCTGGGCAGGGTGGGGGAAGAATGACCACAGAGATGGACCTGAGGGAGTTGCTGGTTTATTTAGGAGCCTGGGTCCAGCCCCCAGGGACCAGGCTGCACTGCTGAGCCGGCCTCAGACAGAGACGGGTCAGGTCCTGACTGGATGTCTCTGCCATCACGGAAAGACAGGTGTGCGTGGGCAGAATCCCCCAGTGTAGAGGGCAGCCCGGCACCGTCTCGGCCACTCAGCAGCACGTGGGGGCCTCGGGAGACTCCAGGGGTGTGGAGCGCGCCGAGGCCGTTATGAAGATCATGTCACGCACAGTTCTGCTGCCCAGAGCGGGGGCTTACTGCTGTAGGAGCGCTGCCTGCTGTCTGCTCCGTCGGCCTCCGTGGCCTCGGCGTCTGTGGCGGCCCCCGCCTCGCAGTGGTAAGGGGTCTCCAGTAGCTTCAGCACCCGCCGCACCTGGAGGATCAGGAGGGTCAGAGGGGTCTGGGGCCGATCCCCTCCCAGGGATCACAGGGACAGGCGTGTGCTTGCCTCTGAGAAGTCCCCGCGCTCGGCAGCCTCGATGGCGTTCTGCGCAATGTAGTTCCTCAGCACGTACTTGGGGTTGTTGGCGTGCATCACGCGCACACGCTCAGCCTGCCAGGCGGCAGCATCCCTGGCGCCTTCCAGGTCCTTGTCCAGCCGGGCTCTGGAATGACATCCGGGCTCTGGAGTCACAGCCGGGCTGGACTTTCCAGCACGTGCCCCGCCGCCCCTGGTGACCATGGACGCAGGGCTCACCTGTATGCCTGTAGCCAGTCAGCCCAGTGGCCCTGGTTCCTGCTCTGCAGGTCTGCTGCACTCAGCTGCTCCAGCCGAGACTGCTGCTCCACACGCTCCAGCTCCCTGGTGATGCCCGCCCGGGTGCCCATAAGCGCGAACAGCTGCGGGTTTGACTGCGCCAGCATCAGCATCATGGATAGCTGCCTGTGGGGAGGCCAGGATGTCCGGGAGGTAGCCCCTGACCGTGTCCCTGCCCTGTAGGCAGCTGCTCCGCCTGCCCCAGGCTGCTCTCACGGCTCACCTAGAGTCCAAGGGCCCAAGCAGCCCGGTCCCCGAGGTCCCTGGAACCCCACTGGCAGGGATGGACCCCAGTGGGCCCACACCAGGCATCCCCATGCTGTCTGCCAAGGCCCTTCGTGGGCCGAGGGGCAGGACCGCTCTGCTGCCCAGGTTTCTGCTGGAGAGTCTCCACCTCCCGAGTTTAATGCTTGTGGGACGGGCACTGCTATTAGCACTTCTCTCATTTCCAGAAGGGTCCAGGTGGGCAGGGGCCAGGCCTTCTCCAGTGGAGGGGGTTTCGTGCTCAGCAGGGCCTGCTGGCCGGTGCTCCCAGCCAACCCCACTGGTCTTGTGTTTTAAGTTAAAAGCAACAATACTTTCCACGTCTCATCCTGCACGTGGGCGGGACTCTTCAGACAGGGCAGCCCTTCCCTTTGGAAGATGGTGTGGGAAGGGTTGACCTCTGGGAGCCCATTCTCCCTAGAAACCCAGAGGCTTTCTCTGAAGCCTCTGCCCCCACACCTGTGTCAGCCTCGCCACCCTCTACTCTGTGACCAACCGGCCCCAGCACCGCAGAGACGCCGTGACTGCATCCGTCCCTGGAGCGGAGCAGCCACCGGGCCCCAGCCAGCTCTGCCTCCAGCTTCTCCTTCGGCCTGTTTCTGATTATGCTTCCTTTTCTGGAAACAAATCCAAGGAAATAGGAACTGAGTACCCACCGGGGATCCATCTGGGGCCGGAAGGCCAGCCTCAGCTCCTCCAGGGAGGCACACTGCTCCATCAGCCTGGCCAGGAATTCCGCCAGGCCTGGCGACTCTGGCTCCACTGGGAAGGAGCTCAGCAAGTAGAAGGTGTTTGTGAAGTCGGCACCTGGAACACAGGCTGCTCAGGGAGCTGGAAGCAGAAGGCCCAGGGTCCCTGTCCTGGTGCCACACAGACCCCCCGCCCCCCTGGCACAGGTGCTGCATGGACCCACCCACATGCTCCACCCCCCACCCCCGGCACGGATCCACACACTCCCCGACCCACACCCTCCACCTGGCACAGTGCCATACAGACCCACACCCTCACCCAAGCACAATGCCACATGGACCCACACCCTCCCCCCAGCACACGTGCCACATGAGCCCCGCTCAGCATTGGTCCTGGGACTCCTGAGCCCTCCACACCCCACTCCTCAGCCTCCACCCATCCACCGCGCAGGCAGCTGCCATTTGCTGACCCTCCAAGTCACCTGTGAAGTAGCCTAATAATGAGAAGGCAGAGGCTGCTGCCCAGCCCTCACATCCTCACAGTCACAACTGCCTGCTTTGGGAGCTAGCGAGTGTTGAGGAGAAGCTGCTGTAACCCGCCTGCAAAAGGCCCAACTTGTGACAGACACTGCGATCCTCCCCCTGACTCTGGAACACGCTGTCTGAAACCACAGTGACCCTAAAACAACGTCTAAAAACAAAACGAGAAGGGAGTCAAAGCAACATACTGCAAAAGAGTCGACTACACACAAAGGTAGCAACGGAGGACGTGAGCGACCAGAAAAATGGCACAAGTTCCCCCTCAGTAACTGCTTTGAAAGTGAATGGACTGATCTCTCCAACAAAAGGCAGACTGGCAAAGTGGGTAAAAAGACGATTTCCATGTTGTCACCACATGATCTGCAAGACGTTCAAAGACACGAACAGGCTGGAAGTGAAAGGATGAAGAAACCCAGGCCAAAGAGTAACCTAAAGAGAGCTGAGGTGACTCTTAAACTCACAGCAGATAAGTTTTCTATTTTTTGAGACGGTGTCTCGCTCTGTTGCTGGGGCTGGAGTGCAGTGGTGCAATCTTGGCTCACTGCAACCTCCGCCTCCCAGGTTCCAGCAATTCTCCTGCCTCAGCCTCCTGAGTAGCTGGGATTACAGGCACCCGCCACCATGCCTGACTTGCTTATTTATTTATTTAGAGACGGAGTCTTGCTCTGTTGCTGGGGCTGCAGTGCAGTGGCGCAATCTCGGCTCACTGCAACCTCCGCCTCCCAGGTTCCAGCAATTCTCCTGCCTCAGCCTCCCGAGTAGCTGGGATTACAGGCACCCGCCACGACGCCTGGCTAATTTTTGTTTTCTGAGATGGAGTCTTGCTCTTGTTGCCCAGGCTGGAGTGCAGTGGCATGATCTCAGCTCACTGCAACCTCCGCCTCTCCTGCCTCAGCCTCCTGAGTAGCTGAGATTACAGGCACCCACCACCATGCCTAGCTAATCTTTGTATTTTTAGTAGAGATGGAGTTTCACCATGTTGGCCAAGCTGGTCTCGAACTCTTGACCTCAGGTGATCTGCCTGCCTCGGCCTCCCAAAGTGTTGGGATTACAGGCATGAGCCACCATGCCCGGCCAGAGAAGATTTTAAATAAAAAATGGTCAGAAGGGCCAGGAAAGGTAGCTCACCCCTGTAATCCCAGCTACTTGGTAGGCTGAGGTGGGAGGATAACTAGAGCACAAGAGGTGGAGGCTGCAGTGAGCCGCGACTGTGCCACTGCATTCCAGCCTGGGCAACAAAGTGAGACACATCCAGCCTCAACAAAAAATTGTTACAAGAGACAGCATTATATATGGATAAAAGAGTCAATTCATCAATAAAAATATAAAAATTATAAACATGCACCCAATAAAAGCCCAAAAATGTAAACGTTGGCAGAATGGAAGGGACAGACAACAAACAGTTCTATCTATAGTAAGAGTTGGAGACTTAAACACACCACTTAATAATGGATAGACCATCTAGGGTTGGGAGCGGTGGCTCATGCCTGTAATCCCAGCACTTTGGGAGGCCGAGGCAGGTGGATCACGAGGTCAGGAGATCGAGACCATCCTGGCTAACATGGTGAAACCCTGTATCTACTAAAAATACAAAAAATTAGTCAGGCGTGGTGGCGGGCGCCTGTAGTCCCAGCTGCTGGGGAGGCTGAGGCAGGAGAATGGTACGAACCTGGGAGGCAGAGCTTGCAGTGAGCCGAGATCGCGCCACTGCACTCCAGCCTGGGTGACAGAGCAAGACTCCGTCTCAAAAAACAAACAAACAAACCATCCAGACAGAAGGTCAATGAGAAATGGAAGACCTGAACAACAGCCTAAATCAAGAAGACCAAACAGGCACATACACGGAACCCTCCACCCAGCAGAACAGAGCACACCGTCTTCTCCAGGGCACACAGGAAGTTCTCCAAGATAAGCCACAAAACAAGTTGTAATAAACCTCAAAAGGCTGACATCTCTAGTCACGATGGAATGAAGCTAGAAATCACTTAAAAACACAACACACTGGTTGGGCGCAGTGGCTCAACCCTGAAATCCCAGCACTTTGGGAGGCTGAGGTGGGCAGATCACTTGCGGTCAGGCGTTGGAGACCAGCCTGGCCAACATGGTGAAGCCTCATCTCTCCTAACAATACAAAAATTAGCTAGGTGTGTTGGAGCATGCCAGTAGTCCCAGCTACTTGGGAGTCTGAAGGAGGAGAATCACTTGAGCCTGGGAGGCGGAGGTTGCAGTGAGCCAAGATCATGCCACTGCACTCCAGCTTGGGCGACAGAGCAAGACTCCGTCTAAAAACCAAAAAAACACAAAACACAACATACCAAAATTGATGGACACAGCAAAAGCAGTGACCAGAAGGACATGCAGTGTAAATGGCTACACTGAAGAAGATCTCCAATCAGTTACCTCACCTCACGCCTAAGGAACTGGATAAAGAAGAGGCAAGATTAGAGGAAGATAATAGACTGAAGAAACAGAGGCACACACTGCATAACTCCACTTACACGAAGGGTTTAGGGCAGTCAGGTTCACAGACTTGGAGCGGAGCGGCTGCCACCAACGGCTGCAGGGAGGGGAATAGGGAGCTGGTAACCAGCTCACACAGGATTTGGGTGGTGGATGTGAACAAGCTCCAGGGCTCAGCTGTACAGCACTGCTCCTGCGTCAGCTATGATGTGCTGTGCACTCCACAATTTAAGAGGGTAGATCCATGTTGTGTTCCTACCACGATAAGATTGTTTGTAAAAAACTGCTACGAACAATTATATACCAAAATTATCTACAAGACCTGGACAAACTACCTGACACAGAAAATTCCTGGAAACATAGATTACCAAAACTGACTCAAGAAGAAAAGAAAATCTAAATTGATGTAAGGCAAGCAAGGAGACTGATCAGTAATCAAGATTTTTCCAACAAAGAAAAGCCCAGGACCAGATGGCTTCACTGGTGAATTCTACCAAATACTCTTAAGAACAAATGGCAATCCTTCTCAAACTTTGAAGAAAAAAATGGAAGATGTGGGAATACCTCCTAACTCACTCTGAGGCCAGCACCACCTTGACATCAAAGCCAAACAGACACTAAAGAAAAAGCAGAACTCTAAGCCAGTATGCCTTACGCATACAGATGCAAAAATCCTCAAAATACTCGCAACATTCAGCATATTAAAATAACTATACAGCATATGGCTGGGTGTGGTGGCTAACGCCTATAATCCCAGTACTTTGGGAGGCTGAGGCGGGCAGATCACCTGAGGTCGGGAGTTCGAGACCGGCCTGACCAACACAGCGAAACCTGTCTCTACTAAAAATACAAAATTAGCCGGGTGTGGTGGTGGGCACCTGTAATCCCAGCTACTTGAGAGACTGAGGCAGGAGAATCGCTTGAACCCAGGAGGCGGAGGTTGCAGTGAGCCAAGATGGTGCCACTGCACTCCAGCCTGGGCAACAAGAGTGAAACTCTGTCTCAAAAAATATTAAAAATAATAGTCATATAGCATATTAAAAATAATCTTATAGCATATTAAAAGGACCAAGTAAAATTTATCCCCAGAATGCAACGAGAGATGAATGAAATAATAAAACCACACGACCATCTTCATTGCAGGAGAAAGCATTTGATAAAATGCAATAGCCTTTCACGGTAAAAGCATTCTGAAAGAAAACTTCAGCATGGTAAAAGTCCACAGCTAACATCACACTCAATGGGTGAAACACTGAACACTTTTCCCTGAAGGTCAGGAACAAGAAAAGGATGCGCATCTCAGCTACTTCTATTCAACATACATGTCCTAGCTAGTGCAACCCAGTGAGTCACCCACACGACCCAGCAATCCTACCACCTGTCCACCCCACGGAACCGAAAGAGGGAATCAGAGATCTTTGCATTCGCTTTCACAGCAGCACGGCATACAATGCACCGTACGCAACAGCCAGAAGAGGAACACGTACGCCAGTATGTCATGGATAAGCAAACTGCGGCCTGTCCACACAATGGGATGCTTCTCAGCCTTCAAATGGAATAAAATCCTGATACGGACCTGGGTGAACATTGAGGACCTTATGCTAAGTGAAATAAGCAGTCACCACAGAACAAGCACTGTATGACTCCACTCGCAGCAGGTCCCTAGATTCACCAAATCATAAAGACAGAGAGTAGAATGGGGGTGCCAGGGGTGGGGCGGGCCCAGGGAGTGACTGTGCACTTGGAACCTGGAAGCTGGAAGGTAAACCATCTCTAACCACAACAGCACAGGAGGCGCCTCGCTGCAGGCACGGCTGGGTCACTCACCAGTCAGGTGCATGGTCTCCAGGAGCTTGGACACCAGCACCCTGTCTTCCTCCAGCTCCACCTGCACGAGGCCCAGCTTCCTGCGCATCTTCTGCAGGTAGTGCCTTTGGAACTCGGCGTCAAACTCATCGGCCAGGATGGCCTCACCCAGCTCCAGCGGCAGCTCTGGCTGCAGGGCCTCAGCCAGCTTCCGCAGGTTCCACCTGCACACCTCGGGCTGCTTGCTGTATGCATAGCGGCCGGTGTTGTCAGAGGCATTGCACACGTGGTCGGGGTCATACCTGCCACACGGGGCAAGAGAGCCATGCCCTGCCTGAGAGGAAGTTCCCAGGAGATGGTGCAGGCACCCTGGAGGGGAGGCCCAGGGGAAGTTCCCACGTGGCCGTGGCTCTCTGTCCCTGTCCCACAGGGGTCCTGTCTCACCAGCCCCTGGCCAAGGCCTCCGGGATTGCCCTGGACTCTCTACTTCCTACATCAGCTCCCAGCCCCGTCGGCTCCCCCTCAGGCATCATGGGCCAGTGCCTGGGGGCAGCAGGTTTCATGCAGCCCACACCCCCAGCCCTGGGGCCTGCACTTTGCTGGGCCCCAGGGCCACTTACCTGTCCAGGAAGCCAAAGGGCCCGTAGTCGATGGTGAGACCCAGGATGCTCATGTTGTCGGTGTTGAGCACGCCGTGGCAGAAGCCCACACACTGCCACTCGGCCACCATCCGCGCCGTGCGCCGCGTCACCTGGGGCGGGACAGTGTGCTTGCTTCCTCCTCGGGGTCCTGCCCAGACCTCCCCACTCGTGTCCATCCTTCCCCTCCCTGAAACCAGCTGTGCTTCGCTGAGTGGCTCTCACTCCGGTATTTCTGGGCTATCTGTCCTGATGTCCTGTCACCGCCTCAACCACAAGGTGGCGATGAAGAGTGCGTTGCACTCACAGCATCCACTCTTTAATATACTCACAAAATTTGGCTTTTACCCAAACTAGAAAAATCAGGGAACCCCAGACTCAGGCCCAGTAGAGACCCCAAAGAAGCAAAGAAGGGTCAGTTCACTGAGGGGCCACACCTGCCCCAGGGCCAGGCCACTGTCCATCCTGGTGCCACCACCACCCTGCTGGCCTAGCCCCCCTAACCAGACAGCAGTCCTCACCCAGCCCAGCACCGGTAACCTTGAGAATAGGGGCCAATCAACAGGGGGGCCAGGAGGCCCCAAGGTGCAGGGTGCACTGAGGGCCCCACTGGCCCTGCTGAACACAGGCCTGACAGGCCTGACACCACCTCTCTCCTGCAAGGCCACCGACGCTCCTGGGAGGCAGAGTGCCTGCGTCACTGGCAGAAGACTGAGGCTCAGAGGGGCAGAGTGACCTGCCTTGACCACCCACGCACATCTATGCCGGAGCACCAGGCTGCCCCCAGCAGCTCCTCCGGGCCTTCTGCAGCCCCATCACCCACCCACATGGAACATGGCTGGGGTGGACTGAAGGGATGGAGCTGGGGCAGGACACAGCCCTAGGAGCATCTGCCTGGCGCCAGCTTCTGCTGACGGCAGCTCAACAGCCCCCAGCCACGTGGCAAAGAGGGTCCCCATGCAGCCCTGGCTGCAGCTGCTCCAGGGGTGGCCTGAAACTTCTCAAAGAAGATGCTGTGTCCGGCCCCCCTGAACCCCCACTTGGCCTGACCCCACTGATGCTGCAGGCCCCCAGCCCAGCCAGGTGAGGTGCTGGGTTCCCCCACCATGTGCTGGATGCCCTGTGACAAGGACGATGCCGTCAAGCCACGTGGGATGTCTGTGGTGTCCGTGGGGCGGGGACCCAGACCCCAGGTGGGCACTCAGCATCTCCCCAGTCAGGACCTGGCTGGCTGCCCTGGGCATCAAGACGTATCGACCCACGTGGGAGGTGCCCAGCCCATGGGGCTTCCACCCAAGCCAGCTCCCACCCTGCACCCCCACCCCAAGCTGGCCCTGCAGGGATACCAGTAGGAGAGCACGCCCAGGGCCCCCAACGCCACTGAGCCCAGGGGAGTTTCAGGTTTGTCCCAGGGCCCGAGCACACATGATGGGGTTTGCGGACAGGAGCGGGAGCTCAGAGAAGGGCGGGGAGGCTGGGTAAAAGCCTTTGTCCCCCGGCCAAAATGGGGGTGTCTTCAGCACAGGTGGGGACACCCAGCACCCACCCGCAGGGAGGGGCAGCGTGCGGCCCACTGACCTCCCGGAAGAAGGCGGCGTTCCTCTGCACGTTGTTGCTGGCATGAGCAGCCTGGATCTCGGGGTAAAAGGAGCTGATGACATAGTCGAGCAGCTGCACTCGAATGTCGTTCCTCCCCACGCTGGGGCCTGCACGCCCTGTGTGCTCATCTGCAGACTTAAAAATCTCAAAGGATCCAAACCTGGAGGGAAGACCCGAGGGGTCAACAGGTCAAACCTGACCCCAACCACTTGTGAAAATAAGAAAAAGAAAAAGACGTTGTTGTGGCTATTTTTTTTTTTTTTTGAGACGAGTCTCTCTTGTTGCCCAGGCTGGAGTGCAGTGGCGCGATCTCGCCTCACCACAACCTCGAACTTCTGGGTTCAAGTGATTCTACTGCCTCAGCCTCCCGAGTACCTGGGATTACAGGCACACGCCACCACGCCCAGCTAATTTTTGTATTTTTAGTAGAGACAGGGTTTCACCATGTTGGTCAGGCTGGTCTCAAACTCCTGACCTCATGATCCACCTGCCTCGGCCTCCCAAAGTGCTGGGATGACAGGCGTGAGCCACCGCGCCTGGCCTGTTGTGGCTGCTAAATCATGCAGCCCTACAGCAGAAAGAGAACCTTGATTAAAACAAAAGCAACCAACCAACCAGAAGGCACCACAGCTTTACCTGACACAAACGCAGACATATTCCACTTTTGGTCAACATCCAGCCACTGACCAGGCCTGTCTCCACAGTCTGGGGCACGTGCGGGGGAGGCCCATGGGTCTAGAAACCACCAAGGCCCCTGCACTCCCACCCCAACCCCACGAGGAGGGTTTTCGGCAGGTCTTACACATGGAGGGGCGTGGCCTGCCACTGCGTCCTCGGGGAGGGGACGCAAAGGAGAGTCAGCTGCTATGGACACACATCTGTGAGGGCTCAGCAGCAGCCGTCCCCCAGGGTGACTGTCCCCCAGGGGACATTGTCACAACTGGGGTTACTACTGGCAACCAGCGGGCCCAGGGCAGGGATGCTGCATGCCACACAGGACGGACTTCACATCGATGCCAACATTGCCGCTGGGCAGAGCCTCAGAGGAAGTCGTGGCCCCAGATCCTTCCTATCCCCCTGCAGGGCAAGAAAAGCCAGAGGCCCACAGGCAGCCTCAGGGGTGGGCGGCTGGTGTCCCGGGCAGGACGGGGCCGCAAGACCAACAGACAACTCTACATTCAGGTGTTCAGGAGGAAGTGCTAGACGCCAGGTGGCAAGGTGACATCAAAAACCGATGGCTGGGGGCCGGGCGCCTATAATTCCAGCACTTTGGGAGGCCAAGATGGGTGAATCACCAGAGGTCAGGAGTTCGAGACCAGCCTGGCCAACATGGAGAAACCCTGTCTGTACTAAAAATACAAAAATTAGCTGGACGTGGTGGCGCACGTCTGGAACCCCAGCTACTTGGGAGGCTGAGGTAGGAGAATCGCTTGAACCTGGGAGGTGGAGGTTGCAGTGAGCCAAGATCACGCCACTGCACTCCAGCCTGGGTGACAGAGCGATACTCCGTCTCAAAAAAAAAAGAAAAGAAAACTGATAACTGATGGCTCACATCAGACAGGAGCCAGCCCAGGACTCCAGACCAACGAGCAACTGGACCATCAGATCAGAAAGCCCGAGCAGGACACCACGCACAGCTTGCAGCTCCTGCTTCTTCAGTGGCCATTTCCTCAGTCAAGTCTAAGTAGTTCCTTGTCATAAACTGCAGCCAACAGCTCTGGACACTGTCCCCAGCCTCAGGCTCAGGGACCCCCTCCTCCCCAGAAGCACCAGGCAGGGACCCTTCTCTGGTGCCTGTGGCCCTGGACCCCCCTGCTGGTGCTTTGAGATACGCCAGCTCCCGCAGGGCCATCTCTGGCTGCAACGAGGGCCTGGACGGGCATGTGGGAGGGCTCAGCACAAGTGTCCCAACGGAGCACCAAATGCCTTTGCACTCAGATCCCTCCCAGTGGGCGTGACGCAGCTACTTCACGGACAGGCAGCTTCTGAGGCTGCCAGGGACAGGCTGGACTTTCAGAAGAGGCCAAGGCGGTCATCTGGGTTTGTTTCTACCAGAATCCTAGCAGCACAGGCCCAAATCTCCTAGGACTCTATAAGCAAGTGCGTGTGAACAGGCCGAAAGGACCCCGGCATTACCTTATGAAAGTGGAAGCTACACGCAACACAACCGTGCATTGTTCATATTTGGGATTACCATCATAGAACACGTCGCGCACCACCGTGGACTCGGACGTGACGCAGGCGCCGGCCCGTGTGGTGGGGATTCCCAGGTGGAACATGGCTTCGCTGCACAGGAACTCCCGGATGCTTGACCGTAGGACCTTGCGACCGTCGGCCTGTCTGAAACCAAACACAGAGTTCACTACGTGGGCCTGTCAGGAGTCACCCAACACCAGGATTCCGGGCAGCACACGGAAAGGAGGGAACGCGTGTAACGTGAGCAGCTTGCACGTCCTTGAAAACCGCCCGTCCCAGGTGACATCAGGTGCCTTGTGAGCCTCCAACACTGCCCAGTTCCAGCAACCGCACACCCCAGCAGGTTGTCGGCACAGCCTCTGGTAAAAATGGGCCTGAACACATGCAGCCGCGTCTTCCTGCCGAGGACGAGGGTTCCGCAGCAGAAGCCAGGACTGTGTGACTGCACAGCGGGGACAAAGGGCCTGGGGCAGCCCTGCCCCATGGGACACAACAGCCTTTGCACCGGGACGGGCGCCCAGGTACGGGCCAGCCAAGGAATGAGCTCCTCTGTGCCTGCCGGAGCCCCCACACCTACAGTGGGGGGAGGCAGGGCAGAGAAGCCAGCTGCCCACCCTGCAAAACCCACCCCTCGAGGCTCCAACAGCGCCGGCCTCAGGCCACTCAGCCACTTCTGACCCCCAGGTCTCGCATTCCCTTCCCCACAGGTCTTCAGGTCCCTGGCCTCGGCCAGGCATGGGGAAGGGGATGTGAGCTCTGAGGGCCAGATAACTGCCCCCTTTTTCTTCAGTTATTTTCCCTGTGGTAAAATACACATAAAATAAATTTACCATCTTAAACCACTTTTTTTTTGTTTTTTAAAGACAGGGTCTCACTCTGTCACTTGGCCTGGTATGCAGAGGCACAAACCTGGCTCGCTGCAGCACCACCCTCTCCCTCAGCCTGCCAAGCAGATGGGACCACAGGCAATGCCGCCAGGCTCTGCTAATTCTTGTCTTACTTTTTGTAAAGACGGGGTTTCATTATGTTGCCCAGGCTAGTCTTGAACTCCTGGGCTCAAGCGATCCTCTCACCTTGGCCTCCCAAAAGTGCTAGGATTACAGGCACGAGCCACTGCGCCCGGCCCATCTTAGCCATTTATAAGTGTACAGATCAGTGCTATTAAATAAGTTCATAATGTTGCACAACCATCACCCCCATCCATGTCCAGAAATCTGTCTTGTGAAATTGAAACTTTGTCCCTATTAAACACTAGCTCCCGATTCCTTTACTCCCTCCAGCCCCTGGGACCCAGAAACTGACTTTGTCCCCATTGAACACTGGCTCCCGATTCCTCTACTCCCTCCAGCCCCTGGCACCCACCATTCTACTTTGTCTTTATGAATGTAGCTCTCTAGGTACCTCATGTAAGTGGGATCACCCAGGATTTGTCTCTCTGTGACCAGCTTATTTCACTGCATGACGTCCTCAAGGTTCATCCGTGTTGTAGCATATCAGCATCTTCTTTCTTAAGGATGAATAATACTCCACTGTATGTACAGATCACATTTAATCCATTCACCTGCTGATAGATACTTGTTCTGCCTTTTGGCTATGAATATCGGTATACAAATCTCCTTGAGATCCTGCTCTTGGGGATATACCCAGAAGCAGAACTGCTGAATCATGTGATTTGAGGAACTTCCACACTGTTTTCCACAGCAACTATATCATTTTACATTCCTACCAACAGTGCAGAAGGGTTCCAATTTCTCCACAGCCTCAACACTTTTTAACTTACATTTTTTTTTTTTTTTTTTTTTGAGACAGGGTCTCACTCTGTCACCCAGGGACAGTGGCGTGATCTTGGCTCACTGCAACCTCTGCCTCCTGGGTTCAAGTGATTCTCCTGCCTCAGCCTCCCAGGTAGCTGGGATCACAGGCACGCTCCACCACGCCTGGCTAATTTTTGTATTTTTTGTAGAGATGGGGTTTCACCATGTTGGCCAGGCTGGTCTCAAACTCCTGACCTCAAGTGATCCACCCACCTTAGCCTCCCAAAGGGCTGGGATTACAGGCGTGAGCCACTGTGCGGACCAACCTTTTATTTTTCTGAGACGGAGTCTTGCCCTGTCGCCCAGGCTGGAGTGCAGTGGCGCGATCTCAGCTCACTGCAAGCTCCGCCTCCTGGGTTTAAGCAATTCTCTGCCTCAGCCTCCCGAGTAGCTGGGACTACAGGTGCCCACCACCACGCCCAGGTCAACCTTTTAATTTTTTAAATAATTGCCATCCTAATGGGTATGAGGTGCTATCCCACTGTAGTTCCGGTTTGCACTTCTCTAATGATTAATGATGTTGAGCATCTTTTCACGTGTTATAAACTTTTCATGTGCTTACTGGCCAAATCTTCTTTGAAGAAATGTCTATTCAAATACTTGTCCATTTTTGAATTTTTTTTTTCCTGTTGTTAAGTTTTGGGAGTTCTCTGTATATTCTGGATATTAATCACTTATCAGATATATGAATTGCAAATATTTCCTCCCATTCTGTGGGCTGCATTTTTACTGTTAATACTGTATTTTTATGCCTAATTTTTAAAGTGTTCATGAAGTCCTGTTTGCCTATTTCTTTAGTTGCCTGTGCCTTTTGTGTCACAGCCAAGAAATCGCTGCCAAATCCAGTCTCATGAAGCATTTTCCCTATTTTCTCTAAGAGTTTTAGCTCTTATGTTTAGATCTTTGGTCCACTCTTCAGTTAACTTTGTTCATGGTGTAGGTAAGGACCCAGCTTCATTCTTTTGCATGAGGATCCAGTTTTCCCAGCACCACTTGTTGAAAAGTCTTTCTCCATCGAATGGTCTCAGCACACTTGTTGAAAATTTGCTGACCATATATGTGAAGGTTTATTTCTAGGCTCTTTATTCCATCCCACTGGTCTATGTCTATCCTTATGCCAGTGCCATACTGTTTTGCTGACTGCGGCTTTGTAGTAAGTTTTGAAATCAGGAAGCATGAGTCCTCCAACTTTCTTCAAGATTGTTTTGTCCATTCAGGGTCCCTTGAGATTCCATATGAATTGTATTACTTTTCGAGACAGGGTCTCACTCTGTCATCCAGGCTGGAGTGCAATGGGATAATCACAGCTCACTGCAGCCTTGAATCCTGGGCTCAAGTGATTCTTCCACCTCAGTCTCCTGAGTAGCTGCAATTAGAAGCACACGCCACCATGCCCAGCTAAGAAAAAAATATATTTTTTGAAGAGACAGGGTCTTGCTGTTTCCCCAGGCTGGTCTCCAACTCCTGGCCTTAAGCAATCCTCCTGCCTTGGCCTCCCAAAGTGCTGGGATTACAGGAGTGAGCCACTGCACCTGACCCCATGTGAATTTTAAAATTGGTTTTTCTATTTTTGCAAAAACTGTCATTGGTATTTTGATAGGGACTATACTGAATCTCTTCAAAGAGTACTGTTGTCTTTCTAATATTAAGTTATCCAACCCACGAACAAGGGATGTTTCCATTTATTTTTCTTTACTTTCTTTCAGTAATGTCTTTCAGTTTTCTTCCTTCTCACAGCCACTTCAAGTCTCTTCCTTCTCACAGCCACTTCAGACGTTAGCCTCAATTTCAGAGAACTGGTGGGGCCAGGGACCCCAGGACACGTGTGGGGATGACAGGCAGGGCCTGAGTAAAGGTCAAAGGACTCCTTAATTTTTAGGAGAAAATATATTCTAGCAGACCTTAGGTCTGAAAGCACTGAGTTAATACTCAAGTCTTCAAATATAAAAAGTGTCTTCCAGAAACAGATTACTCTCATTAAAAAAACTGCCTTTATAACTTAAAATATCACCAAAAACGAAAACATAAAGTTTAAGATGTTCGCCAAAAAGAAAAAGAAAAATTAAAAAAAAAAATGCTCTCAGGACAAGCAGGCCCCAGGCTGAGCAGCATTTCCACCACGTTCCAAGGGTCAGAAACGCTCCCGTGGGCGGCCGGTGCTGTCAACTCTAAGCAGGTCGCTGGGGGTGGGGAGGGAGGGCCAGGTTGCCCTCAGACACAGAACAGAACGGATTTGGAGACGGGGGAGTGAGGAAGACCCCCAGTCTGAGGAGCTTGCTTGGGAGACGGAGCCCCGGGGAAGGGATGCTGAGGGACAGAGGGTATTTCAGGCGCTGGAGGGGGAGGTGATGAGAGCACAGGGAGGGGCCGGATGAGATGCGGGTTTAGCATTTCTCTGAACATAAAATGTACACTTCTGGGTATTGTTTTCCTAATCATTCACAAAAGCAGTAAAGAATATGGAGTAAGTACATTGTTTAGTGGAAAAGAGCAGAACAGACTGAAGTGCTGTCTGTACACAGGAGGCAGGTGGCGCGTGCACGGCTCCCCGGTGGGCCTGGCGGCATCTGGACCCCGATCCTGCCTTAGACCACCTGTGTGCCCCCCCACAGAAATCTAAACGATGCCCACCTCACTTCGGGGTTAAAAAGGGCTGCCCGCAGGGAAGTCAGGGCCAGGCCTCCGTGAAGTCAGTCGCAGAGCGAGGCTGCTGGACGAAGCGGCCAGCCCCACGAGCGATCGGAGGAAGGCTGGGGACCTGCGGGGTTAGGGTTAGGGTTAGCCTAACCTCTCATCCCGGCTCCCGCCCCTGGGTTTGGAGCCCCAGCGAACGTGGGTAAACATGAGCGGCGTCACTGGTGGAGCTGACTCCAAGGTCCTCGGCGGGTTGATGAGCACAGGGCGCGGGCGGCTGCCAGCACCGCGCTCCCGCGGGTGGAGGGGAGGCCCCACTTGGCAGTAGCCGCCGGACGCCCCCAACACCGCGCCGGGCGGAGGGCAGGGGCGCCCCGGCGGGGAGGACCCACCCGCGCCCCTCGCCCGCCCCGGCCCACCTGGAGAAGGGCGTGGGCCCGGCGCCCTTGAGCTGCAGCTCCCAGCGCTCGCCGGTCGCCGTGCACACCTCGCCCAGGTACATGGCGGCGCCGTCGCCCAGCTGCCCGGCGAACTGGCCGAACTGGTGGCCGCAGTAGCAGTGCGCGGCGGGCTCGGCGCCCGGCAGGAGCGCGTTGCCGCTGAAGAACAGCGCGGCCTCGGCCTCGGCCTCGCGCGCGGGCGGCGCGCCCAGGCCCAGCAGCGCCAGCGCGGGCTCCGACAGCGCCACGAGGCGCGGCTGCCGCAGCGGGGTGGGCTGCACGCGGGTGAAGCAGGCCCCGGGCACCGGCCGCGGCGCGGACGGGGCGCCCTCGGGACCAGGCGGCGGCGCCTCCACGGGCAGCGCGCGCAGGGCGCGGTTGTCGAAGCGTAGCCCCGCCAGCCAGCGAGGCGCAGGCTCCATGGCGGCGCCCGACAAGGTAGAGCGGAGCGCGGGCGACGGGCGACAGCGGCCGAGGGGCAACAGTCGGGCAGCCGCGAGCAAAGCGCCGAGCGCTGCCCTGTACGCGGCCATCTGCCGCGCCTCTCCCGCCGGAAGCCAGCCTGCCCCGCCCGGAAACCCCGCCCCGCGCGTCCCGCAACCCAATCGCCAGTGGGAGTGTGTGGGGCGGGGGGGGGCGCGGTTGGCTGGCCGGGCTGTAATTGGCTGCCTCGTCCGTCTGTCCGTATCTCCCGGCCGGAGGGTCGGAGGCGTCCGGGGTGGCTGCCGGCGTCACAGGGCGCGCGCTGCCGCGAACGGGGTGACAGATGGGAACGCCTCCGAGACCGCCAGCGACGACCCCTCTCGGGCAGCCCAGGATTTCCTCGGCTGCACCGGCGCCGGCAGCGGGGACCGAGGCCCGCGTCCGTTCGGGTCGGGCCGGGGCTTAGCGCCGCGCCCCACAGGCGGCCGGGACCCCACCCGGACCCCGCCGCGGTTCTGGGCCGCCGGAGCCTCGCGCCACATCTCGGGGACCTTGTCCCCTGGCCTCCGGCCTCTCGGGCCCCTCGCCTGCCGTCTAGGAGGGAAGGGGCCTTGGACCTGTGCCCCGCCCATGGAACAGAGCCCGGGCTCGGAGAGGCCCCGCGAGGCCGCAGGCGCAGACCCTCCCGGAGGGCTGGGCGGGCACCGGGGTCTTCGGCTGGCTTGAGGGACCCGACCCTTGGGGTAGGAGTTTGGGGTCTGTGTGTCCGAATGAACGCGGGGGTTCAGACGAGCCTGTGGTGCCCCCGCTTTCCATCTCCTCCGGACCCGGCCCCAGAGGACTGAGAGAGGCCGGTGGCCGCGGATCCTGGACGCGCCTCCCTCCTGCTGTGGTTTCCCTTTATTCCGGCAGCCGCGCGAGTCCACCCTTCACTTACAGGAGCCACATCCAGAACCTTCTCCTGGGGCCACAGCGTGGGCTTCCGAGACCTGTGTGACCCCAGCTCTGCCCCTTCGGGGCTGCGGGTGAAGCCCTCAGGACCCTCTGCCTGGGTTGGGCAGGTGACTGGATGAGGGACAATGTGGTGAGGTCCCCGTGCCCAACCCTCCTCTGCAGCCCACAGCAACTGTTCCCCCTTCAAAAGCCCCCACTGGCCGCTCTGGGCACCCCTATTCCCAGCATCCTCCTTGGCAGGTGTTACCCCTCCCTATTCCCCAGGCCCTGGGCCCTCCTGATCTGTCTCCTCGATCCCCCGGGGCCCCAGTCTGGCTCAGTCTGGTCCACACTCTGGAATCTGGTGGGACTGGGTATGGAGGGTCTTGAGTGTCAGCAGGCCACCTGTGTCCCACCTGGTGGGTGAGAAGGGTCCCACAGGTCAGCATGGAGGGACAGTGACTGTCTCTTCTGCTGGAAACCAGGCAAGTTCCCCCAGGGCCCCGGCAGGGCCACGAGCACCCGCTGCACTGGAGCACGGGGGAAGAGGCAGGGATCCTTCATTATGTGAACCCCATTTCCACACATCACAAAACAGGAGTTTCCAAAATTAGAATTTATTTCAGTTTCTAAGGAATGAATCCCCGAGTGTGGCAGGAAGGACACTGCCGGCTCCTGACGCACACCTGATTTGATTCAACACTGAGTCGGCACAGACACAACCAGAGATGGCCTGGGTCCAGGCTGGGGCTGCACGGGCCATGTCCTGGACAGCCAGGAGGGAGGCCCTGCACACAGACGGCCACCGGGCAGGGGGCCTGAGCGGGGCAGGCCTGGCCACAGCCCATGTCCTTGGCTTTCCACATAGGTGCACACATTGTCTGCCCACAGAGGGCCAAGACGTCCCAGGCACCCCTTCGCTCCGGAGGCTCAGGACACAGGCTCCCAGTTGAGGCCAGGTCTGGACCCAGAGCTGATGTTTGGCCGCACGCGAGACCACTCGGGACAGACCCAAGAACACGAGTTCTGTCTCTCTGGATTTAAGGCTGGTGTTTTTTGACATTTACTTCAGTTTTTCTCTTTGAAATTAAAATTACCTGAGTAAAAGATTTTTAGACATTAAAAAAGCCAAAAACACAGAATCCCTGCAGGCAGACGGTGCCGGGGAGGTGGCAGCCGGGGCCAGGATGCCAGGGGCACGGTGGGGTCGGCTGGAGCTCGAGGGCTGGGACTTTCCCAGTCTCGCCTGCCCTGGAGCCCCCAGGAGCCGCCCCTGGGCCGACGCTCCCGTGGCCGGAGCACAGGAAGGCACAGTGAGGTAGGGACAGTGGCCATTGTCCCCTGCCCGCCACCAGGGCTGAGAGGGCAGCGCACGCCTCGGCCCCTCCTACAAGCCCCTGCCCCCTCGGAGCTGGGCGTCTTGTCCAGAAGCCGGTGAACGGCCCCTGCAGTGTGGGAGGGGAGGGGCTGCCGGGAGGCCTGAGCTCAGACAGTTAAATAATCCTTTATTTGGGTGGGCTGGGGGAGGGGTGACTGGCCCAGGAGGGCAGGCGAGGCCGGGCCCAGACCCCCATGGGGGGTGGCAGGGGCCGCGGGCGGGCTAGGATGCACCTGGCACCCAGAAGTGCCGCGGGGGCACTGGCTCCTCAGGGGCCCGAGTGGGCGGGGAGCAGTCTCCTACTTGTGCCGGGCCTCGGTCACCCTCTGCAGGCAGTACTGCGCGGCGGGCAGCGACAGGACCAGGCTCGCGGTGCGGCGGCCCATCCAGTACAGGCTGTAGCCCAGCAGGCCGAAGAAGGCGGCCTTCACGGCCAACCGAGACACTCTGCCAGAGACGGACGGCGGGGGCACGCTGCGGGAGGGAGGGGGCGCTGGGCCTGGCTGGGGGTGGGCTCCCCATACCCCAGCCCCTACGCCTGGGTCACTGCCGCGTGCGGTTGGCCTACCGGGGGCTCAGCCTCCACCTGGGGGCTTACGGGGCGGGGCGGGCACTCACGTCATGATCTCCTGGATGTTGAGGTCGGTGCTCCAGTTCTTCTCGATGCCAGGCACGTGGCCCATGCCCACGACGCCCACGACCACGGAGGGGACGCACTTCCTGGGCTCGGCTGTGGGGAAGGACAAGGGGTCAGTACCTGCTCGGGCCTCGGCCTCACAGGGGGTCCCGCGCCTCGGGGTGGCCGTCACCATCAGAGGCCCGAGGCAGCTCGAGGCGCCGGGCGGCCTGGCGCAGCATGTAGGTCAGGTAGACGTCGCGCTCCGAGACGATGGTGCGGTGCAGGTCTGGGAACTCGCCAATCATCTCGGCCATCATCTGCTCCAGTAGGTCCTTCTGTTTGCAGCGTTCCACGTCATCCTTGCTGTGGAGAGGGGTGGCTGCAGCCCCGCAGGGTTGGGGCAATGGGTTGGGGTGGGGCTGGCACTGTGGACACCGGGCAGGGACCACAGCACATATGTTTGGGATTTGTGGCGGAAGGAAAAGGCAGGGAAGGCCTTGAGTGAGGACTGGCTGCGATTGGACCTGCACAGGAGGGCCTGGAGCCTCCCACAGACCACCCCGCAGGCCGGCCGGGGTCCCGGGGGCAGCCCTACCTGATGGGGTCTGACAAGAGGTCACCCAGCGTCCCGGGGGCAGCCCTACCTGATGGGGTCTGACAGGAAGCACAGGCCCCAAGCCAGCCTGACCTTCTGCCAGAAGGAGAGCGCAGCGATGGCCCTCTTGAAGGTGACGGGGATGGGCCGGTCACCCAGGTGGAACTTGCAGAAAGGCACCTTGCTGGCCTGGAGCAGAGGCTGGGCGTTGGGGAGCAGTGGGAGCCCCGGACCACCCCTGTGAGCCACATCCCTGTGGCCACCCCCTACCTCGCCCTGTGCCCACCTCCTTGAAGGCCTCCCTGAACTCGCCGCCCGGGGCCATGCCCAGCTGCTCGGTGATGTGCGCAGACACCTTCAGCAGCAGCATCTGCATCAGCCCTGACATGAGCCCGTTCTGCAGAGAGAGGGAGCAGGCATCAGCTGGAGGGGGCGGGTGGGGGGGTGCGCTGGGGGAATGGCAGAACTGGGATGGCAGGCAGTACCAGCGCAGAGCCCTGCCCCAGCCCTGTGCTGTATCCTTGGTCCCCTGCCCGACAGGTGCAGAACCACCCTAGCATGCAGAGGGTCAGACCAGAGCAGGGAGTTCTGTCCCAACAGGCACTTCTCAAAGGTACCTCCCTTCAGAAAAGACCTTCACAGGCCGGGTGCGGTGGCTCACACCTGTCATCCCAGCACTTTGGGAGGCCGAGGCAGGTGGATCACGAGGTCAGGAGTTCTCTCTCAGACCAGCCTGGCCAACATGGCGAAACCCCATCTCTACTAAAAATATAAAAATTAGCTGGGTGTGCTGGCGGGTGCCTGTAATCCCAGCTACTCGGGAGGCTGAGGCAGGAGAATCACTTGAACCCCGGAGGCAAAGGTTGCAGTGAGCCGACATCACCAGCCTAGGTGACAGAGCGAGACTGCTCTGTCTCAAAAAAAAAAAAAAAAAGAAAAAAAGAAAAAGAAAAGGCCTTCATGAGGCAGTCTCGTGCTGCGAAGGGGCCGCCTTGACCTGGCACAGATGCTGGGTGCTGGGCAGGCAGGCTGGAGAAGGGGCCTCGCCACTCACACCTGCCTGCTGAGGCCAGCACAACACCGCCACTGGTACAGACAGCAGGCCACCCCCATCTTCAGCAACCACAGCCCGAGGCCTACTGGCCCTGGTCTCGCCGGCCGGCTGGGACCACGGGGGTGTCCACGTATGAAGGAGATGATGCCCGCAGAAGGGCAGCAAAGCCCCGGGGGCCACACAGCACCGGACAATCGCTCACACCCCGCACTGGGCCTGAGCCCTGAGCCCTGAGCCCTGGGAATGTCCCGCCTGATGGAGTGCCCGTGTTTCCCAGGGGCCCAGGCCACCCTGGAGAGCCCCGGCTAACTTAGGATGAGACGTCCATGGGGCCTTGGTCCGCTGGGACCAATTCCACCTCTGGAGGGGCTGGGGCCTGAGCTCAGATGTGCCTGTGACCAACCCCAGTAGAAACCTAGACACCAGGGCACAGCGAGTGTCCCCCAGGAGGGGACAGGTGAAGCGGACACCTGGTGTCTCCCAGACCCTGCCCCATGCCCCCTTCCCTCTGCAACACCGCAGCAGTGAGCAGCACAGCACTGCCGAATTCTATTGCCCCTTCGAGATCACTGGGCCCCAGGCTCTGGTGGGGAGGCTGCAGTGCTGGGCCCTGGCTGGACTGGGGAATGCTCTTTATAAGACGGCCCACAGAGGTCTTTGGTGACTTCCCTCATCTGGAGAAATTAAAAAATGAAAGGCAGGCGCCAAATGTTTAGGGACATTTCTATAAGATCTCATTACAATTGTTTCCTTTGAACAGGGGGAAGGCAAACTGACCAGGGCTGGGGTCAGGCATGCTGGGTCCCCTTTGAAAACACAAAGACTGGCCGGGCGCGGTGGCTCATGCCTGTAATCCCAGCACTTTAGGACGCCAAGGTGGGTGGATTGCCTGAGCTCAGGAGTTTGAGATGAACCTGGGCAACATGGTGAAACCCCGTCTCTACTAAAAATACAAAAAATTAGCCAGGTGTGGTGGCGGGCACCTGTAATCCCAGCTACTCAGGAGGCTGAGGCAGGAGAATTGCTAGAACCCAGGAGGCGAAGGTTGCAGTGAGCCAAGATCGCACCACTGCACTCCAGCCTGGGCAACAGAGCGAGACTCTGTCTCAAAAAAAAAAAAAAAAAAAAAAAAAACGCAGAGCAATGAGAAAGTCCTGCCTCTCCAGTCACTGCAGGGCTGGAGAAGTGGGGACAGGAGGAGCCCTGAGCCCCACCTACTTTGGGCCTGGGCGTGGTACCTGGGGGACCACCCTCGCACTGAGACCTGATCCATCCCCAGCGACTGCTCAGCAACCCAGTCCTCGGGCGACCAGCCCCTGCCTCAGCTTGGAGAGCCACCCATTTCCTCCTCCCTTGCCTGAAACCGGGTAATGGAGCCTCTTTCCTTTCTCCTGGCCCAGGGGAGGTCCCTAACTCGGCAATCCCCAGGGCAGGCCAGGCACAGCCACACTGACTGGGGGCATGGGCTGTGGGAGGAACCTGGGCAACAGGCAAACAAGTGGCTTTGACCCCGACCCTGACCCTGGCCCGTGGCTGCGCACCTGCCTCACGGCCTGCTGCAGCTTCTCCAGGCTGAGCTCCTGGGCCTCCCGCAGCAGCGTGCTCTCGTCCATCTTCAGCATGGACACACGGTATTGGCAGAGCTCCACGACCACCACGTCAGGCTGTACCTCCCGGATGGTCTGCAACAGCCACAGGTCACACCTCGCGAACACAGCTGCTCCCTGCCCCTCAGCACAGCTGACACCGGCACCAGGGGTCCCATCCCAGGAGCAGCCAACCTTGGCGTCACCCCAGGGCTAGCTAACCCCGCTGCTGTAGTGACAGCTCAATTCTCTAAGCGACAAGAGAGGAAGCTGTGAGGCTTGTTCACTTGTTAAGTGGGAAAATGCACAAGGCTGTCATGGCTCCCAGGCAGGAAGCCCACCTCGCCACTCCCAAGGACCACAGTGTTGAAGCAGGCAGCCTGCGGTGCGCACACACGGGCACACGGACTCTGTCACGAGGTCCCTGAGTGCAGGACACAGGAACTTACACCAACCCGTGTCCGGGCTGTGGCGGGTGGCGGCGCTCACCTTTACAACGTCCCTCTTGCTGTCGTCGCTAAAATGGGCTGTCCCCACCACGTACACCCTGCTCCCGTCCTCAGCCACCAACTGCGTCACAGTGCGCGGCAGGTTGGGCCGCTGACGCCGCCGCTTCAGCTTCATCTCCAGGAGCAGGTTGAAGGCGTCCACGTCGGCTGCAACAGCAGCATAGGCCGTTGTGGTGCCAGGCCCACCCCAAGGATGCCGCCGGGCCCGCTGACAGCCTGGGGCTCTGGAACCCTCTTGGGTTCTGAGAACCGAACAGGTGCAGAGCACACGCCCGCTGACGAGCATCACACTCCACATGCTTGGCCTGCCCGGTGATGGGAACAGCGGCTGCCACCTCTGTGAGCTGGACGCCTTCGAGAAGCCAGGGCCTCAGGAGTCCTGTGCCCCATATACCCCATGAGGGTGACCTTGGGGGCTGCTGTGGATGAGGTTCGGTGTGGGAGACAGTGGGGGCAGGTGCCGCAGGGGGCTCAGCTAGGGGAGGGGCTCTGAGGCGAAACGGGCTCCCCCACCCCACTCAGGAGGGACAGGATGAGGCCACAGCACGGAAGGACTCCTGTGCCGCTCACACTGCTTGTGCTCAAGAGCCCCCCATGCCCAGGGGCCGGCCTGTGCTGTTTGCACCCCTCCAAGAGGCTCCGCTGCCAGGCAGGGCCCAGGAACAGCTGCTGTTGCGGGGCACCAGACCTAGCGGCACCCAGCCCAGGTCTCGGCCAGGCCCCTGCTCACCACAAGCTCCAAGCCCCTGGCAGTGGTTGGCTGCCTCCCCCTTCTCCCTGCCTCAACAGCCCAACACCAGGGAACGTGCCAGGACCCTGAGGGACACGTACACAGGTTCTGGGGGTCTCCAGAAAGCACCCTGGGCACCGGCTCTGAAGCCTCCGACGGCACAACAGGTTCCACGTCGGCCTGGAGGTGGAAAGGAGAGTTCAAGTCAGGGTCCATGCACCCCAGAAAGCCAGGGCTCCGTGGCAACTCCACGGACCACGTACCCTGGAAAGGGCCCTGTGGCTGCTGTGTGGACCACACACCCTGAAAAGCAGGGCCTCCGTAGAGCCTAGGCCCCACACTGCCAGTACCCCTCCTGCTTGGCCATCACTGGCACGGCCGCCATCAAGCTGGGCAGACAGGGCCACCAGGCCACCTCAGCCCAGGGCCCCTCTCCCTCGGAGGTGCCTCCTGCCTGACCCTGGAGAACCCTGTGAAGATCACCTTTGCAGAACAACAGCCAGGGACCGACCCCGAGAGCCCACAGAGTGGGGAAGCCTCCCCCTCACCTCACGCGGCGGCTGCTGCTCCTCCCGGTCCATGGCTGGGCGGTGGCTTCCTGCACCGCTGGGGAGTCTGAGGAGAGGCATGAGAGGCGGGGTTTCCACCTGGAGCCCCAGGCCTGGCTCAGGACTCACTGCATAGGGCCCTGTCAGTCTAGAACCATCTGTTGGGCGGGAGTGGGGGCTCCTTCCCCCATATCCCCAAATGCCTCCTGCCCATCAAAGGCCACTGAGGTCCAGGGTCCGTTCAGGTCAGGCCCGGGTGGGGAAAGGCCGGCAGGTCCCCAGGGACCCCAGCATAAGCCAAATGCAGACGGGCCTAGGGCAGGTTGCTGGTGAAAACACAGATGGGCCCAGGGCAGGTTGCTGGTGAAAACGCAGATGGGCCCAGGGCGGGTTGCTGGTGCACAGACCTCACTCAGAACAGGGCCAGAGCTGCCCAACCCTCGCCGCGGCACGGCGGGCAGACATAGGAAGGCGGCCCTGGGGTCCACACATGATCTCAGGACACAGCAACGCAGCTGCTGACACATGGCAAAGACCCCAGGGCCTTTGTACAAAAGCCACTTCCCCTTTCAGTAACTACGGCCTGGGCAACCACATCAGCGCTGAGTCAGTACAGATGGAGGAATCCACAAAGCACACAAATCAACGTGTATGGAGCTAAGACCTTCTCTCCCAGTTTAAGAGACAAACGTGGTGTGGAAGGAACCACGGTAGAAGCCACGCGAGGGGGCTGCCCCAAGGCAACACAGCTCCCCACAGACTCTCAGAGAGAAACCAGGAGCTCAGGCTAGGGGCCCAGGAGCCTAAGGGAGAGAAAGAAAACAGCCAGGCGCCTGCAGCACCAGAGGCACGCACCGGCCAAGACTCATGGAGCATCGGCGAGACCTGTGTGGAGCCCCTCGAGGCGGGGCCAGAGACCAGCAGGCTGTCCTGAGACCAGCCACGGGCCCTGCTGCACCATGTGGTTCTTCCTGAATGTGCTCAGCCATGGAATGGCAGGAGCGACTGTTTACAAAGTCAGTGGCTCATGCATGTCCTGGCGGATGGATGTGTCACCAGGCAGAATCATTAAAATATTCCAAACAGGCCAGGCGCGGTGGCTCGCACCTGTAATCCCAGCACTTTGGGGGGCCAAGGTGGGTGGACTGCCTGAGCTCAGGAGTTCGAGACCAGCCTGGCCAACATAGACCATCCTGGTGAAACCCCGTCTCTACTAAAAATACACAAATTAGCCAGGCGTGGTGGTGCACACCTGTAATCCCAGCTACTGGGGAGGCTGAGGCAGGAGAATCACTTTGAACCCAGGAGGCCGAGGTTGCAGTGAGCTGAGATCCTGTCACTGCACTCCAGCCTGGGTGACAGAGGGAGACTCTCTCAAGAAAAAAAAAAAGTAAAAAATAAAAATGAGCCATTGGGAACCATTCTGAGCTGTCTAGTCGTGCAAGGTATTGTGGTTTTGTCTTGAAGTGTCTGCATCAGTCAGAGACGAGCATCTGGGGGGGAAACAACAGGGCTTGTAGGATGTGCTTCAGAGGGGCCACTGCCGGGTTCTGCACTGATGCCTGCGTGCATCTGGGGCCATTTTCATGTCACGACTGCTGCCTGCTTCTCAGAACTCATAAGAAAAAGAAACAATGAGCAATAAGACGCTACATCGGGTTCCTTTCCTCTGCAAACCCTGTTGGCACGCAGCCGCAGCAGGCACAGACTCCGGCCCCAGCCAGGACTCACAGACCCAGCTGGGTCCTGGCCACGCACGTCCAAGTTAAGATGCCTCCAAGCTCGGGTGTCCTCACCTGTGAACAGGAAGGAGCTCTCCGTGCAGTGTCTAGGAGGGCAGCTCAGGGGCTGGGGGAGCAGGGATGGCTCTGAGCAGGGGAAGAGGCCTGTCTCAGTGCAACCAGAGGCCCCATCTGAAGCTGATCGAGAAGAAGGCAGCCCACCTTGCCCTCTTCTCTGACAGCCGGGGCTTCTGGGAGAGGAACTGGCCTGGCTTGGGGCGGGTGGTGTAACGGGGCCGTGTCAGGGGAGGTCAGCTGAGACTAAGGAGATAGCTGATAAACACCAGGCTGGCCTGGGAACCCAGTCCTCATGTCCCCAGGGGCCTTGAGCCTCTGCAGAGGGCGAGGGGAGCCCACCCCACAGGCTCCCCTATGGGGCCTCACAGCCTTGGCAGGGGGTCCCACTCCTTTCCACCTGGGTTTGAGTCTGGACCCAACCCTGGCCTGGGCGTCTTAACGGTTGGCACATCCAGGAAGTGCTGCTGGCACCGGTCAGAGCAAGGCCAGGCCCCAGCCCCTTGGGCCACCTCCTTCCCCTTTTGTAGGTGAAAACTCCACGATGCAACCCGACCAGAACCCACTGGAAGTTGTTGTGAGCAGCCGCCAGGCCAGCCAGCCCAGACAAGCACCCCATCCGGGGGACGGCCGCCTCCCTGGGTCTAGCTGCACACAAAAGCCGGGACTCTTAGGAGCAGCACAAGACTGCCGAGGCACACAGGGGAAACTCACACGGAAGTTGGGACTATTACAGCAGCGCAAGGCTGCCGAGGCACACAGGGGAAACTCCTTAAAGAAACTCCTGTGCAGCCGGGAGGGAGGCTGCGTCTGCCCAGCCAACGGGAGGCGCCCACGTCGCCACAGCCCTTCCCCCATGGGTGTGGCAGCCCCAGGTCTGTGGTCAGCCCCCACCCTCCACCCAGCCTGGCCAGACACGCCTCTGAGGCCGGCCCAGGGTACGCCTGTGGCCATGGACAGGGCAGGGTCTCGGTGCAGCAGCAGGCGCCGGTCCTGACCCCAGTCGTGCCATGGGGTGGGCGTACAGAGAAGCCTTCCTGGGCCGGCAGCCAAGCCTTGAGCAGGACGACAGCAGCACCACCAGAGGCAGTGCCAGCCCCCAGCCCTGGCCCCTGCAGCCTCTCAGCAGAGGCGTGCTGCCCGCAGGGGGCCAGGCAGGAAGGTCACTGAGGCCCCCCCAGCACCTAAAGCCCGTGATTCTGGGGGACGTCTCTGACAGTCACCCTTACAGTCCCAACACTCTCCCTCCTCGCCGAGACCCCTGGAGAGCTGTAGGGTGTGATTTCAGGTTACCAGCCCTCCTCCCTCTAGCCTGCTCCCAGGCAGCTGTGCTCTCAGACATTTACGGCTGGGCCCAGAGCCTCTCCCCAGCTGCCTAGCGGTGAGCAAAAGGCCCTGGCCCGAAAGTCACAGATGCTGAGCCTGGACTCTGAAGTGTCTTCAGAGGCAATGTCTGAAGAACCACCCACCTGGTTCCCACCCCCACAACTCTGGGTCCCAGCAGTGCATCACCTGGGGTCCGGCCAGCGCACACTGCAGCCACCCACTCTGGGTCCCAGCAGAGCATCAGCTGGGGTCCGGCCAGTGCACACTGCAGCCACCCCCTTCCTACCTGTCTTTTTCAGATATACTCAGGCCCATCAGCAGAGACCAGCAGACCCTGGCTGCCCCTCCCGGGGGACAGACACCTCTCCTTCCCAAATCCCCAGTGCTGGCACTGCCCCAGGGAGCCTTGCAGTGGCTTCTGGCCTTGTTACCCGCGAGGCCAACCCGCTGGGAAGCGGTGCAGCCTGGCAGGAAGCCAGACACTTGTATCAGACCAGCTGTGCTTCACTCTCCCTGCCCCGCACAGATGTCCACCGAGCAGGACTGGGGTGGGTGCTGAACACGATTTGTGGGACATGCCTCCTGAGCATGGGTAGCCGGCAGACAGGGTCTCACACTCCAGCGCTGCCCTGGGCAGGATGCTCTGGGCAGGAGCCCCCGTTTAAGGCGGGAACCTGCCTCCAGGGCCAGCATCCCATCTGCCCCACACAGGAGGCCCTCTCTGGGCTGCAAGCACAAGCCACATTCAGACGCTGCTTTAGCGGTCAGCCTCGGCCTCAAGCTTCTCTGCCGCAGCACGATCTGTCCCAAAGGCAGAGAACAGGGTGGAGACCCACAGGGCAAGAAAAGACTTAGCAGCCCGATTTCAGGAGACCCTAGACACTGCCTCTGAAGACACTTGTTCTCCAAGCACTGTCCCTCATCTGTAAAAAGGGATATCTGGCTTTGGAAACCAGGATCCTCTGTGCAGACTGAGAATTTCCAACAGCCCCAGGAGGACATCTGTTGTGTGCAAAAGCCCATCCGTTAGGGCTCTGCCTGCGGTGTGTGGCCCTAGGACACAAAATCAGAGCGGCATCTACAGTCCTTTGGCGTCAGAGACGGCTGTCTGCATCCAAAATGTCCCGCAGGGCTTCTGTCCCAGGACGTGACATCCAGTGGGAGCGTCAGGCTCCACGGCTGCCTCAGACAGCACATCCCACCTGCCTGCTCAGGTCCCACTGCTACAGACTGAACTGTCTCCCAAAACCCAGAGGTTAGAGCCCTAACTCCCACTATGAAGGTATTAGAAGGCGGGGCCTCCGGGAGGTGATCAGGTTCAGATGAGGTCATGAGTGCATAGCCCTCATAATGGGGTTAGTACTCCTGGAAGAGACGCCACGCAGCTCTCGCTCCCCGGGGTAAGGACGCCGCGAGAGGGGGCCCATCTACAAGCCAGGAGGCCGCATGGCAACCAGGAACCAGCACCTTTGATCTGGGACGTCCGGCCCCTAGAACTCTGTGAGAAAATAAATTTCTGTTTTTTCCCAGCACCAGTGAGGCATGGCGGGAGGAGCCTACTCGCTCACAGCCTCAGCTACTCAGGAGAGGCTGAGGTAGGAGAACTGTCTGAGGTCTGGAGTTTAAGACCAGCCTGGGAAACTTAGTGAGACCTCATTTTTTTTTTTTTATTTGAGACGGAGTGTCACTCTGTCACCCAGGCTGGAGAGCGGTGGCGTGATCTCGGCTCACTGCAACCTCCCCCACCCCGAGGTCCAAGTGATTCTCCTGCCTCAGCCTCCTGAGTAGCTGGGATTACAGGTGCACACCAAGACACCCAGCTAATTTTTGTATTTTTAGTAGAGACGGGGTTTCACCGTGTTAGCCAGGATGGTCTCCATCTCCTGACCTCGTGATCCGCCCACCTCGGCCTCCCAAACTGCTGGGATTACAGGCGTGAACCACCGCACCTGGCCCAGCCTGTTGTTTTTTAAAGTTTCCTGGTCTGTGATGTTTTGTTACAGCAGCTAGAGCTAAGACACCCATCTTATCCCCTTCACCCCACTAGAAACTGCCTCCCAGACTCCAGCCTAGCGTCCTAGTGCAGACCAAAAGCTGGCTAGCACCAAATGCAGTTCCCAGAAAAACCCCCATCTCTCAACCAACCCACTAGACCGGCTCAGAAAGCCCAGGTTCCAAACTGGTCAGACCTGGGGGTTGTAGAAATGACAAACTTGGAGGGACCAGGGTGTGGCCCAGAGCTCTGACCTCCGCTGCTTCCTGTTTCTGAGGCCTGGCACCTTTGGCCACAGGAAACCCCTCCCGGGTTTGGCGGGACCGCTTCACGCAGGTGTGGCAGAGCTGGGAGACGGGAAACACACCTGAGCCAGAGCCCGAGGCCTCCTTGCCAGCACACCTGGCAGCCCCCAACCTCCCAGGACCTGGTCACAGTCAATGCAGAGCCCCCACACTGACCACCATGCAGGGGGCCCCGCAGGCTCCTGCCACCCACCCACCCTGCCAGGCCCCCTCCTCGGACCCCACAGCATCAGGGCCTCTGGCGAGGGTGGCCAGCATCCCCACCAGTCACACTGCAGGGGCGGCGGCAGCAGCAAGCGGGGAGCAGGGACACACAGCGCAGTGAGCCTGGCGGCCTGCACGGCCTCTTCAGGGACCTGAAAGCTAGGAGGCGTCCATCTGGAGGCTACCGAGGCTGCGGGAGTCCCCGCAGGGAGCTTAGCGCCTCCACAAAGTTCCTGGTTGTTTCTGGGACGCTAATGCCCAGACAGCTCCCACTCCATCTTTCTCGTAAGAGTTTTGACAAAGACACACGGCAGCTTCACGATAGCTCAGTTACAAAGACCTTTTAAGTTTGGGCTGCGCACAGCGGGGGACGATCTGGCGTCCACTTCGCCCATATGGGAACCCCGCTCTGCTCCACTTGAAGGGCAAAGGCACCTACAGAGGAGCGAAGCCCCAGGTTTCAGCGGGGCCGGAGGGACAACGGGGGTCCGGGGCCTCCCGCTCGGCCTCCCCCAGCACCCCCAGAGACCCGCAGGCGTGGGCCGCCTTCCTCCACTCACCTCGGCCGGCTCCACCGCAGGCGGGAGGCGGGGGTGGCTGGGGCCCTCCCGACCCGCGAGGACCCTGGGACTCGAGGTCCGACCCGCACCTTCCCGCGAGGCCGCCGCTGACCCTCCCCGCCCCAGCCCTGGGGGGCTCCGCTCCTCGGCAGCGTCGCTCCTGGCAGCGGTGGCGGGGGACACGCGGGGCCTGCTCCCGCTCCAAACCTGACCCGGGCCTGACCCCCACGACCTGCCACCCCGGCCCCCAAACCTGACCCGGGCCCGGCCCGCGACGACCCTGCTCCACCAGCCCCAAAGCCTGAACCTGACCCTGGCCTGACCCCCACGACCTGCTCCCCCGGCCCCAAAACCTGAACCTGACCCGGGCCTGACCCCCCCCGCCCCCGGCCCCCACCCCCGTACTCGGGCTCGCTCCCCCCGCCCCCCACAGTCCCCCCACGGCCCTGACCCGGGCCCGCCCCCCGCTCGGTGCTGGGCCCCGTCCTCACGCACGCGCCGTCCGCGCCGCGCGGCGTACCGAGGCGAGGCAGCGGCGCTCCTCAGCCAGCCTCCATGCGGCGCGGGCCCTCAACGGACGGGGCGGGCTGGGGCTGCGGGGCGGGGCGGACGGGCCGAGGGCGCCGGCGGCCGCGCGGCATGCCGGGAAGGGTAGTCCCGCGAGCCTCCTGCTCGGCCCCGGCCCGCGACTGCGGACTACACTTCCCAAGGGGGCAGCGCACGAGGCCCCCCGCCCCTCCCCGGCGCTCCCGGGTCCTAAGACACATCGGTAAACACTCGGGAGGGAGGGTTCGAGTCCCGCCCCGGTCACGGCCTTGAGAGGCGCGCCCACGTTCTCTGGTCGCAGCTCCCAAGCTGTGAAATGGGGACAATGCTCGCACGGCGTCCACAGGATGGTTTTGAGTCGAATGATATTGAAATGTAACTGTTCTGTGAGCCATCAGTCCCGCACGAAAGGGACAGCCGATAGTGGGACGCGAAGAGCCGAGAACACGGGATCAGGGAACGCGCTGACATGGCCTCGGCCCGGCCCCCTTCCCTCTGGAGATCGGCCTAGTCCGTCCTCCGGGGGTCGGCCCAGAGCCGTCCCCGACCCGGGACTCATGCCTCAGCGGGACCTCGGCCTTGCCGCAGGTTGGGGCACCCCGGGGAGGTCGGGCCCCAGGGGCCCCGCGGCCAGCCCAGCGGAGAACCGGGACCAGGTGGGAGTCTTAGGGCGGGCCGACCCCCGGCCTCACGGACCCGGGCGCTCAGTCACTTCCGATCGTCCCGAGGCCTCCAGGGGGACCCGGCTGGCCGCTGCCACCCCGACGCTAGACTCTCGCTGTGCGCTTTCGGCCCCGAGGGCAGGGGGAGACGGCCTGGCCCCACCCGCCGCGCCCGTCCTGCCCGGGCGCCCGGCCCCCTCACTGCACCCAGCCTCTCCCGGGGGCCCCGGCCAAGTTGCAGCGCGCTGCGGGCACCGGCGCGGACGGGGGCCCGGGCGCAGCGAGGGGCCCTGGCGCTTCGCCGCCGCATGCAGACGACTCGCGGCCCACAAGCTGCTGCGCCGTCCGCCTGCCCCGCTCTCCTGCAATGGTCCGGCCTCGCATCCCGGGCCCACGACCTCCTCCTCCACGACCCCGGGTTCTTGGCTGACCTGGCGCTGGCGCTGGGCTTAGTGCAGGCGTGGGCGTGGCGATGGTTTGCCTGCGGGCTGCATGCGCGGACCCCACAGGCAGCTCCCCGAAGCTCTGCGCCCACCTCTACGGCCATGCCCCAGCCAAAGGATCAGGTCCTTGGAGCGGGGCCTGCCCTGGGGCCAGGACTCTAGTCACCGGGGGAGGGCTGCTGTGTCTTCCTGCCAGGCACTGATGAGTTAGTTGGGGAAAGGGGCCAGGTGGGGCCCAGCTGGGGAACCGTTTTTAGAAGAGGGAGGAGGGCGCACCTCTCTACTCGAGTGCCCTAGGACCAGCTACTCTCTGGAGCCAGGGGGAGGACCTCAGTGAGGGCTGCGCCGCGCAGGAACCTTCAGGGAGCCTGGAAGGCTGACCCAACAGGCCTGGGGTTGGGGGAGTCCAACGCAGAGCCCGGGCCTGGTCTGGGTCTGCCTGAGGCCGTCCGCCAGGACTCTGTGCTGGGGAGTCTGCTTCCTTCCAGGCTCCAGGAAAGGAGGCCTCGGCCCCAGCCCCAGGTTCTGAGGAGCTGCCCCGGCTCGGGTGGCCTGCAGGGGTCCCCTCAGGTCCCCGGCCCTGAGTCTGCCAGTGGTCCTCCCGGGGTGGGGCGGGTGGGTGAAAATGCCTGTCCACACAGCAGCAGGCTGGGCTGGCTGCCCACTGAGCATTCTTACACAAGAGGCACCGCCCCCTCCTATAGCTTCCTGGTCCCCAAACGGCCAGGCCTGGCCTTACAGACTTCTCTGTCCTCCTTGGTGAAGGACACTCACTTTGGGCCCTAGGGCCTCTGGCTCACATCCTCTCCATTGATTCTCATTGTTCGCTGCCTTTGTGGTCATTCTGCCTTTCTGACCATCTCGGCCACATCCTCACAGGAGGGCAGCGGGTGGCAGTGGCCCCGGCTCCACCTCACCCATTTCTCAGTGCTGAGCTGGTGCGGAGGGAAGATCCCTGGCCTGGGTTCTCAGTCCTGGCGGTCTGGGACGGGTGCGAGGTCCTCCCGGAGCCCCTCCTTCTCCACAAGAGGGACGGTGCTGTCCACCTGCCAGGCTTGCTTATGCTCAGAGAGGGGGAGGGGCAGGAGGGGACACTATTTCAAACCAACACTGGCCCCCAGGCTGCAGAACGACCCTCTGACTCACCTGGGCAAGGTGGCCAGTCGGGGAGGGGAGGGTGTCCGAGATCCCAGCCCCCGGTGGGCAGCAGACAGTGGAGAAGCAGAACTGCCCTCCGATCCGGCTGGGGTCCCCTGCAGGGCTGCACTAGGCTGTGAGGGGCCAGAAGCAGAAAAGGGGGAGACTGAGTCCTCGGGGAGTGTGCTGGGGAAACTGAGGCAGGACCTCAGCCACAGGCCCTGGGCCACCACCCTACATTTCAGGCTGGGCTTGTCTTCTAAAGTTCTGCTCCCAAGCCTGCTTTTCTCCAGGCAGGCTCTGTCCCTTCCGCCGTGGGGGGCAGGCTGGGTTGCCTTGGAAAGAAGGTCAGGTGGAGGTGGAGGACGTGTACCCTGGGGTGCCAGAGCTTTTGAGTCCCCGACCCCGGGGGGCTGGCCATGTGGATGCCCTGTTCATGGAGCAGCCAGAGGAGGGTTTCTTGAGGTACCCTGGGGGGAGTGAGGAGGAGTCCTAGGGAGGGTGGGGGCCCTCAGGAACAGAAACAAACTGTGTGAAGCCGTTTGTGCCGGGAGGGACCGTCTTGGTCCCCAGCTGGCTTTGTCCTCAAGGGGTGGACCTTGAGGAAGGGCCAAGTCCCATTCGGAGCAGAGTGACAGATCCCACAGAAGCAGGCGTTGGGGCAAGGGGAGGGAGGGAGCCCTGTGGGGGAAGGCGGTTAGGGCCGGTTCAGCCCTGACCCAGTGCCAAGGGTGAGCGTCACCCTTTCAGGCCTCTGCCCGCCTGCCTCTAGGAACGTGGCACAGCTGGCAAGGACACAGCCAGAGGAACAGGTCTGGGGATAAGGTGGTGACGTCCCCTGGGAGAGGCGGGAGCCAGCGTCTCACTGTAGGACGGACACCAGCTCCCCAGCACGGGCCACGTGGAGGGAGGGCCAACTCCAGCACAGGGCAGGGTGCTCACTTGAGGCACGAACCTCTTTCCAGACAGGAGTTGGTTTCACACCTCCTGCCGGGCCGAGGCCCACAGGCGGGGGATAGGCAGCGTGGCTGCTGCCTGTGGGCCTGGTCACATTGAAGACTCCAGGTGGCTCCACCTGAGGCCTCCTGTGTCCCCCGGCTCAGCTCAAGCCCCACCTCGGCCTAGACGTTTTCTGGGCAGCGACAGCTCCTCTCACAAGCTGGGAGGCAGGGCCTGCGGGACTCAGCACCACCCAGACTGGCTGCGCCCAAGGACTACTGGACATCTCCCTATATGAGCCTAGCCATGCGGGACGCCGGGTGGCTGCTGGGGCAGAGAGGACAGGTGCAGGTGGGCGGGGTGCACGTGTGAGGGTGAGGAGGGTCCCCAGCCCCAGCTGGAGAGCAGCAAGGACGCCCATGGCAAACGCTACCTCTGGAGGCCACCACCCCTCGGGTCTCCTCAGCTGCCATGTGCTGCCCACCCTCACCACTGAGCTGGTCTGTGGGTGCAGGACCAAGGCGATGCTGTCAAGGCCCAGGGCTCAGCCCTCCCCGCACAACCAGGCTGGCCTGGGCCGGAATCTGTGGGCACTGGGTCCCTCTCCTGGACGTGGGAATGCTGGGCACATGGGCATGCAGGCTGGGGAGGTGTCCTGAGTTAGGTGAGCGTGAAGAACTGCTACTTTTTTCTTTTTTGAGACAGAATCTTGCTGTCACCCATGCTGCTGGAATGCAGTGTGATCTTGGCTCACTGCAACCTCCGCCTTCTGGGTTCCAGCGATTCTCCTGCCTCAGCCTCCCGAGTAGCTGGGATTACAGGTGCACGCCACCATGCCTGGCTAATTTTTGTATTTTTAGTAGAGACAGGGCGTCACCATGTTGGCCAGGCTGGTCTCAAACTCCTGACTTCATGATCCGCCCACCTTGGCCTCCCAAAGTGCCGGGATTACAGGTGTGAGCCACCACACCCGGCCGAACTGTGCCTTTTATTTTCTGCTTTGTTGCTTTGACCTCTGGGGCCTTGCTGGCCCTGGTGAGACGCCTCTCCTAGGGCTCACTGATTCGTCAGCAAACAACTTCCTGTGCAAGCTCCTGCGTCCAGGGCCCACACCCCCTCCAGGTCTCCTCTGTGGGCTCTCACACCCTAGGCCCTGTCCCCCTGCTCTTGTCACCCTGGGCTATGCACCTGGCAGCCAGGGACAGCCTCTGCCCAGTACCCACCAGGGTGTCCACTCTGGAGTCCCGAGCCTGCGCCCCACCCCCCGCCCATTCCTTTGGTGAAGCCACAGTGAAGAGTCTGCCCACGCTTCCCCCCATTGCCTATGTCTGCGACGAGCCCAGTGGCCTCCTGCGTGGCCCTGGGTGGCACGCGGTGCCCCTCCTTTGGGGATCTGAGTAAATTTTTAATTTTTTTTAGAGACAGGGTCTCGCGGTGTCGCCCAGGCTGGAGTGCAGTCGCGCAATCACGGCTCACTGCAGCCTCGAATGCCGTCCTCAAGCGATCCTCCCGCCTCAGCCTCCCAAAGCACTGGGATGACAGGCGTACGCCCCGGCGCCTGGCCAGCTCTTTTAATGGCAAGAGGCCTCGCCAGCCCAGAAGAGTATAAAAACCTCTGTTTTAACGTGGAGGGCGGGATGCACCCTCCAGCTTGTGTCCCTGTGTGTCTCACACCAGGCCCTGGCTGTGGGGGCCACACCCTGGATAGACCCTTCCTCTTGACTCCTGGGAACCTGGGGAGCCCGGCCCTGCTCGCTCACGGCTGCTCCAGGAGGGGCCTGGCGATGGGGCTCCCAGGAAGCCCAGGCCAGGTGGCAGGTGGGCCCGCTCTGATCTCAGCCGAGCTCACCCTTGCAATTAGTGGCCTACACCCCCAATCCCACTCCAGTCCCTGCGGGGTTCTGGCCTAGCTTCCCAACCACCTGTCTTCAAGGAGCCTCTGTTCAGACTCTCAGGGTCACCCGCCGGGGTCTACAGGGCACACGGCTCCATGGTGCACCCACGGGACCAGCCTTGTTCCATGGAGTCCTGGGCCCACAAAGGCACCTGCTGAGGACCTCTGTGTTGTTTTGAGCAACCCAGACCACACTGAGGGTGCCTCCTCCAGGAGGCCTTCCTGGATCCTGCCAGCTCTCTGTTCTCCTAGAGGGTGCGTCACCCTCCCCCTCCTCACTCCCCTGTAGGAGCAGGAAGACTAAGGGGGTTGTGCATTCGTCTCCCCAGCCTGTGTGCCCCAGGACTTCAGGCCACAGCTGAATCGCCTCTGTGCCCACAGCCTGAGTCCAGGGCATGTCCTGCTCCAAGGGTGACACCCACTGTGGGTGCAGAGGGGCCCCTCGTCACGCTTCTGAAGGCGGCCCCTGCCCCACATCCCCCAGCACCCCCACGCATGGTGCCGAGTCAGGGGATGGGCGTGGAGGGAGGCGAAGTCCCCGGCGGAGCACAGGTGATTATCAGAATAATATTTATTGATATGCTCGGTGCTACCTTGTTAATTCTGCAGGACATGGCCTCCATGGCTGAGGTATCCGGGGTGGGACCAGCCGGGTGCCGGCCGGGGCTCCCACAGGAAGCCATGTGGCCTCAGCCGCGGCGGGGGGCCCGGGTGGGGGACGTGGTTATTGCGTTGGGCTCCTTCACTCCTCATACATGGGCCATGCGCTGGCGTGCACTCATGCACTCACCCGCCTCCTCACACTCACACACTCCCACCCAAGCTGGCACCACACCCTCTGTGCACAGGCACACACGTGCATACTCGTGCATACACACCCGCTCGCTCACGCCCACCTCTGCTTATGCCCGTTCACACACACACCATCCTGCTTTAAACCCATCCTGTCTCCTGATGATAAATATGCTTGTTCGCTACAGCAGTCTTAGTAAAATAAAATGTATGTCAGGCGACAAGGAGAAAGTGCACGTTGATCTTTGACCCGAGGGTGGACCTCGGTCCCTCCCACCCGAGGGCATCAGGTCCCTGCAGGGGGTGACCCCTGAGCATGTGACCCCATGGGTGTGGCCACCTCACTGGTGGGACTGGCCCCACCTTCCTTTTCCCTGGCTCTGGGCTGGGGGAGCTGGGCTCCCCCACACACCACAGCCACACCCCCACACACCACAGCCCGGGGCCAGGACGAAATGGGGCTGGGGGAGCTGGGCTGTCTCGCCACAGCCCGGGGCCAGGACGAAATGGACTAAAAAAATAAACTCTTCACCTCACGGCCCCCACCCACGTCTGGACACCTGATGCAGGAGCATGGGAGGCGGGCTTCAGCCTTCCTGGCCACCGGCTCCACGGGGCCACATTTCCCCACCCCAGCCAGTGCCTGGCGATGCCGTCCGGGCGGGTTCCCCTGTCGAGCGCGTGGGGGTGAAGGCCCCAGGCATGCGGACAGAGGTTGGGGATGCGGGCAGTGCTGGCGAAGCAGAGGCCACGTCCACGCAGGGCTGGCGTCCACTGGGAGGCTGGCCAGGCCACACCACACTCACACAGAGGGGCTCTCAGCGGCCTGGACGGTGCCATCCCTCAAAACTCCACAGTACTCACGACCGTTCTCGCCTCGTCGAAGTTGGCGATGAGGATCTGCTGTGAGGCAGGGATGGCGATGAGGTCCCCCACGTCCTGCGGCAGGCGGGGGCCCCCTTCCTCCTCCTCCCGGGCCTCGTACAGCGTGTTGATGTGCAGCAGCGGGTGTGTGGCGTTTCGGCTCAGGATGGTGAGGGCCTCCGCCTTGCCCAGGCTGGCTGGTGTCAGAGGGGTCACAGCAGGGGCGGCGGGAGGTGAGCGGACGTGGAACGGGCCCCCCGAGGGAAGCCCTGCCCGGGATGGCTCTGCAGGGTACGGGATTTCCTTCTCGGGGAGCGGAGCATCTGCAAACAGCCAAGAGCACAGACCTCTCACACCATCCGCCGCTGCGCCCCCCCCGCCAGCGCCCACCCAGTGCAGGCTGGCGGGGGAGCAGGGCTCACGGTTCTGAAGCGCCCTGGAGACGCTGGGCCTGGACACCCCTGCACACAGCAGTTGGCCTGGGAACATCCCCCGCCCCACTGTCCCGGAGCCGCAGTGCCATCGGTGGAACTTCCTCACCCGAGGAACTTGGCTCCACCACGCACGCGGAGCTCCAGGAAGCTGACCAGGAGCACGTCCCTCCCAGCCTGCATCCTCCCCACCTGCCTCCCGAGGGGTCTCCAGGGCCGCCCCTGGCCTGAGGCTCACCTTGACAGTGAGTCCGTTTGATGGAGCCGGTTCAAACCTCGGCCTCCTCCCTTCCCCCTTTGAGGGGGGCTCAAGCCAGGCCCCCTCCCTTCCCTAGCACCCTGGGCAGGCTCCCGTGGGCCGCTGGGGCTGTGGGAGCCTCTCCCCATCCCCCGTCCCCGGTCTCCGGCCCGGCCCCTACCTTTGGTGGGCGCCGGGGCCAGGCCCAGCCCACAGTCCTCCGCCTGGGACAGGAAGCTCCCCTCCTGGCTCCGGGAGGCGGGCAGGGCGGCGGGCACCGCCTCGGGCTTGGCCTTCTTGGTGCCGAGGATGTAGGGGTGCACGTCCAGGGAGAAGTGGCGCGCGTGCTTCTTGTCGGGGGCGGGCGGCGGGGCGGGGGCGGGGGCAGGGCCCGGGCCTGGGTCGCACCCTCCGCCCTTGTAGTGGTGGGTGGAGCGGTCCAGCAGCGGCGCGATCAGCGTGTCCGTGGCCGTCTTCCTGCGCGCGGGCTTCGGCTTCTCCGCCTTGCTGTTCTCCACGCGCATGATGGCCAGCGGCTCCTTGAAGGGCTGCGGCAGCGGGTTGCTGGTGGGGATCCACTTCATCTTCTTGCGCGGCCGCTTGACCACGGGCGGCTCCGCGGCGCCGTCGGGCTCGGCGGGGTTGGCGCTGGGGTCCACGGTCTGCACCCCCGAGTCGCGCACCGTGGGGGTGGCGTCGTGGTTGGACTGCGCCAGCGCCGCCAGCAGCTGCCGGACCACGTTGTCGTACATGAGGTCGCTCTCGTTGGTGATGAAGTCCAGCCGGTTGAGCGACTTGATGTGGTCGCGGTTCTCGTTGCAGAACATGGCCAGGATGTTGATGTCGCAGAACTGCGAGCGGCGCCACTGCCGGCGCGTCTTGATGCCCACCTTGTGCAGCTTGTCGAAGATGAAGTTGCTCTTGCGGAAGATGAAGAGATGGATGAGGTTGACGAGGATGATGAGGTTCATGACGCACAGCAGCACGATGTCCACGCCCGCGATGATGCGCTGCAGCTGCACGGACGGGAGCTTGCAGCTCACGCGCACTGAGGGCCCCGCACCTGCCGCCCCGTCCGGGGACGCGCCCAGCGCGCAGGTGAACTCGTTCTGCTTCTGCGTGGCGTAGTAGGTGCACAGGTAGGAGATGGGCACGGCGCTCAGCAGCAGGATCAGCACGTGCCGCGCCAGGTACAGCTTGGCCAGGAAGTTGCTGCGGCCGCGGCGCTCCAGGTACTTCTCGAACAGGTTCTGCTCCGGGCTCTTCTCCTTCTCCGCGTTCTCGATGATCTCGCGCTTCTCGCGCTCCGTGATGCCCGGGCCCTTGGACTGGATCTGCTTCTCGATCTTGGGCGCGCGGCCCTCGGCCGCACGGTGGTAACAGTTGTCGATCTCCTGCAGCAGGAAGTTGAGCTCGGAGGTGAGGCGCGTGGAGGCCAGGAACTCCCAGCCCAGTGCGGGCACGTACATGATGGCGGCGAAGGCCAGCAGCGCGTAGGGCAGGAACTTGTGCTCAAACAGCGACGGCCACAGGCTGGCGTCCACGCCGGGCAGCGCGTCCCGCAGCTCCGTCCAGCAGTAGCCGCGGGCGTACAGCGCCTGGTCGCGCGTGAAGTTGTGCGGGGTGTAACAGTAAATGGGTTCCTCTGGGGGCAGAGAGGAGACACGGGCTGGGGCGGGGAGGCGGCACGGGCTGGGCTGAAGAAACCGGGCTGGACCTGACCACGTCCCTGCCGAACCCCTCCCAGGAGCCTCTCCAGCCTCCTCCCACACAGCACCTGCGGTTCCCCAGATGAACCCCACCCCCCCCACCACGGTGGTGTGGGGGTCCCGCCCTGACTACCCCCACGAGGTCAGCTGCGGGGCACCTGCAGGCAGAAGCCATGACCACCTGCGAAACCACCTGAGCCATGTGCCTCTCCAAATGTCACAAAGCCTGTGTGCACAAGGGGAAACCAAATCCCAGAGAGGGCCAAGGCAGGCCGGGACTCCCAGCCAGGGTCCTTCTATCCACACAGCTGGACCCAAACCAGGTCCCAGCCACAGGCCATGTACAGCCCGGGGCTCCCCTGGGAGGAAGGCGGTTGGCTCAGGCGCTGCTAGCTGGCAGGGTGGTTTCCACAGCACTGGGAAGGCAGCGTGGGTTCTACCCACCCTTGAGGATGAGTGGCGCCTCCCTAAGACCCACTGTTCTGGGGACTGGCCAGCCTTGGGACCCCAGACACCAGGTGGGGCTGGTTGGGGATGTCACCAGCTGGACTGCGGTATCTGCCGCTAAAATTGAAAAGAGGGAGTCCCTTGAACTGCAGGCAAATGGTGGTTACTGAACTCTGTGTTTTCCCTCAAGAGCCTGTCTCTGCCTGCAGGTGACAATGACACGAACGGCAGTGAAAGCGTTCAGGACACTCGCGCCTTGGCCCAGTGTGGGGTCTGAGCAGCTGGGATCTTGCTAACGTTTCCCAGGAAGGCTCAGTCAGAGCCTGGGGGCCTCCAGCCACCGTGCAGTCTGTCCAGGCTGAGCCCTTCACACAGCACAGGCGCCAGGGGCCCACACCAGCCTCAGCCTTGTCTCCCAGCCCCAAAAAGCAGCCCCAGGGCAGGGCCCACATCAGCACAATCCCCTCCCCACAGACCAGAAGCAACAAGGACAGGCCTGTCAGTCTGTGCCGAGGCCTGAATTAGGGACGGAAAGCGAGGCGGATTAGAGACTCTGCCCACTCTGGGAAGAGCGGCATTCACTGTTGATGCCCCACAGGGACCCAGGGGCTGGGCATCTCCAGCCCTGAACCCGGCTCAGCAATGAGCCCCTCAGACCCCGCACGGAGCTCCCGGCTGCCATTATCACCACTGAGGCACATCTACCAGTCCAGACAGCCTGCTCAGGGAGGGTTCCCATGAGTCATCAGATCCCCCTGAGGGTCCTGGGGACTCTGGAGGGTTTGGGAGAGAGCCTGGGAAGAGGCAGGAAAAGCTGGGACCTGAGGCCCGAGTCCTCGGTGGGGACATCGAGCTGGAGATGAGCTGGGCTCAGAGAAGAGCAAACCGGACAAGGCAAAGGAATCCACTCTCTTGGTTGAGAAAATGGCATATTTTATTTACTTATGTTTTGTCCTCACAGCCAATCCCAGGAGCCAGAGAAGAGCGTCCACCCTGGGGAAGAGAACAGGGACAGGTTTGTGTCCCGTCCTGAGCTGGGCCCATCCCTGGCAGCCACCCTTGCTGGGCGTGTGTGGCCAACATGAGTGGGGAGACGCCCACTCCAGTGGGGCCGCAGGGAGATGGGAAGGAGGTCTCCTTGGCTCTGGGGCGGGGGTGGCCTGGCCTCCTCCAAGGTGGATGAAAGCAGGGGCCCCACACCGAGCCACATGTCTGGCGAGCTGCCCCCACTGTGCAGAGCCCCACTTGGACACGAACTCCTCACGCCTGTCACTGTCTCCCTGCTGGATGGCGGCAGCAAGGGGAAGACAAGTCCTGCTTGCCACTCCGACCTCAGTTTCCTCATCTGCTCAACCAAGGATGCTGCCCTGACTCACTGCAGGTGAGCGGCCCGGCCCTTTGGGGGCCCCAAGGCATGTCCAGCAAGGCTTCCCTCCTCCCTGAACCCGCCGCACCTGCAGGGTACAGGGTGCTCCTGGCAGCCTCAGCAGGTCCTGACGGACTCAAAGCTGTGCTGGCAGCCGGGCCTCTCCCAGTGGATGCTGCCACAGCTTCTAGCAGGGGCTGCCAGGGCTGAGGGTGCTGGCCTGACTTGGGGTGGGGCAGCAGAGAGCAGTTGCTAAGCCCAAATCCATGGGCCCATCCCACACACAGCAACTGCTACAGGTCCTCTGTCCGAGGCCCTCCTCTGGGACTTCCCAGGGACAGTGGGACCCTGCCTGGACCAGTGCAGGTGTCCAAACGGGAGGCAGGAAGGCCTGGCCCATCTGACAGGGCAGACAGAGCCGCCGCCAGGGGCCCGTTTCTTGGAAGACACTGCTGTGTGGATCCCGGCCACGCCAGCTATGCCCCAAGAGAGGACACTGGCTTCCCAGCCAAGGAGCCTGTCCACACCCAGCCCTCAGAGCCCCAGTGACAATATCAGAGTTGGCAGCCAGGGGCCTGGTGCTGCCTGAAGCACCTCTGAGTGGGTGTCTGAATGCACCCCAACACGGCCCATATTCCCATATTCAGAATGCTGTCCCCAGGACCCTAGGCTAAAGCCCAGCCCTCCGGGCCCTCCCCCAGTCCTGCCCTTCCTCGGTTCTGCCATCCCGAAGCTCGTCTCCAGCCCACCCCTGCGATCTGGCCTGCACATGGCCCCAAGGTGCCCCCCAAGGGTGAAGCTGGGTCCCTCCCAACAGCCCTTCCCGCCCCTGTCCTCCCACCTCTCCAGGACAGCCTGGCTCTGCGCAGGCTCCTCCTGCCTGCTGGCCAAACCCTGTCTGGTCACCCCAGACCACTGCCGCATCCTGGAAGCCCTCAGCTGAGGCCAGGCCCTGGCCCTTCCCCGACTCCCCTGGCCTTACAGACCTCCACATGGGGTCTGCAGTGAGCAGAATCATGGCCCCCAAAGATGCCACGTCCCAACCCTGGAGCCTGTGGCGGTGTCACGTTTCCCGGTTCACGAGGACTTTGCAGACATGCCTAGGTTGGGGGTCTTGGTGGGCGGCAGTTGCGGGGTTCTTCTAAGAAGGTCAGAGTCGGAGGAGATGTGAGGACAGAAGCGGGGGCGGGAGAGAGGACGCCACGCAGCCACGCAGCCGGCTCTCAGGACGCAGGAAGGGCTGTAAGGCCAGGAATGTGGAGGCCTCTGGAGGCCAGAGAAGGCAGAAAGCTGGTTCCCCCCTGGAGCCAGCCCTGCTGACACCTTCGTTTTAGCCCCATGAGATTTGCATCTGGTTTCTGACTTGCAGGTTTGTTCCAGCAGCCACAGGAAGCTAATACTGGCGGTGGCTGCGCACCTGCTACATTCTCCACTTTCTGCAGGCTGAGGGGGGCCGATGCCCTTCCCCAGCTCACCTTGGAGACTCTGGGACTTGGCCCCCAACCTTCGAGGGTACCGCATCCTGAGACAGCAGCTGGCCACACGGGCCCTCAGGCCCAACCCTGCCCTTCAAGGATGCTGAGGCCAAAAAGAGGAACCAGCCCATAGGCTCCTGGGAGGGTGCTCGGGGGCAGAGCACTCGCTTCCTTTCCGTTTTAAAGAAGAAAGTTGGGCCGGGTGTAGTAGTTCACGCCTATAATCCCAGCACTTTGGGAGGCCGAGGTGGGCGGATCACTTGAGGTCAGGAGTTTGAGACCAGTCTGGCCAACATGGCAAAACCCCATCTCTACTAAAAATACAAAAAATGGGTCGGGCGCGGTGGCTCATGCCTGTAATCCCAGCACTTTGGGAGGCCGAGGCAAGCGGATCACGAGGTCAGGAGATTGAGACCATTCTGGCTAACACGGTGAAACCCCGTCTCTACTAAAAATACAAAAAATTAGCTGGGTGTGGTGGCGCGTGCCTGTAGTCCCAGCTACTCGGGAGGCTGAGGCAGGAGAATGGCGTGAACCCGGGAGGCGGAGCTTGCAGTGAGCCAAGATTGAGCCACCGCACTCCAGCCTGGGCGACAGAGCGAGACTCCGTCTCAAAAAAAAAAAAAAAAATACAAAAAATGAGCCAGGCGTGGTGGCGGGTGCCTGTAGTCCCAGCTACTTGGGAAGCTAAGGCAGGAGAATCGCTTGAACCCGGGAGGCAAAGGTCGCAGTGAGACGACATTGCACCACTGCGCTCCAGCGTGGATGACAGAGCGAGACTTTGTCTCAAAAAATAAAAAAAGCCGGGGGGAACAAAAAAGAAAAGGGCACAGTGGCTCACGCCTGTAGTCCCAGCACTTTGGGAAGCTGAGATGGGAGGATCACTTGAGCCCAGGAGTTCGAGACCAGCCTGGGGAACATGGCACAAAAATTAGCTGGGTGTGGTGTCGGATGCCTGTGGTCCCAGCTACTGGGGGCTCGGGGCTGAGGAAGGAGGAACACCTGAGCCCGAGAGGTGGAGGTTGCAGATTGCACCACTGCACTCCAGCCTGGGCGACATACCAAGACCGTGTCTCAAAAAAAAAAAAAAGAAATTTGGACACAGACAGAGAGGGAAGAAGCCCATGAGAAGACAGAGGCAGAGACGGGTGGTGCGGCCACGAGCCAAGGCGCCCAAGGATTAACAGCAGCACCAGAGGCTGAAGAGGCTGGAATGTCCCTCTCCTAGAGCCGGGAGGGAGCAGGGCCCTGCCGACACCTTGATTTTGGACTTTTGGCCTCCGGAACCATGAGAGATAAATGTCTGCTGTTTGAAACTGCCTAGTTTGCGGTACTTTGTTGCTACAAACACAGAGAACACACATGGTGCCTGGACACGCTGGGCCTGCCCCAAGGCCCCACCGCACGCCTGGGCTCCCTGCTCTGCAGAGTGTGCTGTGCGCCCACCCCAGGGGTCCTCTAATCCCCAGTGTCTGGGCTCCAGTGTCGAAGAGGAGACCAGCAGAGGCCTCCTCCGCCCCTGGCTGGGATCAGACAGCCTGGCCAATGTCCACCCTCGGGCTTGGCGTCTCCAGGCCACAGGGACTCCTTAAGGCAAGGCACCTGAGAGATTTGGGAAGCGCCAGTGCTGAGGCAGGGTCTGCTGAGGTTTGGAGGCTGCAGAAGAGAGGGCCCCAGGGTCCCAACACCCCTCCCCGCTGCAGACTAGCACCTCTGGGCCACAGGCCAGGAGACCCTGATCCCCCTTGCCTTGGCCCAGACCCCACAGGAGGAAGTTCTCGGCTCCGCCTGTCTCGCCCCACTCCTTGGGGAGGGCAGAGGCACCAGGACCCCACCCCGCAGAGGCTCACAGGAAGGCTGGCTGCTCTGTCCATCTTCCTGCCTCGCCTGGGTGGCTTCAGGTGCCCCCACAGGTCCTGATCTAACTAGCCCGGGTCCCTGCCCTGGTCCAGCCCCCATCTCCCTGCAGGAGCTCCAGGCTCCCTGCTCTGACACGTGGCCCTGCCCCATGCTAGCCCCCCTGCTTCAAACCTTCGGAGCCTCCAGTGCCCCCGGAGAGGCTCGCCCCGCCTGAGGGGTGGAGGGCCTGGGCCTCTCAGAGACTCTCTCTACCCTCCTTCCACCCAAGTCCAGCCTGGGAACCCTGCCCGGCAGCTCCATCAGCCCCTGTAATCAGCTCTCTGCTGTCAACACCCATCCCGGCCTTTCCTGGTCCCCACCTGGCCACCCCACATCCCCTCAGGCGCTGCTTGTGACATTCTCCAAACCAGACCCCGTGTCTCATGACATTTGGGACCCCCGGGTCCAGACAGGCCTAGTCCCACCCGCGGCCATGGACGGACGAATGGAAGGAAGAACAACAATAAAATAGAGACGCGGGGTCTGGGCGACCAGCGACCAGCGACACCTGCTAGGATGCGGGCGGCTGTGGAAGGTGCCTGGGACGCCGCGGACGCAGCCAGGCCACGGTGGGTGCGGCTGGACGGAGCCGCCGGGGACGCGGGAAGCGCCAGCTCCCGGACACCTGCGGACGCCCCCCTGCCCACGCCCCGCGCCCCGGCCGCCGGCCTCACCTGCGAAGTTTTTGGTGAAGACCAGGGTGACCAGCAGGATGGGCACCAGCACGGTGCCGATGGTGACCACGCGGTCGAACGGCAGCTCCAGCTTCAGCTGCAGAAGCAGCGCGGCCAGCGCGCCCGCCTTGTCGTCCTGCGCGCCCGGCAGGATCAGCTCCCGCAGCTTCTCTCCCGCCAGCAGCGCGGTCGCCATGTCCGCCGACTGCTCCAGGAGGTGGTGCATGGGGGGCGGGGGGCGCGGCCCGGCGGGGGGCGCGGGCGGGGCGGGGGGCGCGGGGCGGGGCCCGGCGAGGGGGGCGCGGGTGGGAGGGGACGCGCGGCCCGGGGGCGGGGATCAGGGAGCGTGGGGGCGCGGGACGGGGACCGGGATGGGGACGCGGGGCGCGGGAGAGGGTGGCAGGGGACGCCGGGACCGAGCGGGGGGCTCCGGGGGATGGGAGTAGCCGGAGGCGCGCGGCGGGAGCGGGGCTGGCCGGGCGCGGAGCCCGCGGCGGGGTTTGGGGGTCGCTCCGCCGCCGCCCCCGGGGTCAGGGGTCGGGCGGCCCGGGGGTGGGGGGCACAGGAGCCGCCCGCCTCCGCCGCAGCCCGCCCCCGCCCTGGCGCGTGCCTCCGGCGGGGGCGGCGGCGGGATCCCAGCCCGGAGCGCGGGCGGCGGCTGCTGTCCCTGCCTGGGGCCGGCGGCCCCGCTCCCGCCGCGGGGAGGGGGCTGTTTACCTGCGGCGACTCCGCGGCGTGGCTCCGCCCCCACCCCGCCCCCCGCCACGCAGATGCGGCGCGGGCGATGACTTTGCAGAAAATATTTAAATGAAATGAAATGAATGAGTAATGACCGGTCCCTCTTCCTGGGAACTCGGGGTGGCTGGGTGGGGGCTGCCCCGGCCCGCGGGAGGGTGCGCAGGGGTGGGGGCGGTCCTGCGGGGCTCCGGGACGGGGCGGGGGCGCCGCTCGGTGGCGACGTGAGGACTGGGCGCGTGCTGGGGCTGCCCCTGTCGCACCGCAGGGCCCTTCGCCCAGCCCGGGGCGCAGAGGGGGCTTCCTCGCCTGGGCCCCCGACCTGCCCCGGCCGCGCCCCGCTGTGGGCCCGGAGGTTCCCGCGCTCCTGAGGTGCTGCGGCCACGGGCGGGGAGGCCGGCGCCCTCTTCTCCGGGCTCGGGCGCCCGTGCACGGACAATGAGGGCATCTCCCCGCCCCACACCCTCCACTGCAGCCCCGGCCCCACCCGACCCCCCCACCCATTCCCCCCAGTCCCGCCGCCGTGAGTGACCCCATCACCCCCGCTCCTGCAGCGTGCACCTCCTTCCCCCACGCCCTATCCCGTCTACTGTTCCACATCCGTTCCCGGGGCCTGTGCCAGCTCAGGGGGTCCCCGCCGCCTCCCTGACCTTCATTCCCTCGGCACCCCACAGCCCTGCCCTCCGTCCTGTTCTTCCTGGGGAGCCGGGGGTCTGGCTTCAGACGTGGGCGCATCCCGCGTGATCTCTGCCCACAGGGCCCTCTTCGAGGCAGCGGTTTTCCCTCGTGCAGGTCCCTTTCCTACTATACCAGGACGTACGTGCACGATCTTTCATATAAAAGATTTAGCGTGATTGGTGTTTTAAGTTCATTCAATAATTCATTCCAAAAATGTATTTTGAGCCCGTGTTCACAGGCCGGGCCACTGCTGTGAGCAAACCAGGAGGTCCCCCTGCCTCCCTGGGCTGCGGAGGGGATGTGTGTCTGCTTTGACCTTTCACGCTGTCTGCGTTTTTAAAGATCCTTCCATGTTTTCTGAGGGATGCCAGCCCATGGCTTCCAGCAAACTTCATCCTGAGGCAGGCAGTTCAGCTACATCCAATCCCAGCACCCAACCACCTAGTCACCCCAGATAAACCCAGTCACCCCAAATAACCCAGGCACCTCCAGATAAATCACCCCTAGCAGATAACCCAGTCACCCCTGACAACCCAGGCACCCCAGATAAACCAATTCACCCCCAGATAACAGTCACCCCTACCAGATAACCCAGTCACTGCCAGATAAACCAGTCACCTCCCAAATAACCCAGTCACCTCTCACATAACCTATTCATCCCAGATAACCCAGTCACTGCCAGATAACCGTCACCCCAGAGAACCCAGCCACCCCTCACATAACCAAGTCACCCTCCCGACAACTCAGTCACTCCCAGATAACCCAGTGCAGTGAGTTCCAGCCCCTCCGAGCGCCCCGAGTGTGGCTGCTGGGTGGGTGCCTTTGTTGTTCAGATACACTTTCTGCTTTCGCATGGGTGCCTCTCCATGCTTTCCAGAAGTGCTGGGTCAGTCCACGCTCTCACCATCCCTGTCTTCTTTCCAGCTCTCAGCCCTACCCACCTTCTAGTATCTGCCATTCTGGGGGGGCGGGGGGGGCGTGTAGCTTCCAGGTGCTTTGAGTTTATTTATTTCTAGCGGTTTGTGTGCATGGTCTGTTCAAACCCTGAGCACTGCATCACTGGTCAGAGCTCACTGTAACCCTGAACTCCTGGGTTCAAGCAATCCCCCCACCTTGACCCCCCAAGTAGCTGGCATTACAGATGCACGCTGCCACCACGCCCGGCTTTTTTTAAATTGTTACTATTATTATTATTATTTTGAGACAGAGTCTTGCTCTGTTGCCTAGGCTGGAGCGCAGTGACACCATCTCGGCTCACTGCAAGCTCCACCCCCTGGGTTCACACCATTCTCCTGCCTCAGCCTCCCAAGTAGCTGAGACTATAGGCGCCTGCCACCACGCCCAGCTAATTTTTTTGTATTATTTTTTTTAGTAGAGACGGGGTTTCACCATGTTACCCAGGATGGTCTTGATCTCCTGACCTCGTGATCCGCCCACCTCAGCCTCCCAAAGTGCTGGCATTACAGGTGTGAGCCACCGCACCCAGCAACTGTTACTACTATTTTTTGAGACAAGGTCTCACTCTGTTGCCCAACCTGGAGTGCAGCGGTAGGATCTTGGTTCACTGCAACCTCTGTCTCCTGGGCTCAAGGGATCCTCCCACCTCAGCCTCCTGAGTAGCTGGGACTGCAGGCATGCACCACCACACCTGGCTAATTTTTTTGATAGAGATGGGGTTCCGCCATGTTGCCTAGGTTGGTCTTGAATTCCTGGGCTCAAGTGATCCTCCTGCCTCAGCCTCCCAAAGTGTTGGGATTACAGGCATAAGCCACTGCACCTGGCCTTAAAATTTTTTTATCTGTAGAAACGGGGTCTCAATATATTGCCCAGGATGGTCTCAAACTCCTGATCCCCCCACCACCACCCCCCACAACCCGGCCTTGGCCTCCCACAGTGCTGGGATTGCAGGCGTGAGCCACGCTGGGATTGCAGGCTTGAGCCACTGCATCTGCTGCATTTGTTTTGCATGTTGCCCCCGCTGCCCGGGGCACCATCTGGGCCACAGCAGCTTTTCAGTGAACATGGATGGTTATGAGTGGGTGTGATCTTGCATGCCTGTTGAGCACCACTGGCCAGTCACTGTCTCGCAGAGGAAGCGGTGGGAGCTTCACAAGAAGAACGCCTGTGGCAGAGCCAGGGCCTGCTTGGCACCTTGGCTGCCATCCTCATTCCCGGTGAGTGGAACGGTGAGCAAACGTCCGTGATGACACCCTGGCCGCCCAGCCTGTTCCCCTCCTCAGGAGGATGTGTGGCAGGAGTGAAGGGTCCACCCCTGTGGTCTTCCCAAATCCCGTATTGTGGGAGCACCTGCTTCTTTCTCTTGGTGATATATTAACATGAGATTTCAACACATGGAAGGATCTTGAAGACGATGAGGGCTGTGCAAAGCTTGTATTCCCATCTCTTTCTTTAAGCGAACAAGCTTTCTGAGCTTCTATATCCATGAAGATGAAAAACAGGAAAAAAACTGACAACCTGTCTCATTTCCGCCCTAAGTAATATCTTCCCATGATGACATTAACTATTTGCAAATAAGCCCCATACGGATAATAATGCATTTCTGGTCAGGTGTGGTGGCTCATGCCTGTAATCCCAGCACTTTGGGAGGCTGAGGTGGGCAGATCAACTTTAGGTCAGGAGTTCAAGACCAGCCTGGTCAACATGGTGAAACCACGTCTCTACTAAAAATACAAAAATTATCCGGGCATGGTGGCATACGCCTGTAATCCCAGCTACTCAGGAGGCTGAGGCAGGGGAATCGCTTGAATCTAGGAGGTGGAGGTTGCAGTGAGCCAAGATTGTGCCACTGCACTCCAGCCTGGGCGACAGAATGAAACTCCATCTCCAAAAAAAAAAGCATTTCTAGCTCAATTTTATTTTTGTTTATTATGAAAATTGGAAATGTATGCGTGTCATTTTGACTCGGTATTTATAATAATCGTAAGAATAACAATCGGCCAGATTGTTCCCATGTTAAGCCTCAGTGCTTGTATTTTGTCAGGGTACGCTGAGACTGGTGTTTGGTAGGGACAGGCCAGACCTTGCCACAGTAACAGACGTCAACAACAGCTCAGGTTGTTTGGCCCCACACACTGCTCATAGGGAGACTGGGGGCTCTGTCCCGCCATCCTCAGCCTGACACGTGGCGGCCCTCGCCCCTGGTGTCCAGTGGGGAGTGGGGGTGAGCTGCCCTCTGCCTTCAGAGCCTTCGCATCAGTGATCTCACTGGCTTTACACACCTGTGGTGGTGAGGGAGGCGGGGGTGAAATCCCATTCTGTGCCCAGGAGAAGAACAGAAAATATTTGTGATGCCCACACCTTTCAAACCTAACACATTTTGGATTAGGATACAAATATGGGGGGGAGTGGAATAGAAATATGAGTTCAAGGAAAAGAAGAAATAAACTTTCTAGCTGTGAAAGAACAGCTTGCTGGTGTCCTCTAAGTGGATGATAGTATCAAACTATAATGGCATTTTTTGTTCCACTGGATACACTGAAAAGGAAAATGGCAAGATTTGGCCGGGCGCGGTGGCTCACGCCTGTAACCCCAGCACTTTGGGAGGCCGAGGCAGGTGGATCACGAGGTCAGGAGATGGAGACCATCCTGGCTAACACGGAGAAACCCCGTCTCTACTAAAAATACAAAAAATTAGCTGGGCGCGGTGGCAGGCGCCTGTAGTCCCAGCTACTCGGGAGGCTGAGGCAGGAGAATGGCGTGAACCCGGGAGGCGGAGCTTGCAGTGAGCCGAGATTGCACCACTGCACTCCAGCCTGGGCGACAGAGCGAGACTCCGTCTCAAAAATAATAATAATAATAATAAAATAAAAAATGAAAATAAGTGAAATGGCAAGATTTATAATATGCTGTGACTTACATCATAAGCACATTTAAAACATGATGAAGAAAAATCTTAGATAACTACAAAAACGAGGGAAGAGATGCACTCCCTTAAGGTTTCATTTAGGGGACTCCAAGCACCAAAGTTTAAGACCTTTGTGTACCAGCCTGGCCAACATAGCGAGACTGTCTCTACAAATAATAATAAAAAATTAGCCAGGTGTGATGGCACACGCCTGTTATCTCAACTACTTGGGAGGTTGAGGTGGGCGGAACACTTGAGCCCAGGAAATCGAGACCAACCTGGGCAACATGGCGAAACCCTGTCTCTACAGAAAATTAGCCAGGTGTGATGGCATACACCTGTAGTGTCAGCTACTTGGGAGGCTAAGGTGGGAGGATCACCTGAGGCTGGGAGGTTGAGGATGCAGTGAACCATGATTATGCCACTGCACTCCAGCCTGGGCATCAGAGCAAGACCCTGTCTCAAAAAAAGCCCCAAATCCTGTGCAGACGACACCTGCCCGCAGGCCCCACTTGCCTTTGCTTCCCTTGCCTTGCTTTGCAGGGATGCATGGCTGGCTGAGCAGTGCTGCCTTCCCTGTAGCCTGGGCCCCTCCAGGGCAGCCTCCTCACTGACCTCCTTCTCTTCCCCTCCCTCCCTGTCACCTGACAGCCTCCCTGCCACTCTTGCACCAGCAAACAGGTGCCCTGAGTCCTTTATAGAATGACCCTGCCTGGTCTCCTGCCACCCCGGGCACATGCCACATCATTGCTGAGGTGTCCCCCAGCTGAGGACACCTGCCCAGCCTCAACACTGGCTCCCCACGTCTCTGCCCAAGAGCACTCCCTCGGGTGTGGGCCCCACACCTGCTTCTTGCGTCTCTCCCACCTGCCAGGACATCCTGGTCACTGAGCCCAGAGAGGTGGCCTCTCAGTGTCAGGGCTGACCCCACTGCTCCCCTCACCTGGGACAGAAAAGTCCGCAGACTCCCTGGGGGGCATCCCTTCGATTTGGGGTTGACAGGATGGAGAGGTCCTTGCCCCAGGACTTCTGCTCTGCAGAGTCCAGCAAACGCTGGCTGCAGGAGCACTGGGTACAGCGGCCTCCACACATGGGGGCTCTGCCTGGGCCTCCACGCACCCCTTAGCACAGCAATGACAGCTCTGCCTGGAGAAACCCTTCAATTCCTAAACACAACTCATGCAGAAGCCACAGCAGGTGATGCCGCATGCAGTCCTGGGCCCTGACATGACGCCGCCTGTCTGGAAAGTGCTTCCTCCTACATCAAGTACTCCCTGGAGTTGTGACCACAGATCTTAGCATCACCCACAAGTTTAGTAAAGAGACATGATCCCTGGTGTCTTGAGACTTTCAGGAGACAGTGGTTTCTGCTTGCCAGGCAGATGCTACATCTAAGTGGAGACACTGAGCATTTGTTTCCTGGGAGCGAATCATGGGGGAGGGGGTGGGGGATGGGGGGTGGAGGAGGGTGGAGGGCAAGGCTCCCAAACTTTGAGGTGGGCCAAGCCCGCACCCTTTGAGGTGGCTCCTGGTCTGTCTCGCTGTGGGGATGGCGGGCATAGGCCAGGGAAGACCCCCTGTAAAGCGGCGTTGGCCTCCTCTGGGGCCCTGGGTGTATGTGGGCGGCATCTCCGAGCCCGGGGGTCCTGTGTTCCGGCCAGGCTGCTGTACTGAGACCCGGCACCAGGCTGAGGACAGTGCAGGGCTCACCCCAAGCGTTCTTCCTGCCACTGCTCTGCTCCTCCTGGCCTGAGGTGCGTCGCCCATCTCCACGTGTTTTATTTCTGGCCCAGAGATGTGTTCTAAGGACCCCTAAAGGGTCCAGGCCTGTACCCAGGAACCTGCCCAGCTGCAAACTCCCAGGAGCACTGGGCCTAGGGCAGGCCTGAGTGCCACCCCCACCACCCTGGCCCCATGTACAGCCTCAGGCCCTGTGGGCTCTATTTGCCTGGTCCATGGCCCTGGCGCTCTGCTGAGTGGAGCTGGCAGCCTTGCCTGGAGCCTGACACGCGGCTAGTTCCGGCGAAGTGCACAGCAAGCCATCTCCAAAAACTGCGCCAGCACGAAACCCTGGTCACCACTGACACGGGCACACATCTCGAGGTGGAAAGGCTGCTGGGGGTAACTCGAGGATTTATTTCAGGGTAGGCGGCAGTGACTGCCCTGTGGCAGGAACAGGCTGGCATATGCCAAAGTCAGGGCAGCAGCAGCTGCGTCCAACCTGGCAGCCCCACACCCACACACGAACCCTGCCTGGCTGCGAGACAAGGGCGGGCCACAGGAGCCACGGAGCAGACAGTACGGCAACGTGGCCAGGCCGAGCACATGGCCTCCGTGCTGTCAGCCACTGCAGATCAGCTGGGCTCCTGATGCTTCTCTGGTCCTGTGGATTCTGGCACCACTGTGTAGGAGGGGTCTGCCACCCCCTCGCCACAGCTGTAGACAGAGGAGAAGCGGATGGCCAGTGAGTCAGGCTCCCACAGCGGGCTGGGAGCTGCACTCTTTTCCCAATGTGGGTTTTACAAGGGGACTTAGTTTACCCGGTTAGCCTATGTGGGAAAGGTGACATGTCCCCAAATGTCCCCAAATGTCCAGGAAACAGTGGCGGCTGCAGCCCAGGATGAGGTGAGGAAGGTGGTCGGCAGAGGGCTAAGGCTGCAGGTGAGTAAGTGGATGGGGGTGACGGGAGCAGGGGAGGGCAGGCTAGAGCACGTCCTAGAGCCAGCCTGACTTTGAGGAAGACAGCAGAAGCGCTCACTTTTGCAGAGACTGCAGTTCAGAAGGTAAATCGCATCCCATGTAAACACCGTTCGTAATACTGTATTCCAGCAAAGCACCAAAACAGGGGTCCTGTTGGCAATAACAATTAGCCTGGTGTGAGAGCAAGTGAAGGCCCCATGTCTCCTGGTGCCGTGTACGTCTCATCCCGAGTGAACTGGACCCTCCCTCCTTAAGTGATCACAGCCCACCCAGTGCCTGAAAACTCACTCGAACGAGAACATGGGGGTTTCCCAGCACTATCAGCAAAGCTTTGGGTCTGGTGATTGCAACATTAAATCTTTTTGAGTTGGACAAGAAACCCAAAAAATATCGATCATCTTCAAATCTATCTTCATTTGACCGTACCTAAAAGCACACAGAGATGAATAAAAATGGCACTTGAAGTTTCTGGGGGGCATGAAGAGAAACTCTTGATATATGAAAACACTTAAAAATGTTAAATAGCAGAATGACCTCATTTTTGGTTCAAAAAGAAACAGGAGGCCGGGCGCGGTGGCTCACGCCTGTAATCCCAGCACTTTGGGAGGCTGAGGCGGGAGGATCACGAGATCAGGAGATCGAGACCATCCCGGCTAACACGGTGAAACCCCGTCTCTACTAAAAATACAAAAAAAAATTAGCTGGGCGTGGTGGCGGGTGCCTGTAGTCCCAGCTACTCGGGAGGCTGAGGCAGGAGAATGGCATGAACCCAGGAGGCGGAGCTTGCAGTGAGCCAAGATCGGGCCACTGCACTCCAGCCTGGGCGACAGAGCGAGACGCCACGTCAAAAAAAAAAAAAAAAAAAAAAAAAAAAAGAAGAAAAGAAACAGGAGGAGGAGGCGGGGAGGGGAAGAATGGGGAGGAGGAAGGGCAGCAGAAAGGGATGGGTCTCATTGCACTCCATCTGCAGACAGGGACCCCTCTTACACTTGTGGCTGTCTGGATGGCGGGGTCTTAGGGGCTCTCCTGCGGGTACCTGCCCTCCCACTCTCTGTTCCTCAGCTGCCTGTTCTTCCAACTTCGTGTCCCTCCTTCTCCAAGGCATTCACCATGTCTTCCTGGGTCCCTTCTCTTCATTTTCCTGTGTCTTAGAGTATTGTTTTAAAAGACCTTCCCACAGCCACTGCTTACGATGGCTCCTGGGCCTAGGTAGTCTCCGCCTGCAGCTGCTTCTCTGGGCTGGGAATCGGCCTCTGCCCCTTTAGATCTGAAGCCCCCAGAACCCCCAGGGCAGCAAGCGCCTGACTGGCCATCCCCACGGAGAACAGGGATACCTACGGTGGAAATGATGATGACCAGATACTCTTGTCCTTGAAACTCCTCTACCGATCCAACCTTTATATCCATCAGATCAACATTACGCAAAAGAATTCTGATCTTCTCCACCTTGAGAACAGATTAAAAGAAAGACTAACGGTAACACTGTACAAATCCATTTCTTTTCTTTTCCTTTTTTTTTTTTTGAGACGGAGTCTTACTCTGTCACCCAGGCTGGAGTGCAGTGGCATGATCTCGGCTCACTGCAACCTCTGCCTCCCGGGTTCAAGCAATTCTCCTGCCTCAGCCTCCTGAGCGGCTGGGATTATGGGCACGTGCCACCACGCCCAGCTAATTTTTTGTATTTTTTAGTAGAGAGAGGGTTTCACCATATTGGCCAGGCTGGTCTCGAACTCCTGACCTTGTGATCTGCCTACCTCGGCCTCCCACCTTGTGATCCGCCTACCTCAGCCTCCCAAAGTTCTGGGATTACAGGCATGAGCCACCGCGCCCGGCATGTACAAATCCATTTCTTTACACATCACAGCGTAAACCAAATATTGGCCAATGTGCAATATTGTTTTTTAATTCTTTATTGCTTTCTTCTCATCTGAATTGATTAGAACACAAATTGCAGTTTTAATTAAACTGGGGACGGGGGACAATGCTTACTAGGAAAGCCAAGTTTCATGTGGAAAATCCTCCCTCCCCACAAGCACACATCAAGGATGGAGGAAATCCTTCAGGAGAAACGAGATGCGTGTCTGCTGCTTATAGCTGAGGTGTGTGTCTCAGCAGGATGGCACCTACAAGCTGAGGTTAAGACACCAGGACACTGGCTGTGTGATGTTTGGCAACTTACTTGTCTCCACAAGCCTTCGTAATCTCTGTACCTCTGGGAGAACTAAGCACTCACCTCTTGAGGCCCCGAGGTCAGAAAAAAGGAAACATAACATCTGTGAAGGGCTCTGCGGTCAGCACACACATGGTACAGGTGATCTGTTACTGTGATGGCCTAGGGGACCCACCTTTTATTCTGTATTTTGGGGGTTCTTTCCAAGTTCTGCTTGGTGGTGTGAACACCACAGGGACACATGCTTCACGAACGAAACCTGGTGTTCAGCATGGGAGGCACCCGTGTCCCCACCAGAGCTCCAGGGCCACTGTGAACGTGTGAAGATGCTTCCTGGGACCAGCCCCTGGGGCCTGGGGACGCTAACTCTCCTATAATCACATCACAGAGTCATACGAAATGAGAAGCGTCCCATTCAAATATACCCAAAGTGCCCCCTTTGAGAAACACTGGGTTAGAGCTGGGGGTTGGCAAATGTTTTCCCAAAGGGCCAAATATCAAGAGACATATAAATGTAACCATTTAGAAATGTAAAAACTGTTATAGGCTCCGGCCATAGAAAAGCTGGCAGCTGCCTGGAACTGGCCCGTAGATGGCAGTTGGTTGACCTCTTATGTTGAACGACATTCAAGTGCGGTCCTGTTCCTTTAAAAACCTGCTGCTGCTCACAAGGAGCTTGTTCCTGCCTCTGTGGAGCTGCAGGAGCCAAGGAGCAGGGCTGCAGGGACCTCACAGAGCCCGGCGTGCCTGGGCAGGGCGTACCTGCTTCCGGTAGGGCGTGATGACGCCAATGTCGCTGGCAGACACCTGACTGGAGATGCTCTGGGCCAGGAGGCAGCAGTAGCGCAGGACCTGGACGGCCTCGGCCGGGTTGAACCACGATGGGCTTTTTCCCTCCCGTGCCTCACTGCCCTGGGTTGATGAGGAGAGGAAACCTACTTTACTTCATGAATATTCACCAGAAGGCTACAATTCAGGAGCTGAAGTCGGTGCTGGGAATACACACTGAATATGACAGAATAAATCCCTGCTCTTGTGCAGAACTTACATGTGAGCAGGGCAGATGGCATATGTTAAATAACGATGAAATGGCTCACAGTCGTGCTAAATGCTACAGAGGAGGACGGGTCACATAAGTCCGCCACTCGGGTCTGAGCCCCGGAATGGAGGGCTGGCTGGTATTTCTCATTTTTTTTTTTTTTTTGATATTAGACCTTTGATATAGCTACTTCTCATCTTGAAAATACTCTTCCTTAGAAAACATTAATGAGATATACTGACATAAAAGACAGACATATAGATCAACAGGGTAGAACGGAGAACCTAGAAATAAACCCTTGCGTATATGGCCGGATGACTTTTGACAAGGGTGCCAGGACAGTTTTTCAACCAATGCTGCTGGAAAAACTAGAGAGCCACACGAAAAGGATGAAGATGGACCCTCACCTGACACCACCTGGAAACGTAAACTCAAGGTGGATCGAAGATCTAAACCTAAGATCTAAATCCATAAAATTCTTGGAGGAAAACATGGAAAAAGCCCCACGATGTTGGGTTTGGCAATGATTTCTTGGATACGACACCAAAGCCACTGGCAATAACTAAAAGGGATATGCTGGACTACATCCAAATGGAAAATGTCTGGGCATCAACGGACGCAACCAACAATGTGAAAAGATAATCTGCGGAGGGGGAGAAAACCTTTGCAAATAGCATATAAGAAGTTAATATCCAAAACTATGAGGAAGTCTTAAACTCACTGACAAAAAGCGACCCAATTAAATATGGGCAAAGGACCTGAATTCTCCAAAGGAGACATACAGATGGCCAACAGGTACATGAAAAGCTGCTCAATGTCACAAATCATTGGGGAAATGCAAATCAAAACTACAGCGAGCTACACCTCACTCCCACTAAAGATGGCTACTATAAAACAACCCAGAAAATAAGTGGTGAGGACGTGGCGAAACCGGAACCCTGCGCACTGCTGCTGGGGTAGGAAATGCTGCAGTTACTGTGGAAAGCAAGATGATGGTTTCTCAAAAAATTAAGACTAGAATTACCAACAATTCCACTTCCGGGTATGTACCCATGAGGACTGAAAGCAGGGTCTCAAATAGATATCTGTACACCTGTTGTAGCAGCACTACTCACAATAGTCAAACGTCTGCAGTCCAAGTGTCCACTGATAGATGAACTGATAAGCCAAGTGTGGTGTATACAAACAATACAATGTTACTCAGCCCCCAAAAGGGAGGAAATTCTGACACACACCACAACATGGATGAACCTTGAGGACGTGATGCTCAGTGCAATAAGCCAGTCACAGAAGGACAAACACTCCATGATTAATTCCACTTGTATGAAGCACCTAGAACAGCTGAATTCATAGAGTCAGAAAGTAGAATGGTGGCTGCTAGCGGCTGCAGGGAAGAAAGTTACTGTTTCATGGGTATAGAATTTTAATACTGCAAGATAAAAGTTCTGGAGACTGCAAAACAATGTGAATATACTTAACACCATTAAACTTTACACTTAAAAATGGAGTCCGGGCGTGGTGGCTCACGCCTGTAATCCCAGCACTTTGGGAGGCCGAGGTGGGCAGATCACTTGAGGTCAAGAGTTCGAGACCAGCCTGGCCAACATGGTGAAACCCCGTCTCTACTAAAAATACAAAAATTAGCTGGGCGTGGTGGGGAATGCCTGTAGTCCCAGCTGCTCGGGAGGCTGAGGCATGAGAACTGCTTGAACCTGGGAGGCGGAGGTTGCAGTGAGCCAAGATCATGCCACTGTACTCCAGCCTGGGTGACAGAGTGAGACAACTGTCTCAAAAAAAAAAAAAAGGTTTTTAACATGACAAATTTTATATTATGTGTACATTTATTTATGAATGAATGAATGAATGAATGAGACAGGGTTTCACTCTGTCGCCCAGACTAAAGTGCCAGGGCATGATCACAGTTCACTGCAACCTCAACCTCCCCAGGCTCAGGTGATCCTCCCACCTCAGCCTCCTGAGTAGCTGGGACTACAAGTGTGCACCACCATGCCCGGATAATTTTTGTATTTTTTGTAGAGATAGGGTCTTGCTATGTTGTCCTGGCTGTTCTTGAACTCCTGGACTCAAGCAATCTGCCTGCCTTGGCCTCCTACGTCCGGCCCTAGAATTTAAAAAAGTGACCACCAGGCTGGGTGCGGTGGCTCACGCCTATAATCCCAGCACTTTGGGAGGCCAAAGCGGGCAGATCACGAGGTCAGGAGTTCGAGACCAGCCGGGCCAACATGGTGAAACCCCGTCTCTACTAAAAATACAAAAATTAGCCAGACGTGGTGGCAGGCACCTGTAGTGCCAAATCCTTGGGAGTCTGAGGCATGAGAATTGCTTGAAACTGGGAGGCAGAAGTTGCAGTGAGCCAAGATTGCACCACTGCACTCCAGCCAGGGTGACAGAACAAAACCCTGTCTCAAAACAAAACAGACAAACAAACAAAAACCCCAAAAAGTGACCGCCAGATAAAGCAGTAAAAATACAAAAATTAGTTGGACGTGGTGGCAGGTGCCTGTAGTCCCAGCTACGTGGGAGGCTGAGGCATGAGAATCGCTTGAACCTGGAAGGCGGAGGTTGCAGTGAGCCGAGATTGGCACCACTGCACTCCAGCTGGGGTGAAAGAGCAAAACTGTCACACAAAAAAACAACAAAAAACCCCATAAAACAAAACCCAAAAAAGTGACCACCAGATAAAGCAGTAAGAATTAATTTTGCTGTTGTTGTTAAACCATTAACTTACTCATTTACTGTAAATAATAAATGACTGAAGAAACTTAAAAGATTAATGTGATGGAAACTTATAGCAGAAACTTCTAAATTGAGAAATAATTCAATGAATAGCAACCAATCAACTAGAAAAAATCAGGAAATAAAATAACTAAGAAAGATAAAGAAGAAATAATGTGAAACTACTATAGACTGGGCTGGTTTATGTCACTAAAAGCAAACTGACTCCCAAAATGGATTAAATATAAAAACTTAGCTGCTCCTAAGAAATACAACAATAAAAAATGAAGAGGGCAAAGACATACCAGGTAAAAAGAAAAAAGTGGCAATGTTAATACTACGAGGTGGAATTTAAGACTAATACACATGACAATATGGAAGGATATTACATAATAAGGAAGATAAAGCAATGATAAATTATATGCATGAAACACAGCAGTTAAAATTCGTTAAGACAAGAACGATCAGAAACCCAAGGATAATTTGATGAGGAGCACAACGAGAACGAGAGGCTTCATGACTCTTCTCCGCCATGGCCTACCTGGTGGACAGATCCTAGGCCGGGACACAGAGCTGCTGAGTGACAGCCTCCATGCATTTATTTATATAGTTTTTAGAGTCAGGGTCTCACTCTGTCGCCTGGGCTGAGGTACAGTGGTGCAATCATAGCTCACTGCAGCCTCAATCTCCTGGGCTCAAGCGATCCTCCTGCCTCAGCCTCCCAAGTAGCCGGGACCAAAGGCACATGCCACCATGCTCAGCTAATTAAAAAAAAAATTTTTTTTTTTTTAAGAGATGGGAGTTTCACTGTGTTGCCCAGGCTAATCTTGAACTCCCAGGCTCAAGCAATCCTCCTGCCTTGGCCTCCCAAAGTGCTGGGGTTACAGGTGAGCCCCTGTGCCTGGCCACTAATGTGTTTTCCTGATACCCAGGAAAGCTTCTGAAGATGGGCAGAGCTAGCAAGACAGACAGCGGGAGACCACTGCTGGGGAGGGACCCGCCTCAGAGTGCACCATGTCTTGAGGTGTCCAGCTCACTGCAGATTCCCCTCAGGACCCCTTCCCTTCCAAATGTGAGAACCCCACAGCCGCCATACACATATCCCACCCCACTGCTTTGGACAGATCACAGACAGATTTTCTCCCTCAGGAACTTATGAAGAGCAACTGGGGGCCACTGCTGGGTGGGGCATGGAATGCAGAGGCCCCGAGGCAGCCGAGTGGTGTAACCTGGACCCCTGTCCTCCGGGGCCCGTGGCATGGAAGGGGCACTGGCACCAGAGTTCCCCGTGTGGCCCGGGTGCAGCCCTCACTGCAGATACCTTGAATGCCCCTTCTTCTGGGGCAGGGGGTTAATGCAAAACTTGATTTCTGCTCTAACTAAATTCCTAATACAAACTATCTCATTTTAGTGAATGCTTGTAATTTTGCTTGGCCACTCAGCATCTAACTCTGTCCCTCTGCGAGGCCTCGGAGAGGGGGTGGTGGCCTGTCACTCCTCAGGCCCCAGGCACAGGGCTCGGGCTCGCAGCTGCTGCCTTCCCTGCCGGGCTCTCTCCTGACAGCTCCAACCCTCGAGGGAAGCACCAGGAGGGAGGCGGCGGTGGCCTCTGGGCGCTTCCTGCGGCCCCGGGGTGTCCCCAGGCACATGGCCCTGAGAGCTTCCCCAGGCCTTCCAGAGCTCACTGGGCAGCTTCGCTTCTCTTGGAGCCCAGTGCTTGTCTGCTGTGACCACCTGAGAGTGGTGCCCATGATGCCCCCTTGGTGCCAGGCACAACTCATCTGGCAGGAGAAGTCGGCATCCATCTTGGGGGGCACAAGCCCCCAATGGCTTTTCACTCTCTGGAGACCAGCAGAACATCTGCCCCACCACAGGCAGGTGACAGAGCCTCACCTGGGAGGAAGGACCTCCTGCCACACTGTCCTTACCCGACACAGTCACCTACAGGTTCAAGACACAACTCACCCGCACACCATGGAAGATGAGCGGGAAGCCTTTCTTAGGCAGCTTCTCCCAGCCCAGCAAGGAGGTCACCACTGTGGGGTCCGCACAGACCTCGAGTTCCCCATGGTAGAACAGCCGTGAGGGCAGTGTCAGCAGGGCCTCGTGGGACCGGTAGTTCTTCACCAGCTTTGTGACCTGCGAGGAGATGGTGATGGGTCACAAGGGGAAGGTGGTACCGGCACAGCTTCTGTCGAAGGAAAAGCGGCTCTGCACGGCAAACGTAAGGCCTGCCTGACTTCCAAGCCTGACTCTGCTCCTGCGCCCGTGTGTCGCCTGCCCCCAGACCAAGCCCTTGGATGATGGTCAAGCCAAGGGTTCATCTGAATAGAAAATGGGAACATCAGGAAGAAAAGGGTGTGACGGCTGCCCTCTGTTCCTCTCCTGGGTCTGGGTGTGGCTGAGGGGCCTCTTAAAGGTCTCCTGCCACCTGGAACCCAGCAGCCAGGTGGAGGGCAGGTGGATGCCTCCCTCGCGTGATGAGAGCTTCATCCTGGAAACAGCGTCTTGCTGGCCCACACAGTCCTGCCTCCGCTTGGCCACAGGGAAGGAAGAGCTCCTGGGCCCCTCGGCCAGGAGAGTATAGACACTGACTCTGGGGGCATGGCCAGCCCTGGGCGGGCCTGGCTGTGACTTCACTGATGCCGCCGAGGGTGGCTGTGATGTCACCAGTACATGGGACACCTTTACTGTCTGCCTCCAACTTGCCCGGGAAACTCACTCATGGCAGGCGCTCTTCCCCTGGTGCTGGTGTAAGCAGCCAGGGAGGGTCTCCAGGGACCACAGGAGTTCAACCAGTCAGAGCAATGCTCAGTCTTGACCCTGCTCATCATGTGACCCATGTGTTGGCATGAGGACTCGCTGCGTCTGTGCCGTGGGGAGCCGTCCTCTGCATGCAATGCTGCACCCTCTGCCCTCCTGTCACTGACTGTCCCTCGGGGAGACACTGCTGGGGAGAACACGCCTAGGGCTCTCCCTCCTTGGGATGAGTTAACAAAGCCCCTGCTGGTGAAAACCTGTGTTCCCACAGTGCTGTCTGTTACTCGCCAGATGACATTGGCATGAGAACGCTGTTATTGGCCCCATGAGTCCTCCGGACTCTGTCAAGCCTAACTAGAATGTGTCCAGCCTTCAACGTGCTACTCCAAACTCCAAATACGATCTAGAGTCACGGCACCTCTGCCTTAGTGTGTCCAGCCTTCAACGTGCTACTCCAAACTCCAAATGCGACCTAGAGTCACGGCACCTCTGCCTTAGCTCGACATGGGCAGCTGCTGGGGAAGAGGAAGGAAGCATGCAGCCTCCTGGGGTCACTGTGGCAGCTGCTCTGGTTGGAGGGTGCTGGACACTGCCCAGGCCCCGCACAGGACAAGGCCTTCACCTCCCGTGCGGCAGGGTCTTTCTGTACCTGTGGCCATGTGCCGCATGCACCTGCCCTGAAGGCTGTGTGGTGGGGACGGTGGTGATGGCAGCGTGCTGGTCTCTCCTGCTGCGGCCACGTCACCTGCACCCACACCTCCAGCAAAGCAGCTAGCGGGTGCAGGTGCACAGCGGCACTGGAGGATGAGGCAAACCTCTGGGGGGCAGCAGAGCTCTCAGGCGCCCTCTGGGCCCAGCAGCTCGCGGCCCGCCGTCTTCCCGGGGGCAGTTTCATGGCCTCCTGGCACAGCCGGTACCTGTCTTGCGGGTGGTCCCTCATGAGGCCCTCCTTGGCCTGAAGACCCCCACCTGCTCCCTACACTTGACAACCAAAAATGGGGTCCAGTCCTTTTCCCTGAAAGTCTGCCCATGGTAACTGCCCCTCATTTTCTGTTGATGTTAATACTGGCCATGGGAATCAGACGGAGACTGTTCTTCTGTGGGCTACAGGGGCTCACAAACTGAGGCTACTTGGTTCACTGTTTAATGACGGGCCCTGGAGGCCCAAGCTCAGTGTGCTGGGGGCTCCAAAGATGCAAATCCCAAAGCCCATCCCTCAGAATTTGGTACAAGGTTGGCTGAGAGCCCAGAACCTGCACTTCAGTGGGACCTCGGGGTTGGAGACCACTGAGGAGACACTGCCTGCAGTCAGTCTAGGGCAGGCTTTTTAAGTCACAAAAGTTACTTCCTGCTTTTCTTACGTTAACAGAGTAACACAGATTTTAACTTATCTTACTGTATCTGACCCCAGAGTCTCAGCCATCAGCACCAGGCTGCAGTTTCTGCTGACAGGGGAGGTGCTGTGGTGGGTGCTCCCCTGCACTCTGCCCATGGATGGAGATGACTCAGGTGGACAGAAGGGTGAGCTGCTCGACTGCCCCGGAGCCTGTGTCTGCTTAGCTGGGGACCGGAACGTGCTGGCGTCTGTGACTCACCAACAGGGGGTTATGTGCGCCGCAAGCACCGAAAGCATTTTCGTCCCTCTGGTACACGGGTCGAGACATCAGCCGTTCCAACAAGGACACGTTCAGCCCATAGGCCATGGCAAGTCTGGACTTAATGACTGGGCCGAGCTGCATGGGGTCTCCTGCTAGCACGATCTGCACACAGAGGGCCCGTCTCAGCTCACGCAGGGAGGGTGCCGCTGCCACTCCTACGGGCTCAGGTGGGAATGGGGCTGCGCGCACGACGGCCCCATGCTCGCTCTGGCTGCAGGGGACGACGGGAGGAACTGGGAGACCAGGGGATGCTGACAGGGCTTGGAGCCATCTCTCCCCGCATGCCCCTGAAGTCCTGCCATCTGCCCGGCTTCTGCAGCCTGGTTTTCTCTTCTGCGAATCTCTCAAAGTGGTAAGAGCCCCAAGGATGCTGTCTATCTTCTGGAAGCTTCTGCGTGGCTGGCCCTGGCCGCCATCCCACCTGCCCCTTCCCTCTTGTCCATGGTTGCCTTGACCTGGTGAGGCCGCCCTACGCCACTGCTCTGCCTGGACCAGTCCCTGCTCCCTCCTTAGGCGCCACCTTCATGCTCCGCCCCACAGTGCCTGGTGACTGGGACAGACATCTAGGATGGGCGCCAAGGAGGAGCCTGAAACGTCCCGCGCTGGACACTGGATGAGCCACAGTGAGGGAATCACGGGAGTTCAAGGTGACGCCCACGCCACCACCAGAAGCACCCGGGGAGGAAGCAGGTGGGAGCAGAGGACAGAGGATGCACAGAGCTGGAGGCCGGGGCAGCCCGAGGGGCAAGTGGGTCAGATGCAGGAGCACTAGCCCTGTCCGCCCCTCCAGGCACTGAACAGCCGGCTCACCCAGAGCAGGGACCACATTCGTGACTTCACCGCTGCATCCCCAATAGCTAGAATGGCTCTTACCTCCGTTTTACAAGTAAATGAGTCAAGACATTCACTTCTAGTCCAACAGGAATAAAGTACACTAGAGACCCATGGCCCCAGCACCTCGGGGTCCCTCGCACTTCCCACCTGACCCCTGTACGGCTGTGACTGTTCCCAGCAGGACCGCAGCCCCCATCCCCTCAGGAGAACGGGGTGAGGAGGAAGCAGCACACACAGTAGTCGGGACTTACCTGGCCACTGATGTCCGACAACAGCCCCAGAGGAATGAGGCATTCCGGCTCACTTGCCTGCCCGGCCTCGTCCACAAACACGTGAGTGAAGTGCCCAACTCTAGAGCAAAGATGTTCTAAATGGTAATTTCTGCCTAATTGTTTTAGCAATTGATGCCTCTGACACACTGGCAAAGCCACGCTCAGCACCCCGGGGGCACAGCGGGGTTGCCCAGGGGTGTGCAGGAGCTGGGGGTCTGGGTGTCACCCGGCTGGAGGGAGGACAGGCCACAGGTATCAGGAGGTGCCTGCTAACCCACATCAGCACCCGGTGCTCTGCACGCAGTGTCTGTATTTCTAGAGATGTGGAGGGAAGAAGGGGTGGGGGCGACGGGCAACACACGAGCGCCTCCTGGGGGCAGCTCACAGGAGAAGCGCCGCAGGCTCCTGGCCTGCTCTCCACCTGCGTCTCACTCCTGTGATTATCAAAATGCCCAGGCTTGAGTCCCGACTTCCCCTCTCTGAGCCTCCACCTCCCACGTGTCTCTCAGGAGGCGGCTGAGGTGAGAGCAGCTGAATTGGCCGCGGTAAAGCGCTGAGAACAGGCCTGGCCGTGCAGGCGGCCACAGATGGCGGCCTCTCCTGCCATGCGCTCATTTCCTCTTGACTCATCCTTGTGAGCCACTCTCAGCTGGGCACTGCCCGGCCTGCATGCCAATAGGCTGAGGCCCTGGGAGCCACTTCCCAATCTGCGGCACCATTAAGAAAATGGGGTTGGCCGGGCGCGGTGGCTCACGCCTGTAATCCTAGCACTTTGGGAGGCCGAGACGGGTGGACCATGAGGTCAGGAGATCGAGACCATCCTGGCTAACATGGTGAAACCCTGTCTCTACTAAAAATGCAAAAAAATTTAGCTGGGCGTGGTGGCGGGCGCCTGTAGTCCCAGCTACTCGGGAGGCTGAGGCAGGAGAATGGCGTGAACCTGGGAGGCGGAGCTTGCAGTCAGCTGAGATACGCCACTGCACTCCAGCCTGGGCGACAGAGCGAGACTCCATCTCAAAAAAAAAAGAAAATGGGGTCTCTAGAATGGCTCCCCACAATTCTGGCCCCTGCTGCAAACTCAGTGAGGTTCCCAGCTACAGAGCAGCCCTCCTGGCGGGCGCCTGTCCGGCTCCTCCTTCTCCGTGTGACAAGGGAGGTGTGGGGCAGAGAGTCCACAGCGTTGCTGATGGACGGGGTGGGAATTTTGCGGGAAGGAGTCGTCAGGAGAAGCTGCGGAGCTCTTGCATGGGAAGGCTGTGGGACTGAGTGGAGAGCAGGAGCTCGCTCCGCACATGATCTGTTTCTAGAGTGCAGAGGGGCCACCCCACCTGGGGCCATGAGCTGAGGAACAGGCGCCCTGGCTTCCCTGGCTCACCCACCCCAGCAGCTTCTGCTCTGTGGTCAGGAGGCCTCAGTGGGGAAATGCTGTTGGGGCAGAAACATGTCCTGACGCCTGAGGAAGCAGGTATGGGGCAGAGAGAGTGTCCGGAGCCACGCCAACACTCAACAGGACGCACCTTGGGCCCACACTCTTCTCACTGCCGAGCCCACGTTCACCCTTCTCACTGCTGATTCCAGGATCTCCCCTCTCCAACCCTAGACACTGGGCAAATCCATCACCTCTGAGCCTCAGGTGTCCCACTGTGGGGTGAGACCCTGTGGTCAGACCTGTGTGGGGGCGGGCTCCTGCTTACAGCAGTGCTGGGCCCAACATGTCCTGCATCCACTCACAGTCAGCTGACACCTTTCACTTCAGGTCTCAATGTGTAACTCTCAAGACACGGATTTCACAAGTGACACCGTGAACTCCTCCCAGTGAAAGATGTGGAAATCAGCACACTGCCATTTCCCCATCTCATGTCCCCCATTTCTGTTGAAAAAAATTAACATTACGTATCTTTCCTAGAATGTAAGCATTTAGGTTTCAATTCTGTATTAATTGCAGTTATTTAATGTCACTTTTGCCAGATGACATTGCTACTTCTTTGCCCTTTGAAGTGCCCCTCCCCGCTCCAGCTGCCCCCAGTGGCCAACTAACCCTGTGGGGCCTCTGCAGCTGGGCTGCAACACCCTCCCTGCTTCTGCACAGAGCGTCTCTGAGAGAGCGGCTTGCCCTAGCTGGTCACCTCCTCCCACTACCTGAACATCAGCTCCAGGGTGCAGGGTCCATGCAGTGCCCGCCCCACCCCCACAGAGCCCTCTGCACCCCAGTGAGGACCGGCTCTTCGGCTCTTGACCTTTGACTCATCAACACACATTAACAAAAAAAACCCCTCTCTTGTTCAGATCCGTGCTGTCCAATCCAGTAGCCACACACGGCTCTTGGGCACCGCACAGTGGCTAGTCTGAAACGTGACATGCTCTACGTGTAAAATACATGGTGGATTTTGAAGACTTGAACCAAAAAAAATGTAAAGTGTCTCATCAATCACGTTTTACTAACTTCTTGATGAAAGGACATCATGTATGTGAGAGAGTTAAATGCGCCGATGAAACCATTCGTGACACGTTGTGATAGGCGTGGCTGGCTGTGCCTTTGCTCCATGTGGAGCTGACAGACCACCTTCTGTGGTCACCCTGATGGCCACTGTGATGCTGGACACCGTCCGGGGCGACCTGTCTCCAGGCCGTCAGGGAGGACGGGGTGGGGGGGGGCTAACCTCAGAGGCCCTGGCTTCTCCCTTTCTCACCCTCAGCCTGTGCCCCCGACACTGTCTGGCTCTACTCACTGAGAGGGAGCTGCCTGCTGCCTACCTGACCCCACCCCCCTGCACTGGGGTCTGAGAGTGCCTTGGTCCTCGCTCAGCCTCCCTGGGCTCGAAGCTCTTCCTTCCAGCCCCCAGGGGAGGCCCTATGACAGCCGGCACCCCGCAATCCATCTCCTCCGCCTGTCTCCCCTGAAGAGCCCCCAGCGCCAGGGGCACAAATGGCCCCCCAGGGTCTGACCTTACAGAGCCCAGCCGTTTCCTAGGCAGCCTGCCTCCCCACGCCCACTCCAAGAGACCCACTCTCCTGCTCAGAAGCCCTTCACTGGCTTCCCAGCTCATCAGAGGTCAGTCCAAAGGCCCCTTCACAGCCCACCAGGCCTCCCCATCGCCACCCCTTTCAGGCTGTTCCTGCTCACGAGGCTCTGGCTCTACAGTCTCCTTTGGGGAGACCTCAGTGCTCTCCAACCGCGGGGCCTCTGCACGGGCCAGTCCATCCGCCTGCCCATCCCACTGCTGGCTCCTTTGGGTCCTTGGGGTCTCGGCCTCCCCAGCTCCATTCAGGCACGGGCCTCGCCAACCAGCTTTTCTCGCTCACTGCCCTGCCTCCCTCCCCGAGCACTGAGTCTCTGGGTCATCCGCCCCTCAGACAGAAGCTAGGAGAGAACACCGACCTCTGCCCTGGGAGGTCCCACGCCGCACTCCATGCCTGGGCTCACCTCACTCCTATTTGGTAAAACAGCCCCGAGCTGCTGCATGTGGTGATGATTATCCGGAAGCGTGAGGCTTTCCAGATGTCCTCTCCGTCTCTGCAATACGGTTTGACGGCATCGATAACTATCTGGGGGCAAGGAGGCGTAGAGTTATTTTACTCCTCCAATTACTAAGCACTTCTATAAACTGGACGGAATCACCAGGGCAAAAAGAATTCCAAAAGGGAACCTCGCTCTGGTACCACTTCTTAGTTACGTCTAAGTCATGATTTAAGGTTTTTTCCTCAAAATATTTCATACTTCCTTATCAATTCAGTCCATGTTTTATCAACTCTAGAGTCACAAATATAACACATAATCCTGCAGATCCTTCCCCAAAACAACTCTGTACATTTTCTATTCAGTTTGTTTGTTTGTTTATTTAGAGACGGAGTCTTGCTCTTGCTCTATCACCCAGGTTGGAGTGCAATGGTGCAATCTCGGCTCACTGCAACCTCTCCTCCCAGGTTCAAGCGATTCTCCTGCTTCAGCCTCCCGAGTAGCTGGGATTACAGACGCGTGCCACCACACCCAGCTATTTTCCATGTCTTTTTAAAATGTAATATTTCAGGCTGGGCATAGTGGCTGAAGCCTGTAATCTCAGCACTTTGGGAGGCAGAGGCGGGTGGATCACTTGAGGTCAGGAGTTTGTGACCAGCCTGACCAACATGGTGAAACCCCGTCTCTACTAAAAATACAAAATTTGCTAGATGTGGTGGTGCACACCTGTAATCCTAGGTACTTGGGAGGCTGAGGCAGGAGAATTGCTTGAACCCAGGAGGCGGAGGTTGCAGTTAGCCGAGATCACACCACTGCACTCCAGCCTGGGCAACAAGAGCAAAAACTCCGTCTCAAACAAACAAACAAACAAAAGCAATACTTCACTCTATAACCAAACCAGCACTTAAAGGGATACTTCAAACCAAACCAGGCCAGGCGCAGTGGCTCACGCCTGTAATCCCAGCACTTTGGGAGGCCAAGGCGGGCGGATCACGAGGTCAGGAGATCGAGACCATCCTGGCTAACACGGTGAAACCCCACCTCTACTAAAAATACAAAAAATTAGCCGGGCGCAGTGGCGGGTGCCTGTAGTCCCAGCTACTTGGGAGGCTGAGGCCAGAGAATGGCGTGAACCCAGGAGGCGGAGCTTGCAGTGAGCCGAGATCGCACCACTGTACCCCATTCTGGGCAACAGAGCGAGACTCTGTCTCAAAAAAAAAACAAAACAAAAACAAAACAAAACAAAAAAACACCAAACCAACAAAACAAAACTACTTAAAAAGTAACAAGACGTTTGGGGATTAAATAAAAGAGGAATGTGATAATTTTACAATGCTGCGAATGCCCACAATAGGTCTGGTAACTCACACAGAGTAAGAATGTGATGAAATATTCAGCAATCAAGCTCCACCATTCAGTGGTGAGGGCGGGCCATGGCAGAGCCATTTCTCAAACACAGCCTTCTGCGGCGCCTCTCTGCCCACCGTCCTACCCCTGCCCACTTGGCATTTCCCACGTTCCAGGGAGTTTCCCACGCTCCAGGGAGTTTCCCAAGCTCCAGGGAGTTTCCCACGTTCCAGGGAGGGGTTCTGGTGCCCCCTGCTGCTTGCACCAAGGGCTCACCTCCTCAAGCCTGCAGGTGGCGTTCACCCGGACCATGGCGGCCGGCCGTAGCACCTTGCTCTCGTGCAGCCGCAGACACACGAGGTCAGCAGCACTGTTGGAGGGCGCACAGACTAAAATCCGACTGTCCGGCAAGGCAAAGTGTACCTTCATCAAAGACACACAAGAGACCAAGGCTCAACATCCACACCGCAAGGTGGAAACCAGGAGTCTAACCTCAACACGCACATTCGGGTGCAGGGACTCAGCTGTGTGGGCTCAGATGCCAGCCCCCAACACACTGAGACCTGGGCCACGACTCTGCCTCATCACACTGCTGCCAAGGCGTGGGTTAGGTAGGAAGGTTCTCTGCACTCTCTAAGATTCTAAACCACCTTTCAGGGCAGAAACAGAGTCAGATTCATCTGCACACATCTGGCGTGTGGTACAATTCTGCACTCAACACCTGTTTGCTAATTTGAATCCTGAATGACACTAAATGTAGATGGTCTTCGGCTTATGATGGTTTGACTTAACGCTTTCTTGACTTTATGATGGTGTGAAGGCCATCCCCAGTCAGTCTGCTCCTCACCTTACAAGGGATCATGCCTTGATGAACCTGAAACAGGCCTCCCAAATCCCATTACAATGGGTTTATTGGGTTGTAACCCCATCAAAAGTCAAAAAGCATCTGTAGACAATATTTTCATAAACTTAACTTCAATTACAAATGAAGATATCTAAAACTTCTGCAGAATGGTGGCTGTAGCTACTGTAAGAGTAACTTCTTTCTGCGGCAAAATTTCATGATTCAAATAAAATAGTTTACTAGGCTAAAAATAAGTTTGCTTCTAAACCTATGAAATAAGCTTTTAAATCCATACATATCCACAAAAACAGATTTAACATTATGAAATAACTGGTATTTCTCAAGCTCTTTCCAACTGTCCAATTCTACAATCTAAACTCACACTTCCTGAAGACACGGACGACACGTGAACAGCAGCACAGAGCCATAGCACCTGCGGCGCCGCTGTCCTTACCTGTAAAACAGCCTCTATTATTGTCACTGTCTTTCCAGTCCCAGGAGGTCCAAAGAGAATATACGGGAGGGGACGGCAGTCACCACTGAGAATCCTTTTAACTGCTAACTTCTGATTTTCATTTAGCACTGGATTGAAAAACTCCATCTTTCTTGCTTTAGGGGTCTGAATTTCATTTACTGTATTCAAAGCGGAGAAAGTTTCAGTTAGATGCAAGCAGCTCTCAACAGCTGTGGATACGTCCTCACCTAGGTCAGGCGTCAGCACGTCTGTGCAAAGGCTAAATCAGAGTCACAGACAGGGAGCAGCTCTTCAGTGTGACCATGGGTAAGATGCACACAGGGCATTCCCTTTAATAATCTGTCTGTATGTTTTTTTTCTTTTTTGAGACAGGGTCTGGCTCTGTCACCCAGGTTGGAGTACAGTGGCACAATCTCAGCTCACTGTAACCTCCATCTCCTGAGCTCAAGCGATCCTCCCACGTCAGTGTCCTGGGTAGCTGGGACCACAGGCGCCCACCACCACACCTGGCTAATTTTTGTTTTTTTTTTTTTTTTGTATAGAGACAGGGTTTTGCCATGTTGTCCAGGTTGGTCTCGAACTCCTGAGCTCATGTGATCTACCCACCTCGGCTTCCCAAAAGTGTTAGGATGACAGGTGTGAGCCCTGCACTCAACCTGTCTGTGCTTTGTTAAAGAGGGTCAGGAGAATGAATGCAGCTTCTGAGAGGAAAATGACAGGCTGTCAACCGATTCTGCGGCTTTAGAGATCCCACTCAAATATTAGAGACTGGATTAAAAAATGTCCACATCTGCAAAGAGTACCTGGAAAAAACAACCCAGAATCTAAAAGTCTTCTTAGAGTATCTAACCTAAAACACCAAGTCTCCAGTCAAGGTGGAGACGGCAGCCGCCTGTCACAGGCCACACGCCCCCCGACTGTTCTTCCTTCCGCGTGAGAGCCCACTCCTCAAAGTCCCTGTTTTCCAGGTGAGAGTCTCGGAGTTGCTCTTCTCCTTGCCCCTCACGAGCACATACCCCAATCGCTCATCTCTGCAGTAAAGGGCGCCAGCGCCAGCAGGTCCTTGTCACCAACACGCCTCTCCTTTGTTCCATGCTCAGCTTGGTCCATCATTGTTTTCCTATTCTAGAAATTATCAGGCAGAAAAATGTTTTTAAAAAACAGCTCAGTGTTTACACTGGCTTGGTTGAAAGAGCAAACGTAAACATCTAGTGCTCTACTTATTATATTTATTTAACAGCTCTTTGGATGGATCACGAGTCAGACCCTTTGAAAAATAAAGAAAAAACAAACTATCAGATAAAAAACTGCTAAAAAGGTTTATGCTTTTTTTCTTTGAACTTGCTTTAGAAATAAACTAAAATTTGTGATGAAACCAAAGCACAGGACTAAATTTTATTTTATTAATATCATCTTCCCTTGGTACATCCTACCTGCTTTCCAGGCTGGACAGTGGGGGAACCTGCAGAGGACGGTCAAGGGTACAGCCCAGGGCTCTGGGTCTCACGGGCCTGGAGAGTGTGCAAAGTGCCAGTGCTGCCTGTTGACGTCAGGCAAGATCCTGCACCAGGCTGGGCATGGGGCTCATGCTTGTCATCCCACCACTGTGGGAGGCCAAGACAGGTGGATCACTTGAGCCCAGTAGTTCAAGACTAGCCTGGGCAACATGGTGAAACCCTGTTTCTAGCAAAAACACACACACACAAAAAAATTAGCCAGGCACGGTGGTGCTCACCTGTGGTCCCAGCTACTTGGCAGCCTTGGGAGGATCACTTGAGCCCAGGAGGCGGGGCTGCAGTGAGTGGAGATTGCATGACCAACTCCAGCCTGGGTGATGGAGACCCCCCAACTCATAAAAAAAAAAAAAAAAAGGCTGTGTGCAGTGGCTCACGCCTATAATCCCAGCACTTTGGGAGGCTGAGGCGGGCAGATCACAAGGTCCAGAGATCGAGACCATCCTGGCCAACATGGTGAAACCCTGTCTTTACTAAAAATAGAAAAGTTAGCTGGCCGTGGTGCCACCAACTACTCGGGAGGCTGAGGCAGGAGAATAGCTTGAACCTGGGAGGCGGAGGTTGCATTGAGCCAAGATCGTGCCACTGCACTCCAGCCTGGCGACAGAGTAAGACTCTGTCTCAAAAAAAAAAAAAAAAAAAAAGGATCCTACACAAGAATTGGTTTTGTGTATGTTCCTATGTAAGTGGTATTTGTCCTGAACCAGTGGGATTTTCATTACAATCTGTAATTTTTTGTTAAATAACTTCATTACTTTCATAGGATAGATTCTGGGATCTATAAAATCAAAAGTTCTGGGGCCAGGGGTAGTGGTTCACACCTATCATCTGAGCACTGCAGGAGGCCGAGGTGGAAGGACTGCTGGAGTCCAGGAGGCCAAGGCTGCAGTGAGCCATGACTGCCACACTGCGCTGCAGTTAGGACAGAGGAAGACTCTGTCGCAAAAAAAAAAAAAGGTTCACATTAAAAAATTTACACACATTGCTAAGTTTTAGTCTAAAACAGGCTTGTCCAACCAGCGGCCTATGGACTACATACAGCCTAGGATGGCTCTGAATGCAACCCAACACAAATTCGTAAACTTCTAAAAACACTATGAGTTTTTTTGTGATTTTTTTCAGCGCATCAGCTATGATTAGTGTTAGTGAATTTTATGTGTGGCCCAAGACAATTCTTCTTCCAACGTGGCCCAGGGAAGCCAAAAGATTGGACACCCATGGTCTAGAAGGTTATGCCTATATCCTCCTCCCACAACCATTGTGTTTTGCAGAGTGTGACTGACATACAATAAGTTGCACATATTTAAAGTGTGTGACTTGACAAGTCTGACATGTGCACATACCCATAAAACCATCAGCACAATCGAGATGACAAATAGACCCGTCAGTCCCCAGAGCCGCCTTGTGCTGCAGCCCCTCCAGTGGCACCGGGTGGCTCACGTGCTCTCGAACTTCATACTTCATATACATGCACACAGTGTGATTCATCAGAGAGCCACCTGTATTGTTGCATGTCAACAGTTTGCTCCTTGTATTGCTGAGTCACGTTCCATTGTACAAACACAATGCAACTTGCTTATCCATTCACCTGCTCATGGACACTGGGTTGTTTCGTTTTTGGTGATTAAAAACCCAGCTGCTGTGAACTTTGTGTATGGGTCCTCACGTGGCCTTATGTCTTCATCTCTCTGGGGCACACGCCTAGAGAGAAATGGCTGGGTTGTATGGCAGGTGCGCGACTAGCTTCTTAAAAACACCTTTTGCACAGTGGTGTGCCACTCCCCATTCCCACGGCAGGGTACGTGCCAGCGGCCCCACGTGCTCACCAACTCGCAGACGGCCCAACTCAATTTCTGGCCATTCTAGTAGGTGTTCAGTGGTACCTCATTGTGGTTTAACTTGTGTTTCCCTAACAACTAATGACGTTGAACATCTTTCATGTGTTTATTACCATCTGTATGTATTCTTTGGTAAAGTGTTCAAGTGTTTGATCCATTATAAAAAATTGAGCTCTTAGGCAGTTTTGTAGAGTACTTTAATATGTTTTCCGAATATGAGTTCTTGATCAGATGTGATTTGCAAATATTTTCTCTAGTCTGTCACTTTTCATTGTCTTACCAGTGTCTTTTTTTTTTCTTTGTTTTTTTTGAGACAGTTTTTCTATGTTGCCCAGGCTAGCCTGGAACTCCTGGGCTCAAGAGATCCTCCAGCCTCAGTCTCCTGGGTCACTGGGACTAAAAGTGTATGCCATTGTGCCTTACTGTCTAACAGTGTCTTTTCAGCAGCAAAATATTTAATTTCACTGAAGTCTAATTTATCAATTTCTCTGTAAGTCATGCTCTTAGCGTCACATAAAAAAAATCCTTGCCCAAACAAAGGACGTGCAAATGTTCTTCTATGCTGTTTTCTAGATGTATAGTTTTAGGCTTTACATTTATGGCTATAAACCACAGAGTAAGTTAGTTTTTGTCTATGCTGTGAGGTATGGATCCAGGTTCATGTTTTTGCATGTGTCCTACATTTACAGATCATTTTAGGTAAAACAGGCAACTTGATAATATGGAATCTTCCGACCCAAGAGATACAAATAGTATCTCTCTCCATTTATTTATGTCTTTTGTTGCCCATCTTTTGTCAGATGTATCTCTAATGTTTAAAACACTTAGGTGCTACTTAAAAAAAAAAAAAATTCAGGCCTGGCGTGGTGGCTCACGCCTGTAATCCCAGCACTTTGGGAGGCTGAGGCGGGCGGATCATGAGGTCAGGAGTTCGAGACCAGCCTGATCAACATGGTGAAACCTCATCTCTACTAAAAATACAAAAATTAGCAGGGTGTGGTGGCATGCACCTATAATCCCAGCTACCCAGGAGGCGGAGGCAGGAGAACTGCTTGCATCTGGGAGGCGGAGGTTGCAGTGAGCCGAGATCCGCCACTGCACTCCAGCCTGGGCAACAGAGCGAGACTCTGTCTCTAAACAAACAAATGAAAAACCAAAAAACAATTTCTGAGTGTTTACTGGAAATATATATACAACTTATTTTTCTACACTGATCTTGTATCTTGCAAAATCACTTATTAGTTCTAACAGCTTCATTTTAGATTCCATCAGATTTTTTTTCTTTTCTATTTTTTTTTTTTTTGAGACAGGGTTTCACTTTATCACTCAGGCTGGAGTGCAGTGGTACAATCACAGCTCACTGCAGCCTCGACCTCCCAGGCTCAAGGGATCCTCCTGCCTCAGCCTCCTGAGTAGCTGGGATTATAGGTGCGTGCCACCACACTCTGCTAATTTTTAAACTTTTTTAAAAAAGAGACAGGGTCTTGGATGTTGCCCAGGCTGTTCTCAGTGATTTTCCCATCTCAGCTTCCCAAAGTGCTGGGATTACTGGCATGAGTCACCACACCCGGCCTCCATCAGACTTTCTACAGGATGGTGGATGCCTGTTCTTTCTGCTTCATTGCCTGTCTACAATGCACAATGCTGGGCAGAAATGCTGAGTAAACGTACCCTGATCCTGATCTTACAAGCAAAGAACATTTAGTTATCACTAAGTAGGTTTTTGTAGGTAAAAGAAATTTCCTTTTATTTCTAGTTTGCTGAATTTTGATCAGGAATGGATGCTGGATTTTGTCAGATGCTTTTTCCAAGTCTACTGCCATGATTATATGGTTTTTCCTTTTCAGTTTGTTAATATGGTATATTACACATTGATTTTTGGAATGTTAAGCCATTCCTGGGATGAACCCTCTTGGTCTCATATACATGTGTCATATACATATATACATATATGTATACATATAAAAATATGTGTATATAAAATATATATGTGTGTATATATAAAAATATGTATATTTATAAATATATATGTATATATATAAAATATATATATGTGGATATACACATGTATTTTTTGAGACAGAGTCTTGCTCTGTCGCCCAGGCTGGAGCGCAGTGGCATGATCTCGGCTCACTGCAATCTCCATCTCCTGGTTTCAAGCGATTCTCCTGCCTCAGCCTCCTGAGTAGCTAGGTCTACAGGCACATGCCACTACACCCAGCTAATATTTTTCTGGGACGGAGTCTTGCTGTATTCTATTGCCCAGGCTGGAGTGCAGTGGTGTGATCTCAGCTCACTGCAGCCTCCACCTCTGTTCCATGTTAGATAGTTTCTATTGCTCTGTCTTCAAGTTCACTAATTTTTCCTTCTGCATTGTCTAGTCTGCTGATAATTCTGTCCAATATATTTTTCATTTTAGGCATTGAATTTTTCATTCCTAGAAAATTCTTTTATGTATCTTTTGTGTCTCCACTTAACCTGCTCATGTCTTCTACTTTCTTGAACACATGGAACATATTTATAACCGTTTTAATGTCCTTGTCTGCTAATTCCACCATGTTATTTCGTGGGGGGGGGGGTTGGTTCCAATTGACTAAATTTTCTCCTTTTGGGTTACGTTTTTCACTTTTTCATTTTGTAACCAGATGTCAGTGTCCATTTTATACCTTGCTGGGTGCTGGATAATTTTATATTCCTATAAATATTCTTAAACTTTGTTCTGGGATGTAATCTAATTATTTGGGAATAGCTTGCTTCTTTTGAGGCTATCATACTTTGTCAGTCTGGGCCGGAGCAGCCTTCAGTCAAGGGCTGGACTTTCTACACTCTTGAGACAACACCCTCCCATGGATTCTACATGTGAATTACTAGGTTTTTCTTCTCTGGCTGTGGGCACAGCTATTTCTGGCACTGTGTCAACTTTAAGGATTGTTCTTGCTGCTCTTTCCAGCTGGTTCTTTTCCAGGCCTGGGTATTTTACTCACATCATGCACTGATCATGCTCAGCTGAAAACTCAAGAAGGAATCTCTGTAGGTCCCCAGATGCTCTCTGTCCCCTGCGCTCTCCCCAGCCCTCTACTCCGTCAGCTTTATCCCCCTTGTCCTCCCCACCCTTCCAAACGCTGTCTCTGTACTCAGACAGGTCACCGGGCTCCGCCTGGGCTCCCCCTTGGTGCTCTCTGGCCTAGACACTCTTGGAAGGCTGTGAGTTGGGAAAACCATGAAGTCACCTCATTTGTTTCCTCTCTCAGGAATCCCTGTCCTATGGTAGCTGATGTTAATGTCTGAAATTGTTGTTCCATATAGTTTGTCTGGTTTTTTATTGTTTCAGGAAGGAAGATAAATCTGGTCCCTGAAATTCTATCTTGGTTGACATATGAAATATTCTTGAGCTTATTTTCAATCTAGTTAATCCGTAAGAAGATAATGTTTCACATTTTAAAATCTACGGTCAATTAGGAATGTGCCCACCTAAATAGTAACACCTCCCCGATCTCACACGCCAGCTGTACCACAGACTCTCCCTGAGAATCAGGCAGTAGAATGAACCAGTAATGAGGTGATGACGGAGAAGAAAAGCACTGTCAAGGAAGACTCTTTTCTATTTGCAGAACAAAAAAGAGATCAACTATGAAATACGCCACAGATGACTTTCAAGGATAACCTCTTGCTGCTTCATTTGTCATATTTTCCATGACTGTGTAGGCATTCTAAACCTATCATTTTTGCATTTTGGGGGAGGAACTATAAAATGGTAAGCATTTTTGAGTATTAGATATAATTTAAAAATTCATGTTATACATTGAAAACATGCTCATAAAACCAAATTTGAATAGTACAAAATAAGTTGTAAGCTCCACCATGACATAGATAATTTTCTTGTTACTAGAAACACGAAGATAAATAAAACCACTTCTATCGTATTCACAAAAATATACTGAGAGCCCAGGACAATACCTGGCATGTAACGGGCACTATATTACTATTTATGGAGTGACTGGATTATAGAAGCTTTTTTTTTTTTTTTTGAGATGGAGTTTCGCTCTTGTTGCCCAGGCTGGAGTGTAGTGGCTGAATCTTGGCTCACTGCAACCTCTGCCTCCTGGGTTCAAGTGATCCTCCTGCCTCAGCCTCCCGAGTAGCTGGGATTACAGGTGTACACCATCACGCCTGGCTAATTTTTTGGATTTTTAGTAGAGATGGGGCTTCACCATCTTGGCCAGGCTGGTCTTGAACTCCTGATCTTATGATCTGCCCGCCTCGGCTGGTCTTGAACTCCTGATCTCATGATCTGTCCACCTCGGCCTCCCAAAGTGCTGGGATTACAGGCGTGAGCCACTGTGACCGGCCTAGAAGTTTTTATAAAATATCTTTGCAACATTCACAAAGTTTGCAAATGTTAACAATTTGCGGGGTGTGTATCCTTCCAGACATTTTCCATGCATACACAATCACATAAATGTACCTAAGTGTACACATAAACCATATAATTTAAAAATAAAACTCTAAGGCCAGGTGTGGTGGCTCACGCCTGTAATTCTAGCACTTTGGGAGGCCAAGGAGGGTGGATCACAAGATCAGAAGATTGAGACCAGCCTGACCAATACAGTGAAACCCTGTCTCTACTAAAAATACAAAAATTAGCTGGGTGTGGTGGCACACGCCCGTAGTCCCAGCTACTCTGGAGACTGAGGCAGGAGAATCACTTGAATCCGGGAGGCGGAGGTTGCAGTGAGCCAAGATTGCACCACTGCACTCCAGCCTGGGTGACAGAGCGAGATTCTGTTTCAAAAAAAAAGAAAGAAAGAAAAGAAAAAAGAAAAAGAAAAAACCCAGCTCTAAGGTCATATAAACATCTGTACTTTGCTTCCCCTATTTAACATATTGTAGCCATCTTAGCCCTGCATCTTAGCCCTTGCATATAAACTTTACACTAAATCTATTTTTGAATATTTTAGTTCACTTTAACTGCAATTTTGAGTTACTTGTGAACCACACTGCTCTAATACTCCAGTCAACTGAGCGCTAATACTCCAAGAAGGAAACGCCCACCCCCTGTGCAGACAGTCACGCCGCTGAGCCACCCCCTATGTAGAGATAGCCACGTCGCTGAGCCACCCCCTGTGTAGAGACAACCACGTTGCTGAGCACTACCTTTTTGCTGGTGGACTCTCCACTGCTTTTGGTGTCTTGTGCATGGTTCCAATTTCCCGTCACTTGTGGAGACTGTAAAATAATTTCTTCTGGAAACAACACTTTTAAAACAAAAAATGGTAAGAGCATAGGTATAACTAAAAAGCTAAAAAAAATTAATAGAGGTTGTTTATGGCTGACCCTAAAGTAATTAGTATTCTATTCCCTTCCTTTCTTAACCTGCCTGTTATACTGTTTCTAAATTACAGCATTATTAGTACTGCATATTCCTCACAACAAAGCCATTTACTTGCCCATGTGTAAAAACAAAAATGAATTACATTTATGAAGGGAAAGTGAGCAAGATAAATGTACTTTCACTTATTTAAGCATGCTATTATTAGTTACTCACTAAGTTGAAATAGTAAGAAAACACTAAAACTTGATAGAAAATTAAAAACATGAATATAACAAAGTTTTACTTCTAATATTATGACTGAAGAGACTATTTTACACAAAATTTTACATGAAGCCTATAAAAATATTCTGTGAAGATGTAACACTATCATTCTATAAAAATAATACCTTTTACACCTAAGTGGATGACTTGTTCAAGTGCAAAGTGACACCGTCTGCTTGTGGTCCTGCAGGAAAGAAAACCACATAAAATAACTAACCTTACATTCAGAAATATTAAGGCTGGCATAAGGTAATGAAAATTTTATGATACAATCTTTAAGTCAATATAAAAAAATCACAGCAACAATCCAACAATCAATGAAATAGGGAACAAAAAAACACTGGAGAGGATGGGCGCGGTGGCTCACGCGTGTAATCCCAGCACTTTGGGAGGCCGAGGTGGGTGGATCACCTGAGGTCAGGAGTTCGAGACCAGCCTGGCCAACATGGTGAAACCCTGCCTCTACTAAAAATACAAACATTAGCCGGGCGTGGTGGTGGTGCACGCCTGTAATCCCAGCTACTCAGGAGGCTGAGGCATGAGAATCACTTGAACCTGGGAGGCAGAGGTTGCAGTGAGCTGAGATGGCACCACTGCACTCCAGCCTGGGTGACAGAATGAGACTTTGTCTAAAAAAAATTTTTGTAAAAACCACTAGAGAATACCAAAGAAGCCAAAAAAAAAAAAAAAAAAAAGCATGGGACAAAATCCCACACCCATTCTTTCTTTCTTTTTTTTTTTTTTTAAAGAGACTCTGCTCTGTTGCCTAGGCTGGAGTGCAGTGGCACAGTCAGAGCTCACTGAAGCCTCAAATTCCTGGGCCCATGTGATCCTCCCACCTCAGCCTCTCAAAGTGCTGGGATTACAGGTGTCAGCCACCACACTTGGCCCCATATCCATTCTTGATTAAAAAATCACTAAAATAAGAATCTATCTCCTCAACCTGATAGAGGGCCACTACGGAACCTACAACCCATGCTGTACTAACTCGCTCAGGACTGACAGCCCTGCCTCTAAGATCAGGGACGAAGCCAGCCTCAACCTTATAGAGGGCCACTACAGAACCTACCACCCATGCTGTACTAACTCGCTCAGGACTGACAGCCCTGCCCCTAAGACCAGGGATGAAGCCAGTGCAGCACTTGCCACCACTTCTATTCCACACTGGCACACAAGTTCCAACCAGTGCACGAAGGCAAGGGAAACAAATACACAGCATCCAAATAAGAGAAGAAGTAAAACTGTCTTTGGTTTTTGTTTTTTTTTTTTTTTTTTTTTAACAAGGAGCCTTGCTCTGTCGCCCAGGCTGGAATGCAGTAGTGTGATCTCGGCTCACTGCAACCTCCGCCTCCTGGGTTCAAGCAATTCTCCTGCCTCAGCCTCCCGAGTAGCTGGGATTACAGGTGCTCACCACCACGCCCGGCTGATTTTTTGTATTTTTAGTAGAGACGGGGTTTCCCCATGTGGGCCAGACTGGTCTCAAACTCCTGACCTCAGGTGATCCGCCTGCCTTGGCCTCCCACAGTGCTGGGATTACAGGCGTGAACCACCGCACCCAACCTAAAACTGTCTTTGAATGAATGATTTTATATGTAGAAAATCCTACAGACTCTAGGAAAAGCTACTGGAGCTATTCAGTTTAGGAGACTTGCAGGATACAAGGTAAACATACAAAAATCAATTGCTTTTTATAAATACTAGAAACAAGCAATTAGAAATTTAAGTTAAATTTACTGTTTATAATAGCCATTTAAAAATTTTAAATAGGTATAACTCTGACAAAAGATACATAAGACTTATACAATGAAAAGTATAAAATATTGCTAAAAGAAATGAAAACAGATGCAAATAAATGGAGAGACATACCATTTTCAAGGGCTGGAGGACTCATTATTATTAAGATTTCAATTCTCCAATTCTCCCTTAAACCGACCTATAGGTTCAATGTAATCCCAATCAAAATCCTAACAGGCTTTCTGTAGAAACTGGTATGACCTAAAATCCATGTAAGAATAAAGACCTAGAATAGCCAGACAACCTTGAAAAGGAACAAAGTTGGAGGCTTGATACTACCTGATTTTGAGACTTATCATAAAGGCACATATCATACACTAGGTTTGTGTTCCCCCCAGCTTCATATGGTGAAACTTCATCCCCAATGTGATGTTATTGGGTATGAGGAGTTGAGGCCTTTGCCAAGTGATTAGGTCATGAGGGTGGGGCCTCATGAATGGAATTAGTGCCCTTACACAAGGGAGCACAGAGAGCTCTCTCATCCCTTCTGCTGCGTGAGGACACAGGGAAAAGACAGCCGCCTACGAACCAGGAAGCAGTCTCACCAGGACACTGAACCTGCTGGTACCTTGACCTTGGGCTTCCCGACCTCCAGAGCATGAGAAATACATTTCTGCTGTTTATAAGCCACCCCATCTATGGTGCTATGCTAATGCAGCCTGAGTGTACTAAGACAGACAATAAGACCCTGTAATGTTGGTGTCAAGACAGACAAGTGTACCAATGGAACACAACAGAGAGTCTTCAGAAACAGATCAACAAATATTTGGTCAACTGATTTTTTTTTTTTTTTTTTTTTTACAAAGGTACAATAGTAATTCATTGGAGAAAGGGCAATTTTTTCATCAAATAATGCTTGGACAACTGGACGTTCATTCCACCCTCCAATTTCCATTCATACCCCACACACAATTTGCAAAGCTTAATGAGACAGATCATAATCCTAAATGTACAGGTTAAAGCTGCCAAGTTTCTAAAAGAAAACAGGATAAAATCATTGAGATCAAAATTAGTTAAAGATTTCTGAGATGCGTCACTAAAAGATCTGTGAAAGAAAACATTCATAAACTGGGCTTCACCAAAATTAATAATTTCTGCTTTTCAAAAGGCACTATAAAAACAATGAAAATACAAGCTGTAGTCTGAGGAAATATTTGCACAGACACATATCTGATAAAGCACTGTACTGAAACTATACAAACATCTCTGCAAACTCAATCATGAGAAAACAATTTTTTAAAATGGGCCCAAAGACTTGAGGAAAGACTTCAACAAATATTTTGTACAAATGGCAAAAAAGCACATAAAAAGATGTTCAGCGGCCGGGTGTGGTGGCCCACACCTGTAATCCCAGCACTTTGGGAGGCCGAGGTGGGCGGATCACAAGGTCAGGAGATTGAGACCATCCTGGCTGACACACTGAAACCCGTCTCTACTAAATATACAAAAAAAAAAAAAAAAATTAGCCGGGCGTGGTGGTGGGCACCTGTAGCCCCAGCTACTCAGGAGACTGAAGCAGGAGAATGGCGTGAACCTGGAAGGCGGAGCTTGCAGTGAGCCGAGATGGCACCACTGCACTCCAGCCTGGGCAACAGAACAAGACTCTGTCTCCAAAAAAAAAAAAAAAAAAAAAAAGAAAAGATGTGAAAAGATGTTCAGCATCATCATTAGTCATTAGAAAAATACAAATTAAATCCACAACGAGATACCTCTTCACACTACGAGAATCAGCTCTGTTCCAGAGTCAAAGCAGGTCAAGGAGTCCAGGCCTGGACGTCGGCTGCAGTCTCTCTGGCTGCCATGATGGAGGCTGTGTGCCTTCTACCAGCACTGCTGCTCCCTATGGCCCCAGCCAACCCGCACACGTCATCCAACACAGCTGCCCCTTCCTTCCCGTTCCTGGGCCTTCTCATGGCACTCACATGCTGGGGTCTCTCATCTTGCACAGCAAACAAAAAGCACCCCCTCCTGGGCCTCCTGTATCTCTTTGGTCACCAATTTCTCTTGCTCTCTCTCCATCCTGCCCTCCCTGCTTTCATCGGCAAATGCCTTAAAAAAGGAATCAATGACATTTCTCCATTCCCCCGTAGTCCATTCATTCATTCTCAACACATTCCAATCTGGCTGTAGCCCAAATACTGCCGATTTCTCAGACAGACATAAAAAGCACTAATATAAAAAAAAATCGATAAATTTGACTACATTAAAACTGGCACCTTCTGTTAATAAAAACACATATATATATAGATATATATACTTTATTTATTTATTTGTTTTTTGAGACAGAGTCTTGCTCTGTCTCAGGCTGGAGTGCAGTAGTATGATCTCAGCTCACCGCAACCTCCGCCTCCTGGGTTCAAGCAATTCTCCTGCCTCAGCCTCCCAAGTAGCTGGGACTACAGGCATGTGCCATCATGCCCACTAAGTTCTGTATTTTTAGTAGAGACAGTGTTTCCCCATGTTGGCCAGGCTGGTCTCAAACTCCTGACCTCAAGAGATCCACCTGCCCTGGCCTCCCAAAGTGTTGGGATTACACCACATCCAGCCTCAAAAGATACTTTTTAAAAAGCTAAAAGATAAGGAACAAACCTGGAGAAGATATGTACCTAAGAATAGTTTATCATAAGGAATACCGAAAGGACTCCCACAACAATGAAAATCGGATAAATTACTCAATAAAAAAGAGAGCAAAAGACGCAAGCAAGCATTTCATGGAAGATGAACATTTTACGGCCTACGAACAAGAAGATTCTCAGCCTTGTGAATAAGTCAGAGAAAAGTAAATCAAGACCATCATGAGATGCATTACACACCTACCAGACTGGCACCAATTAGGAAGTCGAACAAAATCAGATTACAGAAAGGGCACCGATCAGCAGGCTGTTATACACATGGATACTGGAAGTCACTGATGCAACCACTTGTAAAGCTGGAAACACCTCAAACCCAGCAATCCCACCCGTACATACACAGCAGCTCTAGGAACAGCAGCAAACAAAACGTAACAGGAAACAATGAAGATGTCCATCAACAGAAAAACAGTGGGTATTCACACAACCGCAAACTAATGAACAGCAGTTACAGACAACAACACGGAGACATCTCAGGAACACAATGTTTAGTGAAAATCTGCGACTCCTAGGAACCAAATACAGCAAGTTACTCCTTTTCTAAAGTTCAAAAGAATTAAAAATGAAGAATACATTTTTTTGTGCATGAGCAGTTAATGGTTTTGTGGAGGAAGAAAAAGCCAGCTGGGTGCCAGGTCACAGCACCCCTCATCTGACAAGAAAACAAATAAAAGTAAGGAGCTGGTAGCTGACAGTGACAGTGAGGCATGAACCAAAGATCCGGTGCACATGGGGTCTGGGAAAGAATGAACATGCAAATGTATGCACCTTTATATCTCAAAAAATAGTTGATAATAAAGCTAGAAACACGGGGTATGCAAAAATGCTGTAGGAGTCTGCTTCCATGCACAAGGCCTATACATGTCAACCACAAGCACGGTGGGGGCTCCTACGTCACTACTTAGATGTCAACAGACATACTCAAGAGAAGACTGTCCAATTAAAGATGAAGAGACAAATTAACTGGGCATGGTGCCTCATACCTATACTCTCAAAACTTTGGGAGGCTGAGGCAGGAGGATCGCTTGAGCCTAAGAGTTTATGACCAGCCTGGGACCCCATCTCTATTAAAAAAAAAAAAAAAGATGGCCGGGCACGGTGACTCACGCCTGTAATCCCAGCACTTTGGGAGGCCAAGGCAAGCGTATCACAGGGTCAGGAATTCAAGACCAGCCTGGCCAATATGGTGAAACACTGCCTCTACTAAAAATACAAAAATTAGCCAGGCGTGGTGGCGGGCACCTGTAGTCCCAGCTACTTGGGAGGCTGAGGCAGGAGAATCACTTGAACCTGGGAGGCGGAGGTTGCAGTGAGCCGAGATTGCGCCACTGCAATCTGGCCTGGGCAACAGAGCGAGACCCTGTCTCAAAAAAAAAAAAAAAAAGACATTTGAAAGAAGACTCACTAAAAGCATTACCTATTATATGTAAATTCCACATCCATAGGTTCAAAGTTATAGGCTTGTTCAAATTCTGGATTAATTTTAAGAGTTACATCTTCTTCATGAATCTAAAAAAGAAACAAACAATATACTTGATTTCTTGAAATAATGTGGTATCTATATCTAGCAACACATTATCAAAAATTCATTCTATAGCTCTGAGCTAAAATTTGATATCTATCTGCAAAATTAGTTGAAAAGGATTAAATCATTATGCCATTCGATTATACAAACAAGAGGAAATGGATCACTACACACTCATACTTACTGAACTTCTATTCACTTGGCCGTAGCCTCTCCTAAGGCTCTGAGAATAGAGAATGTGTGGGAGGTCACTGACTCCATAGGACACAAACAAAACAACCGCAAGTGTAGCCAAGTGTTACCTACTGTAAGGAAGCCTCGATAAGAAGGTCTGCTGGGTGCGGTGGCTCACACCTGTAATCCCAGCACATTGGGAGGCCAAGGTGGGCGGATCACCTTGAGGTCAGGAGTTTGAGACCAGCCTGGCCAACAGGGCGAAACCATCTCCACTAAAAATAGAAAAAGGAGCCGGGCGTGGTGTTGGGCACCTGTAATCCCAGCTACTTGGAAGGCTGAGGCAGGAGAATCTCTTGAACCTGGGAGGCGGAGGTTGCAGTGAGCCAAGATCGTACCACTGCACTCCAGGCTGGGTGACAGAGTGAGACTCCATCTCAAAAAAAAAAAATCATTACAAGACTTCTCCTTTTAGTAGAAAAGCCCTCCAGCTAAAGCAAGATCCTGCATGATCAGTTCTGCATATTCTTTCCTAGACAGTATGGGTAGAAAAATAAGAAGGAAAGCCCTGATCTGAAAAGGAGCTCAAGCTCTTCTCCAGGTGACTCAGGCAACACCCTGGTAGGGTGAGTTTCCTGAGGGTCAGGGCTGACACCAGCAGAGGGTCGGGAAGCTATGCCCTGGGGTGGCTTCCAGCTCCAGGAGGAAGGGAAGCAACAGTGGTACAGAGCCATGGGATCGTTTCCCCTGAGGATGAGGAAGACAGACCAAGTCCTCACTGTACACGGGAGACATGCGTTAGTCTACTTGAGAACAGGTGGAGGTGGCATCCAAGAGAGCCTGAAAAGATGAAAATAATTTTTGGAGCTAAAAAGGATATGGAAGGTCATTTCAGATGCCAGGGTTTGATCAATGGCATGGAGGCCCAGCCATATGGCTCAGGAACCAGGGGTGGAGGCAGGCAGGTGCCTTCCTCCTGAGATCTCTGGCTCTGCTTCTTTGGAGGTTTCAGTATGCAAAGCTTCCTTTCTTGGCACAGCTGGTCTAGGAGGCTAAGATGGTCACTCGGCCACCTTGGGCTCCTCATGTCAACTTGGTCAAGAGCAAAGGTGGGTAATGGAGAGCTGGCGAGGTCATGTCACTCGTGTCTCACATCTCAGTCCACAGGCGATGGCCTAAGTCCTTACAAAATCTCTGAAATCCTGCCAAGATTTTGTCTTCTGGGAAATATCCCATTCTGTGAAATCAGCCCCAGCATGGACCCTGCATAAAGGTGTAGCACAGAGTGACTGTGGCGGCAAAGGTTGGAAGCTGCCTCTTCTCCAGATCCTTACCAGGCTCTTCTAGTTCTCTCAGCCCTTCTTCCTTCTGACAGTAAAGGCTCTAGCATTCTCCCTTCAAGTTTTCTACATCAAGTAATGTGTGGCTTCATCTTCTCTGATGCACAGATAAAGCACCTCCCTTCTCATGCAGATCCCAGTATCACTCCCAGTGCTATGCTCAATACGTGACCAGTAAAGTCCAGCCCAAGAGTCACAGACCACCCCATACAGAACCATCTGGAGCACCAGGAGCTACTCAAAGCCAAAAAAACCACCTTCACGCAAACATCAGAGCTGCAAACTCATAGGTGTATTTTTCCTTTCAAGGCCTCCACTCTGCGAGCTCTTCCGGAATACATTCAGAATGCCCAAATACAACTCAACGCAAACCTCATGACTTACATATAACCTAAAAGATAAATATGTTTTACATGGTTGAAAATTATAGTATTAAGTTTCCTTTATGCATCAAAAATTATTTAAAGATTCACTGTATCTTCACATTTTCCAAAATAGCCAATGCATATGGGAGCATCTCCCCAAGAGCCATGGGGAAAACGTTACCTTTCCAACCGGTCAGAAGGGTAGGTCTAACACAAACTCATTAAGAGAGAGTGCTCTCACCTCAGTCACATAGCTGATGTATTCGATGGCATGTCCACTGTACTCTTGAGTTTTTAAAATCAGTTTATCACCTAGTTAAAAAAATATATTACCATGTTTAAAGCTAATACAAAATCACAAATTTCTGTGCTGTCCTATAAAATCCAACACTGAGGAGGTTCAATAAAATGTTACTGGGGTCAGGCCGGGAGCAGTGGCTCACGCCTGTAATCCCAGCACTTTGAGAGGCCGAGGCGGGCGGATCACAAGGTCAGGGGATCGAGATCATCCTGGCTAACACGGTGAAAAACCCCATCTCTACTAAAAATACCAAAAAAAAAAAAATTAGCTGGGCATGGTGGCGGGCGCCTGTAGTCCCAGCTACTCGGGAGGCTGAGGCAGGAGAATTGCGTGAACCCGGGTGGCAGAGGTTGCAATGAGCTGAGATCGTGCCACTGCACTCCAGCCTGGGCGACAGAGCGAGACTCCATCTCAAAAAACAAACAAACAAACAAACAAACAAAAACATTACTGGGGTCAACTGCTTACAAATAATGAAATACAACAAAGAAACATGCTTGATGTACATAGGTCGCTGATTTTTAGTGAAATTCTAACCCAAAAGAAAGAAGATGTGATAATGTGACTGTCATATTGCCAGTTAAAGAGTATCTTTTCTCAAGTGTGGTTTCTCTGCTAGTCCACCCAGGGAAGCATGCGAGTAACAAACACACCTGCGTAGAGAGAAGGCCTCCCTTCGGCCAACCCTGGGACCTCCAGAACCAGCAGATCGCCATTCCTTCTTAAGATGATCCCACTCATGTTATATTCTTTCAGTTCCATTTCTGCATAAATCTCCTCAAGCCACAGCAAAGTCGAAAACTTCTCCTTGTAATTTGACATGTTCAGAAGCTGGAAAACACCCAAACGTTATAAAGTCAGCGACAGCTCAGCAGCACTCTGGAAAGCAGCAGCTCCGGAGCGGGAAAGTTCCAACAGCTCCAGTTCAGCAGATGGCCCCCAGGTGGGGCGATCCTCGCCAGAGTCTGCAGATGCCTCAGTACGTTCCACACCCTTCAGCACGAGGGCCATGGGGCTCCAGCACGCTCCCTGGCCTTTGGCATGAGGCTGTGGGGCTCCAACTGGCGGTGTCCCTCCCTGCACTGCCCACTCCTGTCCACCCTCCCTGCTCTTTTTCAGGCTGTCCACGTTAATTCTGGAAAGGCAGAATTTGGCTTCCACAGACATCTGTGAAAAAAGGACAAACTTCCAGGTCTGGCCAAGGTGGACTAACAAGGACCAGATTTACCCTTCTACATGAAAAAAACTTAAAAGAGACAGAGAAATAAGAAACGATGGTGTTTAAACAATGAACATCATGCAGCAAAGGATTGTGATCCCAAGACTGGGGAAACAATCCATGGGGACCCCATGACTGATCCACCTGTGCCTGAACAGAGCTCCTAGGCCCCAGCACAGAGGACCCAGGGAAGCTGCATGGTCTCTAAGGAAATGAGCTCTGATCTGTGGGGCTGAGTGCCGGGAAGAGCAAGCAGCACAGAGTGGTTTGGAGAGGGTCGGGGGACCCACTCGGGACCATCAGCTCAGCACTGAGGAATGCATGAGACACCATCCTGCAAAACCCATTGAGGGGCCAGACCAGGGCCTCAGCATGAGGTGGGGGAAAACTCACAGCAGCCTGCCCAGAATTGGAAAGTGGGAGGGCAGAAAGTGTGTCTGAACACATGGTGGCTGAAAATTTCCAAATCTGAAGAAAACTCAAGGCCACATATTCAAGAATCCCAATGAACCCCAAGCACAAGAACAGGAAGAAAAGAATCTCTACCACCACACATCGTAAACTAAATCTATTAATATCAGTGATAAAAGAGAGAATTTTAAAAGCGGCTAAGAAAAAACAACGTTATGTGCAAAAGAGCAAAGATAAGAATTAAAGCAAAAGAACCCCATAAGAAAAACTAAAAAATACTTAGGAGATGAATGAAAACAAAAACACAATACAGCAAGACTTATGGGAGCAGCACAAGCAGTGCTGAGGGAATTTGTGACTATGAGCACTGATTCCCATGAGCGCTGCAAGGAATTAGACAAAGGTGAACAAACTAAACCCAAACACAGCAGAAGGAAGGAAATAAAGATTAGAGGAGAGATGAACAAAAGAGAGAACTGAAAAACAATACAGAAAACCAGGAAAACAAAAAGTTGGTTCTCCAAAAAGATCAACAAAATTGACAGACTTTTAGTAGATTAACTAGAAAAAAAGAGAAAGACATAAATTACTAAAATAAGATAGGAAAATGGGAACATTACTACAGATTCTACAGAAATAAAAAGGATTATAAGAGTATGAGCAATTGTATACCAATACCTAGATGAAATGGACAAATTCCTAGAAACACAAAACCTACCAAGACTAAACTATGAAGAAACAGAAAATCTGAATAGACTGATGACTACTAAGGAGGTTAAAGCAGTAATAAATATTCTGAAAAGGAAAACCCCAGGACCTGATGGCTCCATAGCTAAATTCTACCAAACATTTGAAGAATAACTAATACCAATCTTTCTCAAACTTTTCCAAAAAATTCAAGAGGAGGGAACACTCTCTGGCTTATTCTTATGAGGCCAGCATTACCCTGATCCCAAAACCAGACAGAGACACTTCAGGAAAAGAAAACTACAGACCAATATGAACACTGATGAAAAAATCCTCAACATGATACTAGCACACAAAATTCAGCAGCATATGAAAAGGATTAGCTGGGTGTGGTGGCTCATTCCTGTAGTCCCAGTTACTCGGGAGACTGAGGTGGGAGGATTGCTTGAGCCCAGGAGCTCGAGGCTGCAGTGAACAGTGACTGAGCCATTGCACTCCGGCCTGGGCAACACAGCAAGACCCTGTCTCAAAAAACATATATAAAATAAAAGGATTACATGCTATGATCAAGTGGAATTTATTCCTGGAATGCAAGGATAGTTCAACCTTTGAAAATCAATTACTGTAGCAACACACATTAACAGAAGGAAAAAAAAAATCACATGATCATCTCAATACAGAAAAAGCAACTGAATTTTTTTTTTTTTTTTTTTTTTTTTTGAGACAGAGTTTCCCTCTGTCACCAAGGCTCGAATGCAATGGTGCGATCTCAGCTCACTGAAACCTCTGCCTCTTGGGCTCAAGTGCCTCCCAGGTAGCTGGGATTACAGGTGCATGCCACCACGCCCAGCTAGCATCTGACAAAATTTAACACACTTTCATGATAACATTTAACAAACTAGGAAGAGAAGAAAACCAGGCTGCGTGCGGTGGCTCACGCCTGTACTTGCCTGTAATTCCAATACTTTGGGAGGCCAAGGCAGGAGGATTGTAAGACCCCGTCTCTATGATATACAAAAGTTAGCCGGGCATGGTGGTGTGCCCCTGTAGTCACAGCTGTGAGCTGTGATTGTGCCACTGCACTCCAGCGTGGGCGACAGGAGAGCCTGTCTCAAAAAAAAAAAAAAAAAAAGAGAGAAAAAGAAAAAGGAAAAGAAGAAAAAAAGAAAGAAAAGAAAGAAAGAAAACCACCACCTCAAAATGATAAAAGTCATATATGAAAAACCCACTGTTAACATCATACTCAATGGTGAAAGATCGAAAGCTTTTCCCATAAGATCAGGAACTTCCAAGGGAAGGATGCCTGCTTTCACCACTGCTATTCATCATGGTACTAGAAGTTCCAGCCAGAGCAATTAGGCAAGAAAAGGAAATGAAAGGCATCTAAATTGGAAAGGAAGAAGTAAAATTATCTGTTTGCAGATGGCATGCATAATTTTATATGTAGAAAACTCTAAAAGATTCCACAAAAAACTGTTAGAATAAATAAATTCAGCAAAGTAGCAGGGTACAAAATCAAAGGACAAAAATTATCTTCATTTCTAAACAACATCGAAGAATCTGAAAAGGAAGCTATGAGGGCAATGTATTTACAACAGCAGCAAAAATAATAAAATACTTACAAATTAATTTAACCAAAGAAGTGAAAAACATATACAGAGAAAACGACAAAACACTGCTGTAAGAAATTAAAGAAGACATAAATAAATATTAACACATTCCATGTTCACAGCCTGGAGGATTCAATATTGTTAAAATGTCCATACTAACCAACGCAATCTACAGATTCAATGCAATTCCCATCAAAATTCCAATGACAGGCGGGGTGCAGTGGCTCACACCTGTAATCCCAAGCACTTTGGGAGGCTGAGGTGGGAGGAATACTTGAGGCCAGGAGTTTGAGACCAGCCTGGGCAATGTAGTGAGACCTCGTCTCTGGGGAAAAAAAATTCCAATGGTGTATTTTGCAGAAATAGAAAAATGCATCTTAAAATTCGTATAAAAGATCTTGAAAAGCAAAATAAATTCTGCCAAAGAACAACAAAGCTGGAGGACTCAAATTTCCTGATTTCAAAACTTACTACAAAGCTGCAGCATCAAAACATCAAGTCAGTGGCCCGAGGTAGGAACTGAGGAGCACCCTCCAAGCCCAGCAGACCTGGGTCCCGAGGGAGGAGCTGAGGAGCACCTCTCCATCCCAGCAGACCCAGGTCCAGCTTTTTCTGCCACCTCAATGAACCATTCAGGCATTTGCCTACAAACTCAAAGTGACTGGGGGAGAGAGGACTGCGCTCCTGACTCATGGCATCCTCCCTGCCCAGGATCTGTGAGTAAAACATATCTGAACTTGTTTCTATCATGGCAGTGGATTGAATTTGCGCCTTCCATCCCAAGAACCCAGCACTGCCCAGGCCGGGTTTTCCCTGGCATTGGGGAACATAAGGTTGGGCTCCCAGTGCCAGATGGTCAGGCAGGCATAACCTGGACACAAGTCAGACGAGAGCCACTGGGGCGTCTGCCAGAATAAGTGTTTCCTGTGTGAGGAACCCTGGTCATGGGGCATCAGCTCGTCCTCCTGGTAAAACAAGGATCCCCTGAAGGGCACATGGTGAACACCCAGGTCCCATTCCCTTCATTCTCCTTAGGACAGGGCTGCCAGCTACTCTGGCACTGGAACTCCAGTTTAGCTGGGGACTCTCAGAACACCTTAAACCCCTACAGAAAAAAACCCTCCTGGACAAAAGGCAATGTTCTCCCCTCAAACTGCCAAATTTATAAACTTTTCTTCCTTCTTGAACTTTTCTTCTCCAGCCACCCCACTCAGAACATGCTCCTCTGTCCCCATGTGGGTGGGGACCTGGGCTCTCCTCCCCTGGACCCTTGCCCTGCTGGCTCTGTCAGGATGATGGTAAAAGGCTGGAACACTTCTTGCTCATAACAAAGGCCTCCTAGTCTAGCGAGAGAGGCCGAGCTGATGGCAGACGTATCCCTCAGTTCTTCTGCTCCAGACCCCAAAGGCCCTGTGCATGACCCCCAGTGAGGCTGTGGGATGCCAGCCCCTGGCGCACAGCAGGTCTGGCAGCGTGAGTGCTATGGTGCCTCATGCCTCACGGCCAGGCAGTGACCCTCGTTATCCCAGCTACCTGTGAAGGTCTGAACCTGAGAAGGAACCTCCTGGCTTTGTCAGAAAACAAGAGCATTAGAAGATGCCAACACCCCACAGGCCATCAGACACTTCCTACCTCTGCAAGTAATGGCTGGAAAGTCAGGATGTCAATTTTTTGTTCCACACATTTTCTAAGTCTATCTGGGATTGGATATTGGGGAAGAAAACTTGGAAGTTGTCGTCTTGAGTTCCTTAAAAAATTAAGTTCACAAGTTAAAAACAAGTCTTTATCACCAGGTATCACTAGACATTCTTACCTAAACATCCTTTCCTATTTTAGGAAGACCGAAGTCCATCCATTCCCTGAGAAGAACTGATATATGAATAGCTGGTCTAAGGCAGTGGTTTGAAGCTTTCGTTTTAGCTCTGGGATCCTTTCCTGAAACTGTTCCCACAAGTGCTCTACTATTTGTAAACAGGTAAGCGTAGCTGCACAGGCTGCGGGAAAACAGGGCTGGAACCCCCAGAATCTCCTGGAACCAGGAGTTTGAAAACAGCTGTTTTTAACATTCTATGAGCTAAGCTCTTCCTACTATATTTGACATCAGGACTCCATCTGGGCCTATCTCTGCAAAGCACACATTAGGAAAAGGCTGCTCTGTCTGGGTCCTGCCTTCCATTTGTTTTTGTTTTGTTTCCCAGCCTGTGGTTTCTCTGGGGAAATTCAGTTTGTTCAGGAGGAAGAACATCGCTGCTCTGGAGGCAAGCCCAATAGAGCAACAGAAACAATGGGAAACGGACAGACAGGAGAGGAGAAGCCAGGAGAGAACAGGGAAACGAAAAGTCAGAGTGAGGTCGATAAACCTCAACTCAGCAAAGAAGGATGTTGGTTGGGCCTTTATCCCTCATTCCCTCCCAGCTCTCCATTTCAGTGCAGTCTCACCCAAGAGAGAAGCCCACATTGCTCTCCGTATTCCATTCACTGTCATCTCAATTTGGGTTCCACTGGCTCAGCCCTCAACAGGAGAAGCTGGGTGAAGACACTCCCCATGGTTTGTGCCAAGGGTTATGTCAGTGCTCACGTGCGAGGTGTATTTGGAAAGCACTGATTACTAACATGAACAAGGTAAAGGGAAACCAGGATGATCACTACAGGCTTAGGTCAACAGCCTGAACAGCTAACAGAACCACGTGGCCTCAACAGACACGCTGGATTAACAAAATGTGGTTCCTACCATGATGGGTGGCTAGAAACTTGGCTGGGAATGTGCTGGCCTACAGAGCCCCCCAGAACAGATCTGCTAAGTGAACACGCTGCTCTAGCTAAGAGCCAAAGCTGCCTGGCACTAGGGGTCCTAGCAGGAAGTGCAGGACCTGTGACAGGCGGCCACGGATGGACAGCTCTGGAAGCAGGCACCTGTCAATGCCTGCGTGGGCAGGTCCAGACACCTGGTGCTCCAGGTGTGCTCGAGCCAACCCAGGTCAGGCACTCTGGGTCACCAACCTGAGTGGCAGGAAACTGATGTCCTTGTTTTAGAGATGCTCCCACACAATATGTTAATATTCACGGGGAAGTAACTGACCAGGGGGTTAAAATCCTTGTGGCTGTTGCTCTGTGTATTTCACTCTTTCTGTTAAGCCAAATGATAACTAGAAAGTTGCTTGGTGTGTCACTAGATAAGAACCAGGGATCCTCCAATGCTCCTGTCATTAAAACTCGATCCTCGCGGACTCTGCTCTGCCTGGCAGCCGAGGGACCTTCCTGCTCCTTTTCTGGGTTACATCCCTACCGCCCCTTGATGTTGAAACTGTGCCCCAAAGAGTTAAAGAAACCAATGATTAACAGAAATTCTTGAGCCTGCAGGATGGGTGATAAGAGAAGAAACAACTCCAACGCTGAGTCTCCCCCTGCTTATGACATCAAAGGACTGGCTGAGATCAGCTGGAACCAAGATGGACAACTGGAGTTTGTGCAGAGCTTGCTGACGTCACAGCCTGGATTCCCACCGTGTTTCATGCGAACTCCCTCCGAACTGGCACACGTGACCCGTGAGGTAGCATGAAGAGGTAACTACGCACACCCAAGGCCTTTCCAGACCTCCCTTTTCCTTCCACCAACCACCTATTAATCCCAGATTCTACCCACTAAATGTTTTCTGATGAAATTACCGCCTTAAAGCCAGCACAGAGAGACACATTTGAGCTTGACTCCTGTCTCCTTGGGGGTTGGTTTTCAATACAAAGCTTTTCTTTTCTCAGAAACCCACTGTTGTAGCAATGGCCCCTAGTGCATCAGGCAGTGAGCCCCTTTTTCTCAATAATAATATGCCCAGGGATCACGACTGCTTATTCGCTTACTGAGTGATTGCTTTGTGCCAGAAAACTGCACATTTTACATGCCTGACCTCATTCAATCTTCAAACCACACGAGGCAGGGACTGTTATTTTACCAATGAGAACAAGGCTCAGAGTGGTTAAGAAACTTGCCCAAGGTCACACAGCTTCTTGGTGGTGGTGCTGTGATTCAAACAATGGTCTAACCTTAAAAGGTAAACAACCACATGATATTCTTTCCTGGTAACAGGTTTTCCCTCTAGTCTGCAACTAAGTAGAAGTCCATAATCCCTCATCTTGAACTGTAACTGGGGCAACACGTGATTTGAAATTCAGAATCTTTCAATATTAGAAAAGTGACCCATTTCACCCTCAGGGAGGTCTGGGGTAGTAGCAGAGCTCAAACCCATCAGTTATTATAGCTGACGGAGGAAAAGTCACATCACACAGGACAAAGTCATTACACTTTAAAAAGCCTGCTATTCAGGGCTTTTTCATTTTATAACCACAGAAGAGAACACGTGGACGTGAAGTGCTTTCCTGAGACTACCCTCCAGTTAAAATCTGGGTGGTCCCTACGTTCCCCAGCCACAAGTCCCAGATCACACACTGCTTCTCCTAACTTCATTCTTAAGTGGTACCACATCTTCAAACAGGCCTCGGGTGACCCCACAATCCTGTTGACCCCAACGTGAATGACATGGGGATGCCGTGCACTACACACCATGGCCTCGTCAGGATGGGAGAGGTGGAGGGAGCTGGGTGAGGCCAGCCTGCTCTGAGAGCCACCTTGGAACTGCCAGGACACAGTGGGGCTTGGGGGAGTGAAGGCTGTCTTCCTTGGGCTTCACGCTGCTGCTGCGCAGCTGCAGAGACAGAACTTGACCTTCAGAGCTTCATGGCAATGCACCCCGTCCTCCAAATGCAATAATGGACAGAGGCTTGAACCCCAGCTTCACCCCCTTTATACCTCCCCAGCCAGGTGGTGGCTACCGCCTGCCAGTGCACGTCTGCTTTTCCTTCACAGATAAAACTGCCAGACCAAGAGCCACACTCATTTCACTTATGGTACCTTTTCTGTGTGGTCACAACAACTGTAGTTTTTGTGGATGTTAATGCTTGTGAACTTTTAAGCTTTTTCCAAGAAAATGGTTCACGCACAGCAATTAGTGACTCCTCCCCACTGATAACATTTACTTCAAGGTATCGCCCAATTAGGAAATCGGAAAAACAAAGCAAAAGGAGCTCCTTGCAGCGGCCAGGATTTCTTGAAAAAACAAAATGAAATTTAGTTTTAGTCATAAATAAGATAGGCAGTCAACACAATTTTCCTTTGTACATACAAGAAAAGTGACAGCTAACAGTCACCTTTAGTCTTCAATAATTCTTTTTACAGAGAAAAAAGACATCTTCTAAAATAAGCTATGTAATTAATATTTTCTCAAGATAAAATTAAGCACCTACAGGCCGGGTGTGGTGGCTCAGGCCTGTAATCCCAGCACTTTGGAAGACTGAGGTGGGCAGATCGCTTGAGCCCAGGAGTTTGAGACCAGCCTGGGCAATATAGGATGAACCTGTCTCTGCAAAAAATACACAAATTAGCCGGACATGGTGGCGCGTGCCTGTGGTTCCAGCTACTCGGGAGGCTGGGGTGGGAGCCTAGGGAGGTGGAGGCTGCGGTGAGCTGTGACCATGCCTCTGCACTCCAGCCTGGGCAAGAGTGAGACCCTGTCTCAAAAAAAAAAAAAAAAAAAGTAAGCATCTACAATAGTCTTTTTTGTAATCCTAACACATTAAGAATAGGAAAAATTTTTGATATTCCCAATTTTAAGTCAGAATTTTATGACATGACCAAAAATAGGTACTTTATCTAATGTGCTTTCTGCCCAGTCCTTGCTGTGGCTCTAACTGGGGCTACATCATCCAGACTACACTTTGTGCTCACCTATGGCTTTTTTTTTTTTTTTTGAAACGGAGTCTCGCTCTGTCACCCAGGCTGGAGTGCAGTGGCGCGATCTCAGCTCACTGCAAGCTCCGCCTCCCGGGTTCACGCCATTCTCCTGCCTCAGCCTCCTGGGTAGCTGGGACAACAGGTGCCCGCCACCACGCCCGGCTAATTTTTTTTATTTTTAGTAGAGACGGGATTTCACCGTGTTAGCACCTATGGCTTTTTTAAAAAAACCTGTTTCTATGTTGTCATAATGTCAAAAAAAAAGAAAAAAAGCATTGAAGCTGGCTGCACCTCACACAGCTGACTGTGCACTTGCCACCCACAGCTTGATGTTGATGAGCTGTGATTTAATCCGATTTAAGTTTTTAAAAAATTTAGAATTAGACACCCAGCTGGAAGGCGATCACGCACTGTCGGGCAGCTTAGGCAGGGATGCAGGGACACAGGGAGCCGGAGGACAGGGCCTGTTTGGTCAGCTGATGTAACCACCCACACCAGGGAGAGCAGAGGGCTCAAGGTTGGCGTCTGGCATCCCAGCTAGGAAGGTGCCCTTCCTGCCCCTCTCTCAGCACACTGTGCTGTCCATGCCTTGGCCACATGCCCAGATGACAGGATGCAGATGACCGAGGTCCAAGGGCTCGGCTACGGGGAACACGTGCAAGGCAGTGAAGAGGAGCCGACGTGATGTCTCAGAACAGCAGAAGCACAGGGAGCTCAGGCTTCAGAGAGCCTCAGAGACACCCTGTTTTCTTTGTGAGGGTGAGAGGCCGTCTGGTGAGGACCCTCATGAGTGGTGCGAAGTTACAGGATCCATTGCCCCAGGTGGGTCACACTTTGTAGCCAGCTTCTAGACCAATGCTTTTTCTTAGGATTCTGTCACATCAAAAAGGTCAGGTGTACCTTTTTGTTCTTTTGAAACAGAGTCTTGCTCTGTCTCAGGCTGGACTGCAGTCGTGCGATCTTGGCTCACTGCAACCTCTGTCACCTGGGTTTAAGCGATTCTACTGCCTCATCCTCCTGAGTAGCTAGGATTACAGGGGCCCAAGTAATTTCCGTATTTTTAGTAGAGGCGGGGTTTCGCCATGGTGGCCAGGCTGGCTTTGAACTCCTGGTCTTAGGTGATCCACCCGCCTCAGAGGAGTACCTTTTATAACACCCAACCTACAAGCATCCGAGATACTTAGAAACGCGGCTCTCCCCAGACCTCCAGGCCCTTACTTTCCATCACAGATGACCACAATGAAGGTTTTTCCCCCTGGAGGGACAAGCCCCCCAGGCTCGGGCTCTGTCTTCTGCTTCCTTGATAGAATGTTGTCTTTTTCTCCATTTTCTCCTTTACAGGTACAATCACCTGGGAAATAAAATTTTAATACAGAAGTAGACCAAAAGGTAAATTATCTCTAACAGTGCTGGCATGCTTAGTGGAAATGAATACTCTCTCACACACACAAAGACAGATGCACACAAAAACACGGGGTAAAGACTCAGATGGTGGCTGGAAAAACATAAACAGAGAGAGCAGCTGGAAGTAGGAGAGGGCTGTGACTACGACTATCCAAGTGCCGGGAGAGAAGGCCTGCCCCGGCGCGCCCAGCAATCTTTCCCTGCTTCGAAGTACTCAGGAGCCGGCTGCCATCTGAAGCACCTCTTGGTATTTGTCAAGCTGCTTTTTGTCCCTCTCCCTAACCTCGTCAGCAAGAGGAGAAGGGCCTGAAGCCAAAGAGCTCAGAGCACAAAGCACTGCAGCTGCTGGGTGTTCTGGCCCCTGCTGCCTGCCCTGTCCAGAACTCACAACCCCACGGCCCCCAGCCCACCCGACCTCACGCAGTGACAGCCGAAACGTCCATTACCTGGAGAGATTCCTCTGTTGTTCACCAAACTGCTCTCTGACATCTGAGAGGTTTTGTTTTTTGTGTGCCTATTTAATAAATTAATATTTTCATCTGATGAATTCTCCTTCTCAGGAACAGAAACAAAAGATACGCCGGGGCACATATGGTCTTCATCCAGCATTTGGAATCTGAATTGTTTAGATTTGTCCCAGCCGGCCAGTTTACAGCTGACTAAGTTTTGAGGAATGTCTCCTTTATTCCTGGAAAAATAAAATTAACTATGAACACAGCCAGGATTTCTAAAACCAAAATATTAGTTATCATAAAACACAGAACTTAATCTAGGAAGTGGTGACTGCAAATACACTTATGAATATAAGTCAAAAGGTCATTTTTGGGTAAAAAATTTTGAAAAGATCTTCATGCCGGGCTTGGTGGCTGACGCCTGTAATCCCAGCATTTTGGGAGGCCGAGGCGGCGGATCACGAGGTCAGGAGATCAAGACCATCCTGGCTAACACGGTGAAACCCCGTCTCTGCTAAAAATACAAAAAATTAGCCAGGCGTGGTGGCGGGCGCCTGTAGTCCCAGCTACTTGGGAGGCTGAGGCAGGAGAATGGCGTGAACCTGGGAGGTGGAGGTTGCAGTGAGCCGAGATCGCGCCACTGCACTCCAGCCTGGACGACAGAGCAAGACACTGTCTCAAAAAAAAAAAAAAAAAAAAAAAAAAAAGAAAAAAAGAAAAAAGAAAAGATCTTCATAAAGAAAAAAATAAATGACCAAAGTAAAGTTGGTTTTACAGAAATTATTAAGTCATAGTGTACAAGCCATTAATGTAGCTTTATAGAAAATGTTTCAGTGGCAAACTCACTCTATCCAGATCACCATGGTTTTACTTCTTCCTTCCTTTAGGGTTCCAAAATGCGTCATCTGTGTAACTTCAATATCACCTTTGTTCTTCAACAAAATGGTTCCATAGAAATGAGTGGCCTCATGAACAGGAGCAGCGTCTCTGAAAAAAAGAGCCCCAGAAAGACATCCCTCTGCAGCAGCACCACCCCTTCCTCGCCTGCCTCCGCTCCTGAGGATAGACTGCTGGTGGGGGCACTCAGAGGACCACCTCACCACAGCCAGGGCTTCCACAGACTTAGGTTTCTAAGGAGGATGGCAAACCCTAAGGAAGAGAACGACGCACTTCATAAAGTCTAGAGAAAAGGGAGCAGCCCAGGGGACAGCCACAGGCAAGGAGCCTGAGAACGGTGTCCTGAACGTGCTCCCCAGCACTCCCCTACCTCCTGCTCAGAGCGCAGAGTTACGGTGGCATTCTCAGTCCTCTTTTCTCCAGCCACCTCCCAAGGTGGTGGTGGGGGAAGCATGGGCCTTGCCTATTAAGGCTCCACTTAACTTGCTTTGGAAAGAGTTTTGTTGCTTTGAAGTGTTTGAAAACAATGAAATGGGAAGTTTTTCTCTTTAGAAAATGAGAAAATGAGATTTCACCTTTCCCTAAAAATGGACCCACTTACTTCCCCTTCTTCTACTGACGCTGCAGGCTTGATTCTCCTCCCTGCCTCTCCACAAGCTCTTTCCAGAAGGTAAACCTGCCTCATGCCACTTCCCAGTCTGCAGCACCATTAAAAAAATGGGGTCTCTAGAATGGCTCCCCACAATTCTGGCCCCTGCTGCAAACTCACTGAGGTTCCCAGCTACAGAGCAGCCCTCCTGGCGGGCGCCTGTCTGGCTCCTCCTTCTCCGTGTGCCCAGGTGTGACAAGGGAGGTGTGGGGCAGAGTCCACAGTGTTGCTGATGGACGGGGTGGGGATTTTGCAGGAAGGAGTCGTCAGATGCGACTGCCCGGTCCGTGGCTCAGCCCCCACAGGAGAAGCTGCGGAGCTCTTGCCATGGGAAGGCTGTGGGACTGAGTAAAGAGCGGGAGCTCGCTTGGCACATGATCTGTTTCTAGAGTGCTCTGTCCCGGCTTCCCTGGCTCACCCACCCAAGCAGCTTCTACTCTGTGGTCAGGAGGCCTCAGCGGGGAAATGCTGTTGGGGCAGAAACAGGTCTTTTTCAAGCATTTCTAGCCTAAAGAGTAAGGAAAGCGCAGGTTCCGTGCTGTGCTGTCTCCTTAGCGGCCCTGGTGAGTCCTGAAGACCCCAGGCCACACTGCAGGCCCATGCATCCTGGGCCTGATGCAAGAATGGGATGCCACAGCTTCTGCCTGGGGATGAGGTCAGAGAACAGACAGGAAGCCTGAGGAGTCCGACTCAGACATAGGGAGGAGGTGCAGGTCTTATTTCCTGGCACCGCCAGGCTCAGCAGACTGGGCTGAAAGCAGAGCTCCTGTGCGTCCCAGGCTTCTGTGGTCAGATGCAGTGGGAGCAGTGCACGTCACATCCAAGCCCCACAAGATGGACCCTAGGCACCCTCCCAAAGGAAAGCGTGGTCCAGTGGGGAGAGGGAACTGGGCTCCGAGCACCCAAACAAGCATCTGCCAGTGGGCCGTGGGGCGAGGCTCCTAGGAGGCTGAGCCCACCAGGCCCTGTCCCGTAACACCTCCCACAGCCCCGAGTCCACCCTCCGGCGGCTCCCTTACATGGGGCGCACTGCTCCACACACCCCTGTGGCTCAGTGCACCCAGAGCCCAGCCAGGCACCAGATATGGGGCTGGAAAGCAGACGCTTTCCCCAAACAGAACCCGCATTCTACCGGGATCAAAAATAAGCGGACTGATGGAGGAGATGTCTCAGAAGCTCACTGGTGGTGAGTGAGGAGTGTGAAAAGAAAATAAAGACTCGGGGCCAGGTGCGGTGGCTCCACCTGTAATCCCAGCATTTTGAGAGGCTGAGGCAGGCGGATCACGAGGTCAGGAGATTGAGACCATCCTGGCTAACACGGTGAAACCCTGTCTCTATTAAAAATACAAAAAATTAGCCAGGCATGGTGGCGGGTGCCTATAGTCCCATAGTCCCAGCTACTCGGGAGGCTGAGGTGGGTGAATGGCGTGAACCCAGGAGGTGGAACTTGCAGTGAGCCGAGATCACGCCACTGCACACCAACCTGGGTGACAGGGCGAGACTCCGTTTCAAAAAACAAAACAAAAAAAAAGCAAAGACAGAGTCGGGACCCCACTTACCATGCCAAAAGGAAAAAACTCAGCCAGAAGCTGAGTCATGGAAGAAGCTGCCTTTCCTTTGTCCCTAAGCAGAGAGCTACGAGACAAGGTTAAACATCTCCATGTTACCTTCTCTTACATCAAAGTGCTGATTTACACAACTGACTCTCCCTCCCTGCTCCTTTTCCTTTCTTCTTGCAAATGTGTATTCAGTCATGTGACCACACCCTCTTTTGCCTCCAGCCCATTTTTCTCTTTTAAATATTGAAGGCCTCAAAATCATCTTTGGAAAAAGGCATGAACCACAGATTGTTCCTGTGGATTTGTGGTCCTTTTTCCCAGGCATGTCCTTCACCTTGGCAAAGTGAACTTCTAACTTGATTGAGACCTGTCTCACATACCTTTTGGTTACAGGAGGAAAGGCAGGCAGGGAGGGGGCAGGTCAGAGCTGGGGCTGCCCCACAAGTAGGGAGCTCAGGGAAGTCTCGTCATGTCTAGCACACAAAGAAGAACACAGATACAGAAAATCTAATAATTTTTTTTTTAATTCGTGATGGAGTCTGGCTCTGTTACCCAGGCTGGAGTGCAGTGGCACGATCTCTGCTCACTGCAACTTCCGCTTCCCGGGTTCACGCAATTCTCCTGCCTCAGCCTCCAGAGTAGCTGGGATTAAGGGTGTGCGTTGCCACACCTGGCTAATTTTTTGTATTTTAGTAGAGATGGGGTTTCACCGTGTTGCCCAGGCTGTTCTCGAACTCCTGAGCTCAGGCAATCCACCCGCCTTGGCCTCCCAAAGTCCTAGGATTACAGGCGTGCGCCACTATGGCCAGCCAGAAATCCAATAATTTTAAGAACCAACTACATCCAATGCATTTTTTAAATGCCAAAATGTGAAACAACAAAAGAGAAAAATCCACCCAAAATGGCAATCACCAATATAAGATGAAGGATGAAGAGGGATCCCTAATAACTCCACCTTCAGTCAACCACAGAGATGGCTGAAAGCTTCCAAAAGACAGTCTCTTTTTTTTTTTTTTGAGACGGAGTGTCACTCTGTTGCCCAGGCTGGAGTGCAGTGGCGCGATCTTGGCTCACTGTAGGCTCCGCCTCCTGTGTTCACGCCATTCTCCTGCCTTAGCCTCCCGAGTAGCTGGGACTACAGTCGCCCGCCACCACGCCTGGCTAATTTTTTGTGTTTTTAGTAGAGATGGGGTTTCACTGTGTTAGCCAGGATGGTCTCGATCTCCCGACCTCGTGATCCACCCACCTCGGCCTCCCAAAGTGCTGGGATTACGGGCGTGAGCCACCGCGCCTGGCAAGACAGTCTTTTTTTTTTTGAGACAGAGTCTTCCTCTGTCACCCAGGCTGGAGTGCAGTGGCGTGATCTCGCCTCACTGCAACCTCTGCCTCTTGGGTTCAAGTGATTCTCCTGCCTCAGCCTCCCGAGTAGCTGGGATTACAGATGCCTGCCACCACACCCGGGTAATTTTTGTATTTTTAGTAGAGACGGGGTTTCTTCATGTTGGCCAGGCTGGTCTTGAACTCCTGACCTTGTGATCCACCCGCCTCGGCATCCCAAAGCGTTGGGATTACAGGCGTGAGCCACCATGACCAGCCTCCTTTTCCTTTCTCTTTTTTTTTTTAAGACAGAGCCTTGCTGTGTTGCCCAGGCTAGAGTGCGGTAGCACGATCACAGCTCACTGCAGCCTCAAGCTCCTAGACTCAAGCAATCTTCCTGCTTCAACCTCGTGCATAGCTGGGACCAGAGGCTCGGCTAATTTTCTTTTTTTTTTTGAAAAGGAGTCTCGCTCTGTAGCCCAGGCTGGAGTGCAGTGGCGCGATCTTGGCTCACTGCAAGCTCCGCCTCTCAGGTTCACGTCATTCTCTTGCCTCAGCCTCCCAAGCAGCTGGGATTACAGGTGCCCACCACCACGCCCGGCTAATTTTTTGTATTTTTTAGTAGACACAGGGTTTCACTGTGTTAGCCAGGATGGTCTCGATCTCCTGACCTCGTGATCCACCCACCTCGGCCTCCCAAAGTGCTGGGATTACAAGCGTGAGCCACCGCGCCCGGCCTCGCTTGGCTAATTTTTTAATGTTTTGTGGAGATGGGGTCTCACTATGTTGCCCAGGCTGGTCTCAAATTCCTGGGCTCAAGCAATTCTCCTGCCACAGCCTCCCGAAGTGCTAGGGATGCTCTCCTTTTACCCCAACAACTCAGGGCTTGAAATGTCTACTATTTGGCTTATTAAAGTAACTCTTCAAAATATACTTATATTGGGCCTTTCACATCCCAAATAAGAAAAGCATTTTCTTTTTTTGAGACGGAGTTTTGCTTGTCGCCCAGGCCTGAATGCAGTGGCGTGATCTCAGCTCACTGCAACCTCTGCCTCTCAGGTTCAAGCAATTTTCCTGCCTCAGCCTCTCGAGTAGCTGGGATTACAGGCGAGCACCACCACGCCCAGCTAATTTTGTACTTTTAGTAGAGGCAGAGTTTCACCGTGTTGGTCATGCTGGTCTCGAACTCCCAACCTCAGGTGACCCATCTGCCTCAGCCTGCCAAAGTGCTAGGATTACAGGCATGAGCCACCGCACCTGGCCAGAAAAGCGTTTTCTTACCGCCTCTTCACTAGGGTCATACAAAGCGCCCTCCAGAGGTAGCACGACTGGCTGCTCTCCACCACCACTGCATTGACCACGTCACCTCTCCGGGGTATGTACCCGTCTGGCAGTTTCAAGGAGTCCAAGATAAAGAAGATGCTTTCCTCTATCACCCCGTTCCTTCCACAGAGGCCAGAGATGCAGACCTGGGAGCACAGAGCTGAGCGTCACGGGAAGCAGGTGCTGCACGACGCCAGGGCGCAGCTCTAACACACGCCCAAGTCAGCCCAAAGCACACAAGCTGCACCAGGAAGCTCAAGTACGCCATCCCATAGCACTTGTCCAGTGATTCTCCAACACATCTTTCTCCTTAGAACATTTTAGTACTGTTGCGTAAGCTGCAGACTTTAGAATTTAGGTATGCAAGCACTAGGAGTTACTGTTTCCTAAGGAAACACAGCATTGTCAATAGGAAAACACACTCCTCTTTGGCCATGACAAAGCTTTATTTTTCCAGGCTTCCAACACATGCAGGAGAAGCCTGGGCCATGCAAGTTACCCCTGATGGCAGGTCTGCTAGAAGCACAGAGAGGAGCCACTCGTCGGCACGCTACCTTGTCCACGCGCTTGTATCTCAGTGGCTTCACCGAGGTGGCTTCGCTGCTCCACGTGCCGGGCCGGATCCGGTACTCAGCCTCCACCCAGTCTCCCTTGCAGGGCTTGAAGCCTAAAACCGCCAGGAAAAAAGCCGTGGTAGTGTTAAAGTGCACGTTATTCTGAGGTCGTGGCACACTGAAATCATTTCTACCACATCTGAGGGTACATTTCAACATTTAAAAGGCACTTTCTACTACTGTGAGAAACATATTTTGGAATAAAAAATCCTGAAATATTATTATTAACCACTGCAATAAAATGAGCTGAGCTGGAGCCTCTCACTCACACCTCCAGGCTCTAGAAGGTGCAGTGTGCATGCTCGTGGCAGTCCCTCCTCGTGTGGCACATCTGAGGGCAGGTGGCATCCCCCTTCCCCCGTCCTGCTGTGTTTGTGGCACCTCCCTGTCAGGGACACACACGGTGTTCAGGAACAGAGAGACACCTGCACTCAGGTGTGAGGGAAGCACTCAATGGTCCAGCCAGCCCCTCAGTGTGCCAGAGAGCTGTGCTGTGGCCCAAGCCATGGCCTGCCGGATGCAAGACACCGCTGGGCCTCCCGCAGCTGGTGGAAAACTGCAGGTTCAGTGACATGAAGTGGCTGAGTGGTGCTGACAGAACAGAGAGATGGTCTGCACAGGTCTGCCATGGTACAGGTAGTTAAAATCTTTTTGTTATTTTGCAATAAGCACTCTTGAAGCTAAAAAAAAAAGTGTATAATTGAATACTGAGTTTGTGTCTCCAGAAAGCTGGTGATGAACATGTAACAGCACAAATATCAGCTGACACCTACATTCAACATGTGAGCCATGGTGAAATCACTGTCTATGTGAAAACAGAGGCCAAGCGCGGTGGCTCGCGCCTGTAACCCCAGCACTTTGGGAGGCCGAGGCAGGCGGATCACAAGGTCAGGAGATCAAGACCACAGTGAAACCCCGTCTCTACTAAAAATACAAAAAATTAGCCGGGAGTGGTGGTAGGCGCCTGTAGTCCCAGCTACTCGGGAGGCTGAGGCAGGAAAATGGCGTGAACCCGGGAGGTGGAGTTTGCAGTGAGCTGAGATCACGCCACTGCACTCCAGCCTGGGTGACAGAGCGAGACATCGTTTCAAAAAAAAAAAAAAGAAAGAAAACAGAAGACACTAAAATATGCTAGGGCACTGACTTCAAGGTCAGGGAGTATTTTAAGAAGACCATGTCCTGGCCGGGCGCGATGGCTCACGCCTGTAATCCCAGCAGTTTGGGAGGCCGAGGCGGGTGGATCACGAGGTCAGGAGATTGAGACCATCCTGGTTAACACAGTGAAACCCCGTCTCTACTAAAAATACAAAAAATTAGCCAGGCGTGGTGGCGGGCGCCTGTGGTCCCAGTTACTCGGGAGACTGAGGCAGGAGAATGGCATGAACTCGGGAGGCAGAGCTTGCAGTGAGCCGAGATTGAGCCACTGCACTCCAGCCTAGGCAACAGAGTGAGACTCCATCTCAAAAAAAAAAAAAAAAAAAAGAAAAAAGAAGACCATGTCCTAAAACCACAATTTAATACGTGCAACTCTGGAGACACATTTATACAGCGTTTTGTAAACCATTCCTTCATTTATTCCACAATTGTTTAAGAGAATTTTGCCAATTTTTATTCTGAATTTCCCTGGACATAAATGAAAAGTGAAGCAATAGCTATTAATGTACTAGTTCTATACATTGTACAGTTACTTTAAAGAAAAAAAAAGTTAAATTCAAGTAATTTTTTTTTCCAGCAGAATCATGGAATCATAGTAAAGATTTCTAGCACTTTGTGAGGCTGAGGTGGGAAGATCACTTGAGCCCAGGAGTTTGAGACCAGCCTGGGCAACACAGTAAGATCCCATCTCTAAAAAAAAAAAAAAAAAAAAAAAAAGAATTAGTTGGGTGTGGTGGCACGAGCCTGAAGTCCCAGCTACTCACAAGGCTGAGGTGGGATGACTTAAGCCCAGGAATTCCAGGCTGCAGTGAGCTACAATTGTGCCACTGCACTCCGGCCTGGGTGACAGAGCAAGAACCCATCTCTAAGAAACAAAAACAAGCAAACAAAAGTAAAGATTTCAGAAGACCTTTCTATTGAAGGAGAAATATTTGACATTATGGTGAATGCCACTGTAAATTAAGTTTAGAAATTCAACACTGGAGATAAAAATATGTGTTTCTACAGTGATAACAGAATGTTAACGGAGTAAAGCACCACAGTACAAATCAGACCCTGCAGGTCAGGGAACTGAGACAGCAGAAATGCACTCAGATGGCTATAGTGCACACGTGATCCTCCAGACATGCAGCCAGCTGGAAGACAAGCACGTACAAGTTCCTGAACTTCTGTGACACACATACATGCACAACTCCTGTGACAAAGCTCATGACAACGAAACACACACATGGACATTGGGGGCTGGCAGCCCTCATTTTCTCTTTGCTGCTCCCCCAACCTGGATTTTACAAATGCTCGAACCTGAGGAACCATTCTGTAAATCAACCAAAAAGTCCTGTGATGACGCTCCTTTTACTTTCTTTTTAAGTGACATATCTAAATTTTGGTTTTACTTTGTTCAAGTCAGCAGAAAATCTTTATTTAATACATGTAGAACCCCAAATCTTCAGCTTTTGATAACTTTTGCAAATTGTAGTTATTGAAAATAAAGCTGATGAACAGGAAAATGGAAAAACAATGGAGGAAACAATCAATCAGATCTCAGGAGCTCAAATGGAATCCACAGATGAATGTTGAAGTTCTAAGACTGGACTTGAGAATATTCCAAACTTTCAAAAGAATCTTTCGATGAAGCCCTTTCTTAAACTGGGCAAGCTGACATTCTGTAAGGGCATGAATGGCCCTGAGACGCTGAGAAGGCCTACACATGAAAACAATGACAGAGACAACTTACTTGATGAATGTCAGCTTGTAAAAATGTTTGAACACTTATGGGCTCTGAATTGATGCAAAAAGACAGTACCTATGAAAACATCTGGGCTGGAACAGTAATATATTTCAATAGAAAAAAATATAGAATTGTCAACATCTTACATTTTACAGATTTTGCTTTGAGTTTACTAACATTTCCTCAATTAAAAACACTATGGCTCAAGAACAGCCTGGGCAACGCAGTGAAACCCTGTCTCTACAAGAAACACAAAAATTAGCTGGGCATGGAGGTGCATGTGTGTAGTCCCAGCTACTAGGGAGGCTGAGGTGGGAGGACTGCTTGAGCCCACGAGTTTGAGGCTGCAGTGAGCTATGACTGAGCCACTCACTGCATTCCAGCCTGGATGACAAAGGGAGACTCTGTCTTAAAAAAAAAAAAAGCCTCAATCAAAGGTGTTTACAATTTCAATTTCAAATTCATCAACCATAAAATGCAACTTTGAAGACGACGCCAGGCAATTATATGAAATAATAAGAGTAAGATCATATTGAAAAAATATACATTTTTCAGAAAAATACATCTTAGATGCTAAGATATTAAAGTATGTTAATATGTACCAAGAATATAATGTCCAGATAACCAATATGACATTTTTTTAATATACCCACCTTTTTTTAGTTTCTGAAAAATACTACTTTAAAAGTCCACTAATATAATAAAATCTCTCTGTTAACCAATACATAGATATTTCAAAAATGATCTAATTTTAATTCTGACATCCCCTTTCCTTCTCAAACATGTACCAGTTTGGAGGCGAAACCACATGGTCATCCTGGCTGTAGCTCCGGCCGTGAGGGGCCGTGGCCTCATGGGAAGCACACACGCCTCCAAAGGGCACCAGGCAGGGAGTGCCCCCCCAAACTCACTCCCCTGACCCTGCGCCAATTTCTGCTAGTGCTTTCCACAAGCACCAAGAACAAGGCTGGACAGTCCACACAGGGCAGGCTGGGGGAGAGTAGACAGAAGGCACCAGTCTGTGGCCTGTTAGAAACCAAGCTGCATAGCAGGAAGTGAGTTGGGGATAACAAGCAAAGTTTCATCTATATTTGCAGCCGCTCCCCAGTGCTCATATTACAGCCTGAGCACCACCTCCTGTCAGATCAGCAGGGGTAGTAGATTCTCATAGGAGCTGGAACCCTATTGTGAACCGTGCATGCAAGGGATCTAGGTTGCGCGCTCCTTATGAGAATCTAATGCCTGATGATCTATCACTGTCTCCCATCACCCCCAGATGGGACCATCTAGTTCTAGGAAAACAAGCTCAGGGCTCCCACTGATTCCATGTTATGGTGAGTTGTATAATTACTTCCTTATAAATTACAACTTAATAATAATAGAAATAAAAGTGCACAATAAATGTAATGCACTGAAATCATCCCAAAACTATCCTCCCTCCCTGGTCTGTGGAAAAAATTATCTTTCACAAAACTGGTCCCTGGTGCCAAAAAGTTTGGGGACTGCTGCTCTAAGTGGAGGCACGAACTGGTGTAACTTGAAAATAATGAAATCGCCTGATGTGGGACCCAGCTGGGTGCTGCGGCCACACGGACTACAATAAGAACCTGCGAAACCTCAGTCTCACCGTGGACTACTCAGTGCTCACCGGGAATGAAGAGGGAAGAGGGACGGAGCCAGCACATGCTCGCAGCTCAGACCCTGCCTTCAGGCCAGTGGATCCTACCTGGGGGCCATTTGATGGCATCTGGACATGCTCTAGGTTGTCATAACATGGCCAGAGCAGGACGCAGCTAAACAGCCTCCAGTGCCCAAGACAAGCCCCACCACAGAGGGTGCTTCAGCCTAGATGTTAGAGCGCTGAGGATGAGAAACTGTGCTTCAGCTAAATGTCCAATTCAATTTTAGCTGCCTTCATCCAAATGGCAGAGGGTTTACCAGACATTCGTGTATAAAACAACCTGAGCCCCACCACTGATGTTAAGAATTCCCATCTCACATGTGTTGTCTACAAACCTCAGGAGCAGGCCAGGGCTGGGGGACAGTGCTGTTCAAACATGCACAAGCAGGGTTTCTTCCTCCAGTCACATGCCCCAGCACGCTGTCCACATTTGCTCCCTCCCACGCTACAACCACGCGTTCCCCTCTGCTGCCCTCGTGTGTCAGACCTCACCTAGGTAACCTCAGAGGGTTGTGTTTAGGACAGAACCTGACCCAGGCCGGCTGGCATTACCTGGACCCTCCTCCCATCACACCTGTGGCCCGCTCAGCTCTGCCCTGGCCTCAAGGCTACACGCAGGAAGGAACTCCAAACCACCCACCCTAGTCCTCTGACACGACCCTGGACGGTTGCTGCAGAGCAGAAGACGTTAATTACTTTTTCTTTTTTTTTGAGAACGAGTTTCGCTCTGCCGCCCAGGCTGCAGTGCAACGGCGCGATCTTGGCTCATTGCAACCTCCGCCTCCCAGGTTCAAGCGATTCTCCTGCCTTAGCCTCCAGAGTAGCTGGGATTACAGGCATGCACCACCACGCCCAGCTAATTCTGTATTTTTAGTAGAGACGGGGTTTCTCCATGTTGGTCAGGCTGGTCTCGAACTCCCAACCTCAGGTGATCCGCCTGCCTCAGCCTCCCAAAGTGCTGGGATGACAGGTGTGAGCCACCGCGCCAGGCCCGATGCTAATTATTTTCTTTGTTCACTTGCTTACTGTCTGTTCTCTCTCTCAAAATGCGAATTCTTTGAAGCAGTCTCTAGCAGAGCAAGCACTCTAATAATTTGTTGAATTAACGTCAAGAAGGAAAGAGCATCTTCTGACTCTCCCACAAGCAAATGAAAAATGTAGCATAATTCTTCCTTTTGCCACCTTTAGGTCAGAAGTTATAAATAAAGTTTTATGAGGACACAGCCGCACCTTTTGCTCAGGTACAGCTATGTCTGCTTTCAGCTACATGGTACCACCATCCTGTGGTGAGGAGCTTTGAAGGAGACGATGCTTGACGGGTTTGCTGATCTCATTAGATACTCTGTATCAGCCTTTTTGCACATTGCATTTTCTCTTTCAAAAAAGTTCTTTTGCTGTGGTCCTTGGGTTTTGTGATTGTGTTCACAGCAATTCTGACACGTCTGAGTGTGACTCTCTCAGCCTCAAAAGGACCTGACTTTGCCTCACTTGAGGTCTTTTACATTGGGAAATCCCTTGGCCTGGGCTCCAGATCCCTGCCCATCTTTATTCCTCAGGGGACACCTTCTCTCCTCTGCCCCATCAACATGCGCAACACCAAACATTTCTGGTTTTCTTCCTCTTGAGCCATTTCCTGGCGACACCCCTGAGGGGGCTTCCTGTTAGCAGGGTTGAGGGCCTCCGTGATTATAGGCGCCTTTCCCCAGAACTGAGCGTTTCTCTGGCAGCACAGGGATTCTAAAATCCCAGTAGACACCTATCAGTTTTATCTTGGGGATCCCAGGGTTAACAACCAAGGTCAAGGCTGGACACGGTGGCTCATGCCTATAACCCCAGCACTCTGGGAGGCCAAGGTGGGTGAATCACCTGAGATCAAGAGTTCGAGACCAGCCTGACCAACATGGCGAAACCCCCTGTCTACTAAAAATACAAAAATTAGCCAGGTGTGGTGGCGCACAGCTGTAGTCCCAGCTACTCGGAAAGCTGAGGCAAGAGAATTGCTTGAATCCAGGTGGTGGAGGTTACAGTGAGCCGAAATCAGGCCACTGCACTTGAGCCTGGGCAACAAGAGCGAAACTCTGTCTCAAACAAAGAAAAAAAAAAAAAAACCAAACCCACAAAAGGCCAGGTGCAGTGGCTCATGCCTGTAATCCCAGCACTTTGGGAGGCCGAGGCGGGCGGATCACAAGGTCAGGAGATCGAGACCATCCTGGCTAACACATTGAAACCCCATCTCTACTAAAAATACAAAAAATTAGCCAGGTGTGGTGGCGGGCACCTGTAGTCCCAGCTATTCAGGAGGCTGAGGCAGGAGAATGACATGAACCTGGAAGGCGGAGCTTGAAGCCAAGATCGTGCTACTGCACTCCAGCCTGGGAGATGGAGGAAGATTCCGTCTCAAAACAAAAACAAAAACACACACACGCATAAAAACCAAGGTGAAAAAGAGTGAGACAGCAGCTTCCTGATGGGCAGAGCCACCCCCCAGACCTCCCATCCCGCAGCTTAAAGCAGAAAACTTCTATTCATCTTCCAACAGGCAGTGCTGTGGGCTGTGCAAATGGACTTCAGCTCAGAAGCCACCCCCCTGGGCAGCTTTTCCAATTCCTGCCCTACCACAATGTATGCACAGGTCTGTTTCTCCTGGGGAAGAAGAAACAGACCTGAATATGGAGTCCAGCTCCGTCTTCACCACCATAGGCAGCAGGAGTAGAGTAAACCGCTGCTGAGTTCAGCTCAGTCTATGGCACCCACACATTCTTTCTTTAGGTATAAAAACAAATCCTTTGATCAGCCAAAAACAAATGCAATAAAAAATGGATATATACAGCCGGGAGCGGTGGCTCACGCCTGTAATCCCGGCACTTTGGGAGGCCGAGGCGGGCGGATCACGAGGTCAGGAGTTCGAGTTCGAGACCAGACTGGCCAACACGGTGAAACCCTGTCTCTACTAAAGATACAAAAAGTTAGCCTGCTGTGGTGGTGGGCACCTGTAGTCTCAGGAGGCTGAGGCAGGAGAATCGCTTGAACCCAGGAGGCGGAGGTTGCAGTACGCCGAGATCGTGCCACTGCACTCCAGCCTGGGCGACAGGGTGAGACTCCATCTCAGAAGAAAAAAAAAAAAAAAGAAAGAAAGAAAAAGGATATATACTTTAGGAAAGGTACAATGTTATCCCCAAGCCCTATTTTAAAACATCTGAAGTACTTTAAATAGTACCTCAGCATGCCTGTAACACTAACTTAGATCATAACACTATAATTATATGGAAGCAACAACTACCCAGAAATTACTGACTGCATTTAACAAATGAACACAAAACACATAAAAGCACAAGTTTAAACAGTGACCTGGCTGGGTGCGGTGGCTCATGCCTGTAATCCCAGCACTTTGGGAGGCCGAGGCAGGTGGATCACCTAAGGTCAAGAGTTCGAGACCAGCCCGGCCAACCTGGTGAAACCCCATCTTTACTAAAAATACAAAAAATTAGCTGGGCATGGTGGTGCACACCTGTAATCCCAGCTACTCGGGAGGCTGAGGCAGGAGAATCAATCGAACCCAGGAGGCAGAGGTTGCAGTGAGCTGAGATCGCACCACTGCACTCCAGCCTGCACAACAGAGTGAGACTCCGTCTCGAAAAACAAAAACAAAAACAAAAAAAACAAAACAGTGACCTGGTGCCCTCTCCCAAAGTCCACTCAATATCCAAGAGCCTCTGTGTGAAGCCAGCACCTGGAGAAGCTACTCTAATCCCTAAACCCTCTCAACAAACAAAGCATGCCCAAACCTGATCCCTTCAATGATGTGTGTAGCCATCACAAATCTAGAGACAGGGTTGTGTTCTGTCACCCAGGCTGGAGTGCAGTGGCTGGATCATAGCTCACTGCAGCCTCCAACTCCTGGGCTCAAGCGATCCTCCCGTCTCAGACTGACAAAGTGCTGGGATTATAGACATGAGCCACTGTGCCTGGCCCATAACAATTCTTTAAAAGACAAAACCTAATTTTCAATGTGGACATAGACCCCTGAGCATACCTTCGCACACACTCTCCAGAGAGAAGTAGGTGGTCTGATTGATACAGCCTGCGCCCTCCACCAGGGAAGTCACACAGCCAATCAACACTCGGGGGCTGCAGTCTGAGGGACTCCCATGGTTTCTGCTGTCGTCTTCCCACTTATCAGAGATGGCTTCTACCTGTAAAACAAACACACTGCTCTTTAAACCATAATACAAGAACGACAAGAAAAGCAAACTACAGGCTGGCACGCCCGTCTGAGACCATTAGGGCTGCAAGTCCAAGATCAAGGCCCTGGCAGATTCTGGGTCTGGTGAGGGCCTTCTTCCTGGTTCACCGTCGGTGTCTTCCTGCTGTGTCCTCACATGGCAGAAAGGGCAAAGGGGTTCTCTGGGTTATGTTTCATAAGGGCTCTGCCCTTGTGACCTAGTCACCCACCAAAGCCTCCTAATAAGATTGCACTGGGGTCAGGATTTCAACATAAGTATTTTGGGGGACACCAACATTGAGTCTACAGCAATCCCTTATGAACACTGATGCAAAAATCCTCAATGAAATATTATCAAACCGAATGCAGCGGCATATTAAAAGGATTATATCCCATGACTAAGTGGGGTTTATCCCAGAATGCAAAAGTGTTTCAACATATGAAAATCAGTCAACATATTACATTGATAAGATGAGGGAAAAAAATCACGATGATCTCAACTGATGCACAAAAAGCATTTGACAAAATCAACACTTTTTATGATGCAAACACTCAATAAACTAGGAATCGCAGGAAATCTCTTCAACACGAGAAAGGCCATAAACAAAAAAACTCACAACAAACACCACACTCAATGGTGAAAGGCCGAGAGCTTTCCCCTAAGATCAGGAACCAGGCAAGGATGCCCATGCTCACTTCAAGACTTTCAAATTTCAATTATCTTTATTCACAGATGGTAGGATCTCATCTGTGGAAAACTCTAAAAATTCCACATACATAAATAAAACAAAAAATGGTTAGAGCTAATAAATGAATCCAGCACAGGACACAAAGTCAACATACAAAAATCAAGATTTCCATACATTTGCAATGAAAAATCCAAAAAGGAAATAAAGAAAAACGATCCAAAGAAAGGGAAAACAATTCCATTTATAACAGCATTGTTAGGTTAATAGGTTAATTCCTAAGAACACTTAGTAACCTAACTAAGGAGATGGAAGACATGTAAAATGACACTAATGAATGAATTAAATACCTCAATAAATGGCAAGACAACCATGTTCATGAACTGGAAAACCTAGTATTATTAAAATGACAATCTTAAGACTTAATTATTAAGATGACAATACTACCCAAAGTGATTGTAAGTGATTATTAAGATGTTAATCTTAATACCTAATTATTAAGATGACAATCTTAGACTTAATTATTAAGATGACAATACTACCCAAAGTGATCTATTACACAAATTTAGGTTGGGTGTGGTGGCTCACACCTGTAATTCCAGCACTTTGGGAGGTTGAGGCAGGCAGATTACCTGAGGTCAGGAGTTCAAGACCAGCCTGCTCAACATGGTGAAACACCATCTCTACTAAAAATACAAAAAAAATTAGCTGGGTGTAGTGGCCAGCACCTGCAGTCCCAGCTTCTTGTGAGGCTGAGGCATGAGAATTGCTTGAACCCGGGAGGCGGAGGTTGCAATGAGTCAAGATCACATCATTGCACTCCATCCTGGGTGACAGAGCAAGACTCTGTCTCAAACGAACAACAAAAAAACCCAACAAATTCAACGCAATCCCTATCAAAGTCCTATGGGTCTATTTTTATATAAATAGAAAAACCCATCTAAAATTCTAATGGAATCTCAAGGGACCATGAATAGGCAAAATGTTCTTGAAAAGGAGTAACAAAATTGAAGGTTTCATACCTCCTGATTTCAAAACTTCCTACAAAGTTACAGTCATCAAACTAGTGTGGCACCAGTGTAAGGACAGAAATATAAACCAATGGAATAGCAAAGAGAGCCCAGAAATAAACCCTTGCATGTGCACTCAACTGATTTTTGACAAGGGCCATTCAATAAACTGCAATTGTGCAGTCTCAAAAAAAATAGTGCTGGGAAAATAACCAAGGGCAAAATAATAAAGTTAGACCCTCGTTTTGCACCAAACACAAAAATTAACTCAAAATGGATTAAAGAGGCCAGGCGTGGTGGCTCACCCCTATAATCTCAGCGTTTGGGAAGGCGTGGGGTGGGCGGCTCACTTGAGCCCAGGAATTCGAGACCAGCCTGGGCAACATAGGGAGGCCCCATCTCTACAAAAAATACAAAAATTGGGTGAGGTGGCACACACCTGTAGTCCCAGCTGCTCAGGTGGCTAAGGTGGAAGGATCACTTCAGCCTGGGAGGTTGAGGCTGCAGTGATCTGTGACTGTGCTGCTGCACTCCAGCCTGGGCAACAAATTGAGATCCTGTCTCAAAAAAATTTTTTTAATGAATCAAAGACTTTAATTTAAAAGCAAAAACTATAAAACTCTGGGTAGAAAAAAATCTTCATAATCTTGGATTAGTCAATGATATCTTGAGTGTGACATCAAGAAGTACAGGCAATAAAAGAGACAAAATAGACTTCCATCAAAATTTAAAACATCTGTGCATCAAAGGATACTATGAAGAAAGTGAAGACAATTGATAAAATGAGAGAAAGTATTTGCAAATCACGTATGTGATGAGAGATTAATGTCCAGAATATATAAAGAATTCCTACAACAAGAAAACAACCTAATTTCAAAACGGGCAAAGGATTTGAGTAGACATTTCTCCAAAGTAGACATATAGATGGCCAATAAGCATACGAAAAGATGCCTTCACAAATCATTAGGGAAACGCAAATCAAAACCACAGTGAGATACTACCTCACAACTACGAGGAATAGCTATTGTCAAAAGAAAAAAAAAGAAAAAGAAAATAGCAAGTGTTGGCAAGGATACAGAGAAAGTGGAAGCCTCATGCACTGTTGGTGGGAACATAAAACGGTGCAGCTGCTGTGGAAAACATCTGGTTCCTCACAAAGTTAAACCTAGACTTACCATATGGCCCAGCAATTCTCTTCCTAGGCATAGCCCCAAAAGAACCAAATAGGGACTCAGACAGACACTTGTTCATGGCAGCACAATTCACAAAAAGTAGAAACAACCCAAGTGTCTGTCCATCAACAGATGAATGGAGAAACAAAATGTGATTTATTCACACAATGGAATATTGAGTCATAAAAAAGGAATTAACTTTTGATACATGCTACATGGGCAAATCTTGAAAACAGAAGTCAAATAGCCAGACACATGATTCCACTTATATGAGGTATTTAGAATAGGCAAATTCATAGAGACATAAAGTAGAACACTGAATAACTGTTTAATGGGTACAGAGTGTCTACTGGGATGCTGAAAAAGTTCTGAAGACAGATTGTGGTGATGGCTGCACAACAATGTGAATGTGCTTAATGCCACTGAACTGTACATTTTTCAACATGGTTAAAATGGTACATTATGCATATTTTACCACAAGAAAAATACATAAATAAAAAATAAATCCAGAAATACATTCAGGTTTATACCAAATGGGGATCATTCTCGTCAAGTGAGAACGGCTCACAACACAGAAACTGTTTGTATTTTCCACCATATTAATAGCAAAAGGGACAAAAACTATGGGATCATTTGGAAGTACTGAAAAGTACTTGAAAAATCCATTACTAATTTATAAAAGCAAGATTGTGAGTAGAGAAGAACACTCTTCATCATAACAAAAAAGGTCCTGCATTCCTTACAAGATGGAACAAGTGAAGGGCAGCTGACCACCCAGAGGGCTGGGATTTGCCGGACACCCAGGGGCCAGTTTTTCCACATTGTCACATTTCTGAGATCAGAATGAGTCTCACAACCTGCATTTCCATTTTAAATTTTCATTATCAAATTAATGGTGTATCTTAAAATCAATGGGAATTTGGTATGAGAACCTGCTTTGGAAGGCCGCGTGTGAGCTACACGACTACAGCTCAGAGAACGAGGTAAACATCATCTCCACAGGTTCCGGGTTCCAGATCCCCTTTGAAAGATTCTGAACCCAGAGGACTCCTTTAAATACACACAAAAACATGAGGACTATGGTATAATTTCAAGTTCAAAAGGAAATCTTTGGAGGAAAATTATAATTAAATAATTGGGAGAGGAAAAGGGGGTAGTGTGAATGAGCCAGTTGTACATCTCTGATGATGGAAGTCCATAAATACTAACATTGGTGAATTAATAAAAGATACAAGCATACTGTTCAAGTGACTCAACTATCTACCAGATAAGGCAAAAACAGAAACCCAGAAGAGCATCAGGTCTACAGCATGAAAGTGCAGGTGGGGAACATGGAGGGAGGCTCTTCTACTTTGTATTCACAGTCTCTAAGCCAGAGCTGACAGAAATGTTCTCTATGTGTGCTGCCCAATTTGGTAGTCACTAGGCTTCAGTTAGCACTTGAAATGTGGCCAAGGAAACTGAGGAAATACTTTTATTTATTTATTTTTAAGAGACAGGGTCTCTATGTGCCCAGGCTGGTCTCGAACTCCCGCCTCAGCCTCCCGAGTGCTGGGACTCCAGGTTTATGCCACCGTGCCTGGCTGTAAGTTGCATTTAGTTTTAATAAATCTAAGCTGCTGCACATGAGTGGTGGCTACCATATTGAATGATGGAATTCTAGACTTTGAATTATTTTATTGGGTATGCATTTTTTTTTAATTTGAGAAAGATGATACTAAGCATTAGATGGTACTAACTATAATAGTATAATAAAGTACATCTCAAGTATTTTTAAAAAGTAGTTAATAGCTCAATAAGTTTGCCAGATTCCAAATTACATTTAAAAATCGCTGGGCATGGTGGCTCATGCCTGTAATCCCAGCACTTTGGGAGGCTGAGGTGGCGGATCACGAGGTCAGGAGATCGAGACCATCCTGGCTAACACAGTGAAACCCCATCTCTACTAAAAATACAAAAAATTAGCTGGGCGTGGTGGCAGGCGCCTGTAGTCCCAGCTACTCCAGAGGCTGAGGCAGGAGAATGGCGTGAACCCAGAAGACGGAGCTTGCAGTGAGCCAAGATCACGCCACTGCACTCCAGCCCGGGCGACAGAGTGAGGCTCCGTCTCAAAAAAAAAAAAAAAAAAATTTTTTTTAAATTAGTCAGCTGTGATGGTGTGCACCTGTGGTCCCAGTTACTCAGGAGGCTGAGGTGGAAGAATCGCTTGAGCTAAGGAGTTCCAGGCTGCAGTGAACTATAATTGCACTACTATACTCCAGCCTGGGTGACTGCAAAGCTCTGTCTCAAAAATTACAAAAAAAATTCTAATTGTCAATAAACAATTTTCAGAGTAAAATTTGAACATTAGGAATAAGAAGTGGAATAAGTCTCCCTAAAGCTTCTTACAGCATCCAAAAGCTACATGGAAAAGAGGCACACTTAACTACAAAAAATGAAACTATAAAACACAGTCAAAGATGATCCTGGGGAAAATATTCCTAATACTTTCATATAATAATTTTCCTTAAAAAGCTCTAATTTCCCTAATATATAAGCTTTAACAAGAGAAAAAGTCGAACTCAACAAAAATGTGGACAAAGGACACAAAAATAATTCACAGAAAAAACATGAGGCCGGGCGCGGTGGCTCACGCCTGTAATCCTAGCACTTTGGGAGGCTGAGGCGGGCAGATCATGAGGTCAAGAGATCGAGACCATCCTGGCTAACACGGTGAAAACCCCGTCTCTACTAAAAATACAAAAAAATTAACTGGGTGTGGTGGTGGGCACCTGTAGTCCCAGCTACTCAGGAGGCTGAGGCAGGAGAATGGCGTGAACCCAGGAGGCGGAGCTTGCAGTGCACTGAGATTGCGCCACTGCACTCCAGCCTGGGCGACAGAGACTCCGTCTCAGAAAAAAAAAAAAAAACATGAAAAGTTACCATACTTAAGGCTTAAGTGCAAATTAAGTGCAGTCTCTCATTCTGCTCCTAAGAGTATAAATTTGTATATTATTGATGTTACTTTGGTGATAACCATTAAATTGTTTAAAAAGCAAGAAAATAATAGATATATAATTGCTATGTTCTCCACAGCATACATTCATAGTCAAACTTTAGTTTCTAAAGTATACATGTCTATGTTGTTTGAATGATTTACAATGACTGCTGCTTATTTATTTATTGAGACAGGGTCTTGCTCTGTCACTCAGGCTGGAGCGTGGTCATGCGATCATAATTCACTGCAGCCTCGACCTTCTGGGCTCAAGTGATCCTCCTGCCTCAGCCTCCCATGTAGCTGGGACTACAGGTATGTGCCACGACACCAGGCTAACTTTTGTGGGTTTTTTTTTTGTAGACACGAGGTTTCACCATGGTGCCCAGGCTGGTCTCTAACTCCTGAGCTCAAGTGATCTGCTTGTCTCAGCCTTCCAAAGTGCTGGGATTACAGGCGTGAGCCACTGTACCCAGTCTTTTATTTTTTAAAACATAAATCATAAAAAGCAAAAGCATCCCCTTGAAGGTACATTCCACTCTTTCTCCCTTGGCCGGGTCATGTCTGATAGATTAAACACAAGGAAAACAACACAAAGTCCCGTGGCGAAGAAAAACTGTTCCCAAATGAACTCAAACCTTACCCTGATTGCTTTCAGTCCATTGGACACTTTATTTTCTTCCACAACTGCAATCACTTCCTGTCCAACATTCAGAAGCACTCTGCTAGTCACAGCATCACTGGAGAAGTAGATCAAATCATCAATCATGCCATAATCGCTGCAGTACCTTGTCACAACACCCCGTACAGTTTTCAGCTTAGTGTCACCTGAAATAGGTAAACAAAGAAGTTATCTTGGCCATAAAAGCAAGTGCATGCTACAGTGAACCCCACCAGAGAAAGGCAGAGTGTAAAAGCCTCCATGAGGGACTGACGCCGAACAGTCTGACTTGAGACAGAGAGAATCCCATCAGAGAGTGCTGTGTCTGGAACGTGGGGTTTGGAGGCATACAGCCCAGTTTCCTCTGAAGGGCACAGGTAGTGGCTGTGGAGGTGACAGCCCTGACTCCACAGCAGACTGCGTGGGGTTGACTCCTAGCTCTTCTACCGCCATTGGTGTAACCCCGGACTAGGTCCTTAACTACTTTGGGCCTGTTGCCATCTGTAAGATGGAGACTAATCGTCACTACCCAAGGGAGCTGCTGAAGGGTTAAGTGGCAGAACACACGTGCATGTATGGACCTCTGCGTGGCTGACACAAGTGCTATGTAAATGGCCACTTATATCAGCATCTGGGAGTCATTAGCATGCACGGTTTTATTAGTACTATCGATTATCTTCTTTCACCACCATCAGCAGCAGCCTCAGAAGACTGGAGAATCTCAACAAACATGGTGCTGGAAAAGGTTCGGGGCTGGGCAGGCAAGTCTGGCCCAGGAGCAGCGCACGCCCTTAGCCATCTGGCCACTGCTGCAGCCACGGTCCTGAGTCCTGAACGCGCCCTTCCTGCAGCTTCCCAGCCACGGGAGGAACCTCGGGCGACGGTTACGGTACAGGCATGGGATCTTAGTGCCGCCAAGAGCTGGAGCTCCAGCTACCGCTGAGCGCGTGTTCTACCGAAGAGATCCACGGAGCAAGTGCTCCACTAACACAGCCGGTCCCCTGGGCATTGGCCCTCGTGGATCCAGAGGCCCTGAACACGCTGCCTGCAACAGGAAGCTCCCCTCCTGAAGCCCGTTCCTGTCTTTTCTCACAGAAGGCAACTAGGGACCCACTACTGTGGATTCCATTCCCGCATAAGGAAACATCGGGAGAAGCCATCAGAACCTCGGGGAGAGGTCGGGCGTGGTGGCTCACGCCTGTAATCCCAGCACTTTGGGAGGCCAAGGTGGGTGGGTCACCTGAGATCAGGAGTTCGAGACCAGCCTGACCAACATGGCGAAACCTCCTCTCTACTAAAAATACAAAAATTAGCTGGGCGTGGTGGCAGGTGCCTATAATCCCAGCCACTCGGGAGACTGAGGCAGGAGAATCACTTGAACCCAGAAGGCGGAGGTTGCGGTGAGCCGAGATCGCGCCACTGCACTCCAGCCTGGTGACAAGAGCGAAAGTCCGTCTCACACACACACACACACACACACACACACAAACACCTCAGGAGAAGGGAACGGGGAGGGAATCCAGGCGCATCCCTGGCTTTAGGAAGATGGGCTCGAAAACCAGGCAAGGAAAAGGCGTGCGTTGGCGCAGCGCGTTCTGAAAGGACAGGCCAAGTCTGCGGGGCCGCGTTTTTCAGGGCTTTCTAGACACACAACCGCCAATGACGCTGCGGACAGGGAGGAAAACGACGTGGAGACGACTTGGCAGCTGCTCGACGTAAACACACAAAGTGAGGGCGGGAAGAGGGGCTGGTGACACTGGAGAGACCTCACAGAGGACGGGCGCCCAGAGCGGCGGGGTGCTGTGGGGTCGGAAGCCTCCCGGCCCGCACTGCACTCAAAGACCTATGGGCGCGGCTCCCTCGTGGCCGACACACGAGGGCCCGGGTCCCGCCTCCCGGCCGCCTCCCGCGAGCCACCTTCCGCGAGCTCGGGCTCCGGCAGCCCGGCTTCCTCCCTAGGGGTGTCCGCCGTCCTCCAGAAGAAGGCCACCAGCTTGGCCGCGAGGCTCAGCATGGCCCTTCGCCTGGCCTCGGCCGCCGTCACCGCCGCAGCCCGCACGCGCCCACGCCGCTCCCGCCGCCCGCCACCAATGGGGTCGCCGCGCCTGGGCATGCGCCTTGGGGTCGTTGCGCGAGCCGGGACCCGTAGCGGTTAGAGGTCGGCGGTTGGCGCCTGGCAGCTTGTGACGAGGCGAGGTGCCTGGTGGGAGTGACGTCATGCCGAGCGCGCAAGACGGTGTGACCGCCGGGTAGGCGGGGCTTCGGGCGGGCGGGCGGGGCCTCGTGTGGGTGGGCGGAGCTTCTAGGGGGTCCGCCTACTTGCCGCCCACACCTTAGGGAAAAGTGCGCTTTCAGCGCCCAGAGTGATGTTAGGAGTCGTTTTTTGTTGGTGTTCTGTATCAAGTTGAGGAAGTTCCCTCTTCCTGTTTTTCCAAGAGTTCTTATGAGTGGTTGTGAAATTTTCTGCAACGCTTTTCTGCATGTATTCAAATGATCCTATAGCTTTTTATTTCAGCCTGTACAGGGAATTACATTGCTTGGCTCTCCTTGGAAAACTCACTTGGTCACGATTCGTTATCCTTTTGGTGTATTGCCCGACTCAGCTTGGTAACGCTTTGTCCAAGGTTGGGGACGGTGCTGGTGAAGCAGATTGCTCTGTGGCCGACCTCCCGTTTTCTGTGTCTGTCTGGTTGGGGGTCAGTTTAACCTGCGCCTGCAGTGACCTGGGAGTAGGATGGTGTAACTTATTCCCTAAAAACTGTGGTAGTATTCACTGGGGAACCCATTTGGGCTTCGAGTTTTCTTTGTGGGAAGGTTTTTAATGAGAAATTCACTTCTGCATCAGCTAAAGAGCTATTCAAGTTATCAAGGTAATATTGAGTAAACTTTGGTAATTCTTTTAAGGAATTTGTCCATTTCATCCAATTATTAGATGTCAGATTATTGGCATAAAGTTGTTCAGCATATTTCCTTATTATCCTTTTAACGTCTGTATGGTCCATAATGATGAACCATCTTTTTCATTCTTGACACAGGTAATTTATCTCATCCCTCTAATTTTCCTTGATCAGTCTATATTTATCAATTTTATTGATTTTTTTTAAAAAATCATCTCTTGATTTCATTGATTTTTCTCTATTTTAAAAATATCTTTACACTTTGAGAGGCCAAGGTGGGCAGATCACTTGAGGTCAGGAGTTCGAGACCAGCCTGGTCAACCTGCCAAAATCCTCTCTACAAAAAATACAAAAAAAAAAAAAAAAAAAAGCCAGGCATGGTGGCGCATGCCTGTAATCCCAACTACTCGGGAGGCTGAAGCAGAAGAATCACTTGAACCCAGGAGGCGGAGGTTGCGGTGAGCTGAGATCACACCACCACACTCCAGCCTGGGAGACAGACCAAGACTCTGCCTCAAAACAAAAACAAAAACAAAAAATATATATATCTTTACTATTCCAATGGTTTCTGTTTTTTATCATTTCTTTCTTTTTTTTTTTTTTTTGAGATGGAGTCCTGCTCTGTCGCCCAGGCTGGAATGCAGTGGCATGATCTTGGCTCACTGTAGCCTCCACCTCCCGGGTTCAAGTGATTCTCCTGCCTCAGCCTCCAGAGTAGCTGGGATTACAGGCGTGCGCCACTACACCAGCTATTTTTTTTTTTTTTTTGTATTTTTAGTAGAGACAGGATTTTGGCATGTTGACCAGGCTGGTCTCGAACTCCTGACCTCAGGTGATCTGCCCGCCTCGGCCTCCCAAAGTGCTGGGATTCCAGGCATGAGTCACCATGCCCAGTCTCTGTTCTTTATTATTTCTTACCTCCCACCTTTTTGGTTTAATTTGTGCTTTTTTTTTTAGCTTCTTAAGGTAGACAATTAGATGATTACTTTTGCAACTTTCTTCTACTTTAAATATAAGCATTTAAAAGGACTACAGATTTCTCTTTAAGCTCTGATTAGCTGCATCCCACAAAATTTGACTTGTATTTTTATTTTCATTAAGTTTCTAATTTCCCTTGTAATTTTTTCTTTGACTCATGGAATGTTTTTTAGAGGTATGTTGTTTAATTGCTAAATATTGGAGGATTTTCTAGGTAATTTACTGTTATTGATTTCTAATAGTTTGGTCATGGTCAGAGAGGAACACCTGGATGACTTCAGTGTCTAATATTGATTGAGGCTTTCCCCTTTCATGGGGTCTCCTTTCATAAATGTCCCACATGGTGTTGTAAACAATGTGTATTCTGCTATTGCTGGTTGGGGGGAGGGTCCAATTTATTTATTTATTTATTTATTTTGAGATGGAGTCTTGCTCTGTTGCCTAGGCTGGAATGCAGTGGCGCGATCTTGGCTTACTGCAACCTCCGCCTTCTGGGTTCAAGCAATTCTCCTGCCTCAGTCTCCCGACTAGCTGGGATTACAGGCACCCACCACCATACCCAGCTAATTTTTTTTTTTTTTTTTTTTGTATTTTTAGTAGCGACAGGGTTTTACCATGTTGGTCAGGCTGGTCTCGAACTTCTGACCACAGGTGATCCACCCACCTTGGCCTCCCAAAGTGCTGGGATTACAGGCGTGAGCCACCGTGCCTGGCCCCGACTTATTTTTGATTGACATAGCTTTATTTTACTAGGTCAGATCTGTCAGTCTGATGACAGCCTGGACCTTGCCTGTCCATGGATGCAGAGTGTACCTATAGTTCTTCCTGTGGGAGGGGAGAAAGTGGCGCACTCCCTAGCATTTCAAATCCCCGCTAAGCCTGTGTGTTGGGCTGGGTGCTGGAACACATACAGGAGCCAGCAGGGTCCCAGGGACCTACTGGTTGGTGGGAGATTACCTTGGAAACAAGAGCGAGCTGCGTGAGGGCTGGTGGCTCGTGGGCTCCCTGCCAGGGTGGCTTGCAGCGGGTGTTGTGCCTACAGGGCTGCCCCTCAGCTCCCCAGCTCGGGCTGCTCCCCAAGATTCTGGACTCAGTAGACCAGGCAGATGCCCACAGACATCTCAGCCTCATCATGTCCAGAATGGAACTCCAGATCCTCGCTCCACACCTGCTCCACCCTGGTCTTCTCATCTCTGTCCTCACTGCTCAGACAGAACTCAGCAACATCGCTCTGACAGCAGATTGCGTCCACTCTTCAAACCCTGTTCAGAGCCCAGTCCCTCCTCACCACTTGCCCACTGCCACCTCAATGCCAGGCAGCACCTGCTCCTCCCACCCCCCAGCCTGCTCTCCACCCAGTGAGTGACCGGATGTTGCTCAGCCCAGACCCCTCCAGCAGGTCCGTCTCAGAGTTGAAGCAGAGTTGTCTCCATACCCACAGGTGCTGGCACCTGGCTGTCCTACCTGTATCCCCCTTGCGTGGTCCTCACCCGCCCTCCCCAACCTTCGGCCTTTGCTTCAACTCTGACAGCCTCCCCTCCCGGCCTCCTCCTCACTGAGGCCTGCCCTGGCCCCTGCAAACAGCAGCCCCTCATTTCTCTCCCCTGACTTCTTTTCCCTCATAGAGGAAATCATGTGTGTCACTGGACGTATTAGTCTGTTCTTATGCTGCTATAAGGACATGCCCAAGACTGGGTAATTTTAGAGTCAAGTCCTTATAAAGGAAAGAGGTTTAATTGACTCACAGTTCCACAGGGCTGAGGATGCCTCAGGAAACTTACAGTCATGGTGGAAGGGGAGGCAAACATGTTCTTCTTCACAAGGTGGCAGGAAGGAGAAGTCCCGAGCAAAAGCGGGGAAAGCCCTTTATAAAAGACCATCAGATCTCATGAGAACTCACTCATTGTCAGGAGAACAGCAGCGTGGGGGTAACCACCCCCATGATTCAATTACCTCCCACCGGGTCCCTCCCACAACATGTAGGGATTATGGGAATTACAATTCAAGATGAGATTTGGGTGGGGACACAGCCAAACCATATCACTGTATAACACACTAATTTGTTTATCCTGTGCACTCCTGTGCCCCCAATGAATGTAAACAGCCTATAGGAAGGGTGTCACTTCTCTGTCCACCCCATAAATGTTTGTTGAATGCTGAATGATGATGGGACGTCAGCAGGCAGAGGGAGGAAGGGCATTTTAGGAGCAAGAATTTGTTGGAAGATTGTTTGAAAGAACAGGGCCTGTTCTAGAAACTAGTGTTGCCAACAGAAACATGGGAGCATCTCTCAAGTGACAACTTATGATCTGGGAAGCTGAGGAGTTTGCTCTGCAACCTCTGGTTCAGGGCAGCTTGTTTGTATTTCTAAGTGGAGAACAACTTTTGAAAGAAAAAAATGTTGAAATCCGATTAACATTTTTTTCAAACAAAAAGAAACACAGGAGGATTCGATCCAGTTGGACCCATTCCCACTAATCCCGTTTATCACTTTAAAAGATGGTGAAGTTTGGGAGGTTTCTCAATCCATTCAAAATAGTTCTTGACTCCATAGATTATAGTTTGTGAAAATTATTTCTCATTCTTGCTTGATTGAAACGAAGACAACAGAACATTGGCTGCGGTGGCTGGCACGAAATTAACCAACCCTAAAATATTAGTATAGCTTAAACCTTCGTTTATTTCTAAAGATTTATCACTGCTGTTTCCCGTGGGGGTGTGGTTGAGCAAAGTGTTTTGAGCTGCATTTATGCGTACTTAATACTTACTCGTTTTGATCGAGGTGATTTAGTGGGCATTTTCACTGGGACAGGGATGCTTGTATGCGTAATCTTACTAAAAGCTAATAAAAGCTTACTAAAAGCTTCTTGCTTGATTGAAACGAAGACAACAGAACATCCCATGGTCTGGAACCTGATGACTTTGCTTAAGTTTTAATGTGGGTTCATGGTTTAAGGAGCTGGTTTTTCAGAAACTTTAGTTTGAGCCTTTTTACAATGTGCACAAAGAATCCGTCGCTGTAGCTGTCAGGGTGCCAGTGTCTCTGGGCGACGCACATTGCTGTGGTTTTTCTCTGCTTGGTGAGCAGAGATAAAGGGGGCAGCAGGACCGGGCCTACCAGCCATCCGGGCTGCCCACGCAAACCACAGGGCCGAATCCGGAGCCGCCCAAGGGCCACGCAGCTAAGCCGAGCGCGTGAATGTTTATGTCACCGTGTGAAGGAGATTCCCACCGTGTGGCTGTGGGGGATGGAAAAAGGCTGCTTGGAAAGATGTAGAAGACCTTTGAGTAAACAGTTATGTTTCAGAAACAGGGCCTGCTCAGAATGTGTACTTGGTGGGATTCTACTCTTAGGGACGCTTCTTTCTTCTGAGATACCCGAGCTCTGTGGCGAGTGGCACAGGCAGGCCCCCTTCCTTTCCTAATTGGGTTCTGACAACTCAGAGGCGGTGGTTCACACAACCAACACGAAACGTTTCTAGGATCCACCCGATTCCTCCCCTCATTGATATTCAGGAAGCAGCTCTCCTTCTCCTGCCTTCAGCTCAAGTTTGCTGAGCTTTTGTTTCATTTGTGAATACTTCTTGCTGGAAGTCCCTCACCCAGAGACCAGTGCTCCTAACGGCAGAGCAGCAGGGGAGGTAAGTGCTCAGACATTAAGCCGTTAAGTAGAGGCGTGTTTTGCAATCTCTCGTTTAGCTACCAATTGGAGCAGTTTAATGTGCTTGAGTCCCCGGCGTGATGTGTTCATGGACGAAGTTGCCGATGGATGTTGTCAGGTGTTGCACCGGGAGGGCCCAGATGGATCAATGAGGCATTTAAAGCACAGAATCTCACCTTGAACCCAGACTATTCAGGTCTGTTTTTCTAGGAAAGTTTTTTTTTTTTTTCACTTTTAGATTCAAGTGCTCATTTTCTTCTTCAAATTTAGAGCACTTCGGTATGAACAATATTTCTTTTGTTAAAAAATATTTCTTGGAAACAACTTATTGAAGTTTCTTCAGAGTGGTCAAAACCAATGATAATTTTATTCCAGATAAAGAACTGGTGACACGTGGCTGTACATTCAGCACAGCTGTGGTGTCCCCAAGTGCCATGACCCAGGAGCCATTCAGAGAGGAGCTGGCCTATGACCGGATGCCCACGCTAGAGCGGGGCCGGCAAGACCCCGCCAGCTACGCCCCGGACGTGAAGCCGAGCGACCTGCAGCTGTCGAAGAGACTGCCCCCCTGCTTCAGCCACAAGACGTGGGTCTTCTCTGTGCTGATGGGGGTGAGTAGCTCCACACTAAGACCTTGGAGGGCCACGAGCATCTGGTCCCTCTGGTGACGGACCACAGTGCCCTGGAGTCCCGGGTGGGACAGAGAGACCAACTCTCAGACTAACCCTGCTGCTGCAGAACTCTTGGATGCTGACGAGCTTGTTTGGCTTGTGTTTTCACAATTATTTTTAATTTACGGGTGTCTGTTGTGCCAGCCTCGAGCTGCTCCAGGCTGTGGCTTAGTCCCACCAGGGTAGGGACAGTCCCAGGGCCATGAATGGGCCCCGGGAGTCTCCATGACCCCAGCTCTGGGGGCCCAGGGTCCTCCGAGGGGTCACCTGCAAACGTGGGAGGAGGCGTCTCAGGCCTTCATGTCGGCCCTCGCGGAGACAGCCTCAGGGACCTCCTCCTAGGGAGGGCCTCAGGGGCCGGCTGGGAGGGAGCTGGTGGACAAAGGAACAGGCCTGGGGTGGACGGGCAGCGCCAGATGTCCGAGGGACTTCCCTGGGGTCCTGGCCATTCCCTGCGCAGTCGTGGGCACAGAGATGATTGGAGGAGCCACTTGGGCCTGAGTGTGTGCAGCTGCTCAGAGCCATGCTGCAGGACAGGCCTCTGTGCAGGGACCCCAGGTTCCGTGTAGCCTGGGCTGAGAATAAGATCCAGGCCGCGATTTCTCTCCTCGCTGTGCCCTCGCCTCCGCCGGCAGCCCCTGCAGCACCCACAGTGGTTCTGCCCACCTCCCATGGCCTGAGCATGCCCCACCAAGACAGGCGTCCACCTCGGAGCTGGGGACAGAGGCGGCTCCCAGGTGGTGGTGGCCATCTCCGGGCTGTGCCCTCCTCCACCTGGTGCCCTGGACTTGGTCGCAGCCCCTCCTCCACCCAGGCCAGGTCCCCTCTGCCCCAGACCTCGCTTCCTCTGCCAGGACCCAGGGTCCCAGTGACCTTTGACACTGACTCCCCTCAGTCTCACCCCTGGGGTGCTGTGCGTGGGAGAGAGCACCCTCCCTGCCTCACCCCTGCAGTGCTGTGCCTGAGAGAGAGCCCCCTCCCCGCCTCACCCCTGTGGTGCTGTGCGTGAGAGAGAGCACCCTTCCTGCCTCCTGCTAGGGTCTTCCCTGCTCAGGAGCCCCTGGGCCTGGAGCCCCTGCCTGGAGGGATCTTCTTCTAGATCTGGAAATTAGGTTCTGCAGACGGAGGGGGATGGGCAGTTGTTTTCCAGTCTCGTGTCTAGACCTGGGTGTGGGATCCGGAAGACTGCACACACAACATGTTGGGGCAGGGGTATTTTGTGGGGAGAGGTGCCATTCCTTGCTCTAAATATTGGCAGATCCCCTTCCTTCTCTCCTCCAGATAACAGCGTGGGGGTCCATGCTCCGACATGGCTGGGGGAGGCTGGTCCATTTCCTGGGCTGTGGCGGGGCTGCGTCTGTCCTACAGGAGGAGTCCAGGATGGGCGGGTCCCAGGTGCAGGTGTGGTTGATGCTGGGGGGCGTGGGTGAGTCACCAACACACAGACAGTGAAGCGGAAGTTGAAGGGTCAGGGTCCAGCCTGGGGATGGGGCGCGTTGTAACCTGGGATTCTGTCGCTGTCTTGCAGAGCTGCCTCCTGGTGACCTCGGGGTTTTCGCTGTACCTGGGGAACGTGTTCCCGGCCGAGATGGATTACTTGCGCTGTGCTGCAGGCTCTGTAAGCAGCTTCCTCCACGCCTCTGCTGGTGCCCAGGCTCGCCGGCACGTACTCTGGTTTCTTTGCTCTGAGATGTGCAGGTTTCTGTCACCTGTACCTCATTCAAACCTCTTCATATGGGCCAGGCACAGTGGCTCACGCCTGTCATCCCAGCACTTTGGGGGGCGGAGGCGGGTGGATCACCTGAGGTCAGATGTTTGAGACCAGCCTGACCAACATGGACAAACCCCATCTCTATTAAAAATACAAAAATTAGCTGGGCGTGGTGGCGGGCGCTTGTAATCCCAGCTACTCAGAAGGCTGAGGCAGGAGAATCGCTTGAACCTGGGAGGCAGAGGTTGCAGTGAGCCCAGATCGTGCCACTGCACTCCAGCCTGGGCAACAAGAGTGAAACTTTGTCTCAAAACAACAACAACAAGAAGAAGAAAAAAACAAAAAACTCTTCATATGACTTTAGTTTCACGTAGAGTTCATCACCTTTGAGAATTACTGATGAAGCAGGTCTGAACCTTGCTCTGCAGACGCCTGTACAGGGAATTGCGTGTTGATTCTGAGCCTGCGGCTGTGTCCTGCCAGAGCTGGTAGCATCTGCCCTCAGGGGACTGGGACCTGCGCCCCACACCCTCCCAAAGCTTCATGCTGTGTTTCTAGAACCTTACACAGTGCCAAGGCCAGTGGGGGCACCCACTGATCCTCAGAGCAAGGGAGGACAGACAACCGCTGACCCCTGGTCTTCCGTGAGCCCTGGCCACTGCCTCCCCAGCGTCCCAGCTGCTAGAGCACCGTGCTGGCTGACCCCTGGGCTCTGGCCCGCAAGCCGCTGACCGCATGCCCCTCCTGCTTCAGCTGGTCCCAAGCTCTCCCCTCCTCTTGCTTCCACATGCCTCCTGGGTCTCTGGCCCCTGCCCTTTCTCTAGGGACACTGTTGGTGACTGTCCCCAGCAGCACCCCCCAAACGTCTTAAAAACAAAGTGGACGCCCCGCCCCGTGCTGTCCTGGGTCTCTGCTCCCTTAGAACAAAGCCCTTTGGGGCAGGTGACCCGTCCCACTCTGCTGCCCTCTCTCCATGGCCTTTATCCTCACCATGGGGGCCACCCTTGTCCCAGTGGAGCTGTGAGCTGTGCCCCTTCAGCCTCAGCGGCTGCCGGATATGGGCAAGTGCCCACCCCCGCCCAGCCTTGGTCCCGCTCCACCCTGCCCCCGGCCTTTCTTCTCTACCCTGGGCCCTCGTGGCACCTGAGTGGGTGCTGAGCTGAGCTTGGCTGTCCTGGCCCCAGCTCTGCCCCTCACTCAGGCCCCGACGGGGCTTCTCCCGCCTCCTCACCCAGCACTGCTGTGCTCAGCCCCTCAGACGCCCCTGCCTGCGCCCCCGACTCAGGGCCCGGGGTCCCATGGCTGCAGGAGCAAGGCCCTGCACGGCAAGGGCCACAGGCCTGGGCTGGCCCGACTCCACCCACCTCCCTGCCCGTGATATCCCAACCTCCCTCCCTGGCCCTGGACTCCCAGCCTTGGTGTGGCCCTGTGGGGACAAGAAGGCTGCGGGACGCCTTTCTGCCTCCCTCACACGCAGAGTCTTGCTCCTTCCTTCCTCTTTCTTTCCTTCTTTGATGGAGTCTTGCTCTGTCACGCAGGCTGGAGTGCAATGACGCCGTCTCTGCTCACTGCAACCTCCACCTCCTGGGTTCAAGCAATTCTCCTGCCTCAGCCTCCTGAGTAGCTGGGACTACAGGCGCCTGCCACCACGCCCGGCTAATTTTTTTTTGTATTTTTAGTACTGATGGGGTTTCACTATGTTGGCCAGGCTGGTCTCAAACTCCTGACTCTGATCCACCCGCCTCAGCCTCCCAAAGTGCTGGGATTACAGGTGTGAGCCACTGCACCCGACCTCCTCTGTCTTTCTTTTTTTTTTTTGAGACAAGGTCTCACTCTATCACCGAGGCTGGAGTGCAGGGTGTAATCACAGCTCGCTGCAGCCTCCAACTCCTGGGCTCAAGAGATCCTCCCAGCTCAGCCTCCGGAGTAGTTGGGACTAGAGGTGTGAGCCACCGCACCCGGCTGATACTTTTTCCTTTTTGGGTAATTTTCAGCAAAGACCAGGTCTTGTGCCTGCATGAGTTACATTCTAGACTTCAAAGCTTATCCAGCTGGAAGAGCCTTCGTTAACAAATATCTTTTTAGCACATCAGAAAAATAAAAACTTTTTTCAGAATAAATTATTTTGAAGTACCTGGGGGTTGGGTGCAGCGGCTCATGCCTGTAATCGCAGGGCTTTGGGAAGCTGAGGTGAACAGATCATTTGAGCCCGAAGTTAAGATCAGCTTGGGCAACAGAGTGAGACCCCATCTCAAGAAAAAATTAAAACTGAGAAGTACCTGGGGGCCTTCTAGTCAAGCCAACCCGCTGTGTTGTGTGGACTGGCAACACTGTTTTGCAAATATGATTCAGATCCTTCTGGAAGCGCAAATGTTAGAGTCAGTTGCTCGGGTGAGCGGCGGGCTCATGGGATTCCGGTTTCATTCCAGTGCATCCCCTCGGCAATTGTGAGCTTCACGGTCTCCAGGAGGAACGCCAATGTGGTGAGTCCAGCTTGCATCCAGCCTCTGCCAGGGAGAAAGCCAGAGGGGCCGACAGACAGTGTGCCCATGTGTGCCTGTGTGTGTGCCCATGCACAGACGTTGTGGCACCGAGAGGGGCCCCTGAGGTTGCCCCCCAGACAGTAAAGCTCCTGCCCAGCCCAGCCTTTGCCGCAGGAAGGGGAGAGCGGGCTGAGCACGCAGGACTCCCCACCATTATGTTCTAATCAGGATAATTTTTAGTTAATGGCCTGAAGTGTGGTTTATCTGTTACCTTTTTTCTTTTATTATTCGAAGAAGGAAAACCCCTCCTGCCTTGTTTTTCAGATTCCCAACTTTCAGATATTGTTCGTTTCCACGTTTGCTGTGACCACTACGTGTTTAATTTGGTTTGGATGCAAACTAGTCCTGAACCCATCAGCAATAAACGTGAGTTCACGCGAGCTTCGCGTAGACGCCTGACACCCACAGCCCCACTCCCACGAATGGTGTCAGCAAATGTTGTTTGTCGAGCTGGAAATAGGTGGTAAATGTTATTCATAGCTCGTGAGTTTGACAAACATTGAGAGATTTATGTGTCTAAAGAAAATAATTGTCTTTATAGAAGTCTTGTGATTCTGCTGGACAGATTTATTGGTAAACAATGTCTTTTGCAACGGTCCTTAAAAATTAACAGTGACATAATACCATGTTTCATCCAATCTGTGTAAGACAGTTGTTCAATGCACCTCTAAACAAAAATGTGAAATTGTGGGTGGCAGAGGTTGTGGGAGCCGAGATGGCACCACTGCACTCCAGCCTGGAAGACAGAGCAGGACTCTGTTTCAAAAAAAAAGGCAAAAATCTCAAAGGAAACCAGGACCTCATCCGAGATACTGCAAGGAGGGCCTCCTGCTTTGTGTGACATGTGGAATGCACTTGATGATTGGGGATAGCTGGAGGAGCCCTGAGTATGTCCTGGCCACTCTCGTTGAGCAGGAAAAATGAGCAGACACAGGAGGACCCAGTGGGAACACCCACAGTGCCTTTTTGTTTTTTTTTTTTTTGAGAAGGAATCTCGCTCTGTCACCCAGGCTGGAGTGCAGTGGCTCCATCTTGGCTCACTGCAACCTCTGCCTCTCGGGTTCAAGCAATTCTCCTGCCTCAGCCTCCGGGGTAGCTGGGATTATAGGCGTGTGCCACCACACTCAGCTGATTTTTGTATTTTCAGTAGAGACAAGGTTTCGCCATGTTGGCCAGGCTGGCCTTGAACTCCTGACCTCAGGTGATCCACCCCCCTCGGCCTCCCATAGTGCTGGGATTACAGGTGTGAGCCACCGTGCCGGGCCTATGACACTTCTTTATTAAGACGGAGAGCAGATGGGGTGTGGTCCCCGGGTCAGTGGCTTGTATCTGTACTGCTCAGAGGCAAGTTACTCACTGTAGCGGTTGGCTGGCCCTGGGAGGAGCTGTCTCTTCAGGATCACGAAGGACCCAGAGGTCAAAGCACCAGAAATACAGAAAATAAAAGACAAGGTTAATGTCACACTTTTCTGAGTTTTAGAGTTCTCCTTATGCTTTTGTCTTTTTGATCTGTCAGGGTTTTTTTTTTGTTTTTTTTTTGAGACAGTCTTGCTCTGTCGCCCGGGCTGGAGTGCAGTGGCTCCGTCTCTGCTCACTGCAACCTCCACCTCTTGGGTTCAAGCAGTTCTCCTGTCTCAGTCTCCCAAGTAGCTGGGATTACAGGCGTGTGCCACCATACCCGGCTAATTTTTGTATTTTTAGTAGAGAAGGGGTTTCACCATGTTGGTCAGGCTGGTCTGGAACTCCTGACCTCAGGTGATCCAACCGCCTCGGTCCCCCAAAGTGCTGGGATCACAGGCGTGAGCCGCTGCCCTCTGCCTAATCTGTCAGTTTCTAAGAAAAGTGTTTCAAGTCCTTTCCCACCTCTGCTGGTATATCTACATCTTCCTGTGGCTGTGTTAGTTATGACATCATATATTTCGAGGCTCTGTTTTTAGTTGAATATGGTTCTGCATTCTTTCTTTTTTAAATGTATTTTAAAAATTGTCAGGCCGGGCGTGGTGGCTCACGCCTGTAATCTCAGCACTTTGGGAGGCCGAGGTGGGCGGATCACCTGAGGTCAGGAGTTCGAGACCAGCCTGACCAACATGGAGAAACCCCTCTCTACTAAAAATACAAAATTAGCCGGGCGTGCTGGTAGGCGCCTGTAATCCCAGCTTACTCGGGAGGCTGAGGCAGGACAATCATTTGAACCCGGGAGGCAGAGGTTGCGGTGAGCTGAGATTGGGCCATTTGCACTCCAGCCTGGGCAACAGGAGTGAACCTCTATCTCAAAAAACAAAAAAAAAAATTGTCAGACAGCTACACTGACTTCTTAAAATGTATGCTTCTATGAATATTAACACACGTATAAATTCATGTCACTGCCAATACAGTCAGGGCCTACAGTCGTTTCATTACCCTCCAAAAAACCTTGTGTTCTCAGTGTTTGACAATCGTGCATGAAGCTACTCTAAACATTCTGTGAAAGCTTTTGTGGGAACAAGGAACGTTCAGAATGGGGTTGGTAGACCAGAGCCCAAGGCCAAATCCAGCCCTGGCCTGTGTTTGTACAGCCTTTGAACTAAGAATGCTTTTAAAAACTAAAAGACCCCAAAGGCCCATGTGAGACAGAGAGAGTGTGCAGCCCACAGTGCCTCACAGCTGGCCCTGTGATGGGAAAAGTGGGGACCGTGGCTGAGAGTCCTGTGCAGCCTGCCTGTGAGGTGGTCCGGTGGAGGCTGAAGCGCGGTGGCGTGAGAAAGGCGGGCCCAGTGCTGAAGCGTGTGTACCCCTTGGCAGATCAACTTCAACCTCATCCTGCTGCTCCTGCTGGAGCTGCTCATGGCGGCCACGGTGATCATCTCTGCACGGTCCAGTGAGGAGTACTGCAAGAAAAAGAAGGTGAGTGCAGCTTCTGACCCCGCAGGGCAGGGGGATGCAGAGGCATCGCCCCAGGGTGAGCGAGGTGGGTCTCAGCGTCACCCTCGGAAGGCCGATCTGGGCTGCTCCAGGGCGTTCCCACGAGACCCCTCTCTCCTGGGTCTCAGAAACCCTGGCCAGGAGGGGCTCTGGAGCTGGGTGAGGGGTTGGTGGCCACTGGCTACAGGGAGGTGAGGACAGATGCTGTACCCTCCCCCTCCCCCTAAGCCTGACTCAGTCCGATGCTCGTCCCCGGGGGATCACCAGGAGACACCACATCTGCTAAAAATACCTGTAAACACGTTTTCATATGCAAGGACAATGAGTGTGAACATTTCCTCAAGCCCAAAGATCCACGGGTGACTCCAAGGTGGTCTCGCATTTACACCGCAGGCTGACCTGACCCACTGCCCATGGCGGCCGGATGCCAGCAGCAGTGCTGAGGCCCTGTGCCTGTGCGCCCGGGGTGACAGTTCTGTTTCTTCGTAGGGCTCCATGTCTGACAGCGCCAACATTCTGGACGAAGTGCCATTTCCTGCTCGGGTCCTGAAATCTTATTCAGTAAGAAAGCTTCCCTTTTCTTTCTCTTTTCTCTCATACTCTGTCCGGGGTGACTGAGGCTGGATTAAACATCACGTTTCGATTCCGAGTTGGCTGTCTACACTGCATGGCAGCGTGCGCCTCATCTGTGGAGACTCTAGTCTGTTATTAGTATCGTTGGTAACAACCTTCCTTATCGCAAAAGGTGCTGCTGGTGTCCTGTAATTTTTAGGGGGAGTTTGTTATTGCTGTAGGTGTGTCGACACTGTTGTCCCCGAGGAATTTTTTTTTTTTTTTTGAGACGGAGTCTCACTCCATCAGCCAGGCTGGGGTGCAGTGGTGCGATCTCAGCTCACTGCCGCCTCTGCCTCCCAGGTTCAAGCAATTCTCCTGCCTCAGCCTCCTGAGGAGCTGGGACTACAGGCACATGCCACCACGCCCGGCTAATTATTTTATTTTTAGTAGAGGCAGGGTTTCGGCATGTTGGCCAGGCTGGTCTCGAACTCCTGACCTCAAGTGATCCACCCACCCAGGCCTTCCAAAGTGCTGGGATTACAGGTGTGAGCCACCGCATCTGGCCTCTTTCTCCTTCTTACTTTCAACTTTTCTTGCCTTGTACTTTGGTATAGTTGTTATAAGCAGCACGTAACTGTATTTTGTTCTTTATCTTATGTCATTCTCTCTCCCTAGCTTTTTGAATGTAGCCCATTTCCTTTGAGAGTTATTACTGATAAATTTCTACTTATTTTTACCATCTTTTGAGTTTTCCATTTTCCCTGATTTTGCCTTTTTCCCTCCTTCCCTGCCTTCTTTTGAATTGGCAGAGGCTCTGTCCTTCCTTTTCCCTCTAATTTTGGATGGGAAATTTTTCAGTATTCTTTTGGGGGTTGCCCTTCATATTCTAACATGCTCCTTGATAAACAGACCATGTGGGGTCTGTCCCCCTTCCCTCCGCCTTGGCCTTGTTGTCTAGCTTGTGACATTTAGTGACATTTTGCCTTTTTACTCCAACAATGGGACAGCCTCCTGTGTGCTTGACTGTGTCTGTGTGCATTTCGCAGCACCTTTGCTTCCCCTTATTTAGCATTTCAGTCCTCTCTTAGGTTCCATTTCCGTTCTGCTTCTTTTTTTTTTTCCTTTTTTTTTTGAGACGGAGTCCTGCTCTGTTGCCCAGGCTAGAGTGCAGTGGTGTGATCTCGGTTCACTGCAACCTCTGCCTCCTGAGTTCAAGCAATTCTCCCGCCTCAGCCTCCCGAGTAGCTGGGATTACAGGCGCCTGTCACCACGCCCAGCTAATTTTTGTGTTTTTAGTAGAGATGGGGTTTCACCATTCTGGCCAGGCTGGTCTCCATCTCTTGACCTCAGGTGATCCGCCCGCCTCGGCCTCACACAGTGCTGGGATGACAGGCGTGAACCACCGCACCTGGCCCCATTCTGTTTCATTCTTTAGAAGTTGGTTTTCGAGAGGCTTCTCCAGTTTGGGCTGTTCTCCGCATTCCTAAGTGACAATTCGCCTGGAGAGAGGTCCAGGTTGACAGTTCTCCCTGAGGACATGTTTATCACCGTCTGCGGAGGCCCAGGTGCCGTCCTTTGTGGGCAGTCTCTCTGTTTCTGGAGTTTTCTGCTTGGTGGTCATGGTCTCTGTCAGGTGGGATTCAGCTTCATTTTTTATTTTTTATTTTTTTTTTAAGGTGGAGTCTCGCTCTGTCGCCCAGGCTGGAGTGCAGTGGCATGATCTGGGCTCAGTGCAACCTCTGCCTCCTGGGTTTCAGCGATTATCCTACCTCAGCCTCCTGAGTAGCTGGGATTACAGGCATGCGCCAAGGCACTGGGCTAAGTTTTGTATTTTTAGTAGAGACAGGGTTTACTATGTTGGCCAGGCTGGACTCAAACTCCTGATCTCACGATCTGTCTGCCTCGGCCTCCAAAGTGCTGGGATTACAGGCATGAGCCGCCGTGCCTGGCTGGGAATTCAGCTTTATTTGTGCATCTGGAGTTTTGTGCCTTCTGGACGTGAGGCCTGGCTGCCCCAGTCCCCTCTGGCCCCCACGCCCCTGCTGGCCGGCTCCTTATGCCTGGCTTTCCTGCTGGCCACAGCTCTGCGTTTGGCGCCTCACAGAGATCCTTCACGGGAGCAGGTTTTCGGGCGTCTGTTTCTTCCCCAGCCCTCCCTGAGTCTGGCGGTGCTGGTTGCAGCCCTGATGGTGCCGGGCAGATGAGCCCACAGCCAGGGTTTAGGCCAGGAGGGTTCTTGGCTTTGTCCAGGAAAGAATTCAAGGGCGAGCTGGTGGTGACAGACAGCAGCTTTGATTGCAGTGGCAGTAGAGCAGGGCTCTCCAACCGGCAGGGTGCCTCGAGCAGCAGCTCAGAGACAGCTCTGCCTCCTGTTTATACCCACTTTTAAGCATATGCTAATTAAGGGACAGATTATGCAGAAATTTCTAGAAAAGGGGTGGTAACGTCCAGGTGGTTGGATCGTTGCCACGGAAAGGGGTGATGATGTCCAGTGTTGCTGTGGCAATGGCAAACCCACATGGCACGGGTGGGCGTGTCTTATGGGAAGCTACTTCTGCCCCAGGCCTGTTTTCCCGAGTCCCTTCGATGGGGTCCAGGGTCTGAGCACCACCGCCTGCCACACTGTGAGGATGGGGAAGGGGGTCTGAGGGTCTTGGTTTTCTGCCCTCACCACTGTCAGGTCAATACCCTTAGTTTCTGTAGACAAAAGCAGCAGTGGGGGAAACACCTCTGGCTATTTTACTCCAGGAGGGATGTGAAAAGCCGCAGCTGAGGGCAGAGGGGGGCTGGGCCAGGTGAGGCTGGGGATCCTTCCAGGTGGGCTCCTCCACGGTTAGATCTGGGGCTAGCCCACTGGACCCTGCTCCTGGGGGTCCATGTCTGCACAGTGCATTCTGGGAATCTGGGGGTGTCTCCACTTCCTCATGAGCCGATGCTGTCCCATCCCCTCCAGGTTGTGGAGGTAATCGCGGGCATCTCTGCCGTCCTCGGGGGGATCATTGCCCTGAACGTGGATGACTCAGTCTCAGGCCCACACCTCTCAGTGACGTTCTTTTGGATCCTAGTGGCCGTGAGTACCCCCTCTGGCCCGCCTGCCACCGCTCTGGGCCATGCTGCTCAGATCCTGCGTGGCTGGGCCCCGAGCTCAGTCTTGGTACACTCAGACAGGGAGTCACCACAGAGGGTCCTCGCCGGCCCCCCAATTCAGAAGAACTGGGGAGTTAAGGATTAAATGAGTCAAAGTATTAACTGCTTTTATATTAGTTTGTGTGATTATTTTATATTATTTTTCCTGAAAAAAATACCAATTATTTTTATTATTCTAATCTTTTTAACATATGAATGTCAGGCTATAGATGTTTATTATTCTATATAATTTTCTAATATATAATGTATTTATATTACAATACGTGTTTTATACAATACAGCATATTTCTGTTATTACTTTATATTAAATGTTACCGCAGCAGATGTGTCACACAGCACCTGACACATGCCACATGCTCAATACATGGGCATTGTTTTACTTATTTTATTTTATTTATTTATTTTTTTGAGATGGAGTCTCATTCTGCCACCCAGGCTGGAGTGCAGTGGCTCAATCTCACCTCACTACAACCTCACCTCACTACAACCTCTGCCCCTCCCCAGGTTCAAGCAATTTGCCCACCTCAGCCTCCCAAGTAGCTGGGATTACAGGCATGGACCACCATGCCCAGCTAATTTTTTTGTATTCTTAGTAGAGACGGGGTTTTGCCATGTTGGCCAGGCTGGTCTTGAACTCCTGACCTCAAGTGATCTGCCTGCCTCGGCCCCCAAAAGTGCTGGGATTACAGGTGTGTTCCCTCAGAACAGTGAGTCTAGAGCAACCCCTCCACACCCCAGATCCCCTCACAGCCTGTGGCCCACCCAGAGCCACCGCCCACCTGCCTCCAGACGCAGACCCCGCGTGGTTCTCAGCACCTTGCTGCGTAGTGGTCTGCACACTGGTGTTGACGGCCAGCCCCTGGTTTGTCTCATGCTGTGTGGATTTTTAGATTTTGCCCCTGTTCTCTTATGTACATGAGCAGGAATGGTGAGCACCCAACATCAGCTACAGGCTCCTCCTGGGCAGCAGTGGGGCTCTTCCTGAAGCTGCCGAGGCCCATGCCTGCCCGGGAGCGGTATGGCCGGGTGGACTGCCGAGAAGGGGCCCACACCTGCCCGGGAACGGTATGGCCAGGTGGACTGCCGAGAAGGCCCACACCTGCCGGGTGGACACATCCCATTGGCAGCAGCTGTGGCTCAGCTCCCTGTGGGGGCGAGTAGGCTCAGTGCAATGCCCCCAGGGCACCAGTGCCCGACCTAGTGGGCTGCTGAGGTGCTCAGAGAGGGAAAGAGACCCAGGCAGGACCGAGATGGGATGGAGCCACACCCCTGGAAGGGGCAGGACCAGGGCCAGCTACTGAGACAGAGAACTCACATGGGTGCCCACCCAAGCAGGTCTGTGACAGAGAGAATGACGCCTGCAGGTGTGCACAACCGACCCTGGGGTCTGAAATGCAGGGATTACATCCCGAAGCTGAGGGAGGACGGAGACCACGTACCTCCAAAAACTTGAGAATGAAAGGCACTCGCCCTGCCCCCTTCCCTGTCCCTGCAGTCAGCCCTCATCACACAAGCCCCTCCCGTCCCTCAGACCCCTCCTGCCCCGGGGGTGGCTCTGCTCTCTCCATCTTCCCCGAGAGCTGCCCCCTGGGCGCCCCTAAATCCACCCACACTCCCAACCCTCTCTTCAGGGAAGGAGACCCCAGGAGGAGGGGAGAGCGCTGAGGCACGTGTGGTGGGGGAGCCAGCTCCACCTGCCTGAGTCTGGCCTGGGTGCGGCAGAGGGGCTCAGGCCCTGCACCATGGGCTAGAGGCAGGTGCTCGGGGCTGGAGTTGGGGGCTGGGCTGCAGGCCTGGACCCTTCCAGGGCAGGGCCCTTTATTGAGCTGCCCCAGCCCCTATGGCTGAGCTTCCTGGCCCTCTAGGGCAGGGGCCGGAGTGGCCATGCTGGGTGAACAGGGAAACTCCCACCCTCCCATAGCTCACTGGGCCCTGAATAGGCCGCCCTGAAGCCACCATCCCTTCCTGTGCCTTCACTGCTGCTTACAGCTAGAAGGCCCTTTCAGAAGCACCAAGCCCACCAGAGACCCCTGTGTTGACACCTCAGCCTCCCTGGCCAGGGCCACACCCACCTCTGCAGCTGGCTTTGGGCCTTTGCATTGGCAGCCCCTCAGCGCCCCAGTCTTCTCCCTGCTGCCCAGGCTCCCCTGCTCGGAGCCCATCTCTGTCCTGGCCACCCTGTCACCACAGCCCCTGGCTGATGCAGCCCCCTCCCCAGCAGGCCGGGCTGGGGTGCTGGCACGTGCTGGCACCTGGACGCCTTCGGGGGGATGAAGAAGTTGAAGAGCATGCATCCTCCCTCTGCCCACATTGTGCGGAACCAAGGCAGGCTCCTCACAATAAGTGGGAAAAGAGCATTTCTTGGCTATAAAAAGGAAGAGGTGCCCATCCAACAGAGGAACCTGCAGATCCCCCTAACCCAGTGAGTCAAGTCAGTGTCATCAGGAAGGGGCTGTCCACACCCTGGAGCACTGCAGAGTCTCCTCCGAGGCTCCCCAAGGCTCATCATGAAGAAATCCTGTCCCACACGGAGGCCCGACTGCAGCTGATGGGCTGCACCCCCCAGAAGCGTCCAGGTAACAGAGGTGACAGAGGCTGAGGGACTCCCCGATTAACAGAGACCCACAAGGAGACTACGAGCGCAATGGCAGACTGAATCCGATCAGGAGCAAACAAACAAACAGCTCTAGAAATAACATGATCAGGGCCAGGTGCAGTGGCTCATGCCTGTAATCCCAGCACTTTGGGAGGCCAAGGCGGGCGGATCACCTGAGGTCAGGAGTTCGAGACTAGCCTGGCCAACAAGGTGAAACCCCATCTCTACTAAAAATACAAAAATTAGCCGGGTATGGTGGTGGGTGCCTATAATCCCAGCTACACAGGAGGCTTGAACCTGGGAGGCGGAGGTTGCAGTGAGTCGAGATCACGCCACCGCACTCCAGCCTGGGTGACAGAGCAAGACTCTGTCTAAAAAAAAAAGAAGAAGAAGAAAGAAAAATTAAAAAATTTTAAAAAAAGAACATGATGAGGACAACTGGAAGAATATGGACATGGACCACATCGGCCCCACGTGGAGTCTCTCAGGCGTGGTCCTGCTTTGGGTGTGTGCAAGAGTGTGCCCTGGGCTCAGCCAGCACTCTCAGGTGTTCAGGCGTCAGGCTGTCTGGGAGAGCTGGAGAGAGCACAGATGTGAGTATCAAGGACTCTGGTGATTTTGGGGCCTCAGATGCCCCCTGCACTGCTCTTGCAGCTTTTCTACAGGCTTAAAATTTTAAACCAATGGTTGAGGAACAGAGAGCACACAAAACCTCTGAGAGGCTACCCCTGCTTCCCTGCGGACCCGTCCCTGCCCCAGCTGCGCCCTTGGGCACCGCACCATCCCCCCCGCCCCCCACAGCAAGCCAGCCAGGCAGCCTGGATGGAGGGGTCAGTGGTGGGAGAGCACACGTTTGGAATTCGATTTCTTGGACTATTTCCTCTAAAATCTTTCCTTTTTCTTTTCTCTTAGTGCTTTCCAAGTGCCATTGCCAGTCATGTGACAGCAGAGTGTCCCAGCAAGTGTCTGGTGGGTGAACCCCTCATCCCTGGGTGCCAGGGACCCACTGAGCGGGGCCAGGGCCTGGCCCAGCCCTCCCTTGGTGCCATGTGACCAGGCTCCAGCCCGAGAGAGAACGCAGTGACTGGGCTGCAGGGCCTGTGGAATGAGGAAGGTGGGGTTTGTGGGAGACGGAGGCTGGCCCGCCCAGCAGGGACTGTTCCCAGGGACAGGCAGACCTGAGCAAGGTGGTGTAGATGCTGGAAGCACTTGCTGTGCCTAACCCATGGAAGGAGACCAGTGTCTGAGCATCATCTGCACCTCCTAAGGCTGGTTGATTGTTTTTTGTTTTTTTTTTTGAGACGCAGTCTCGCTCTTGTCCCCCAGGCTGGAGTGCAATGGCACGATCTTGGCTCACTGCAACCTCCACCTCCCGGGTTCAAGCGATTCTCTTGCCTCAGCCTCCTGAGTAGCTGGGATTATAGGCGCCTGCCACCACGCCCGGCTAATTTTTGTATTTTTAGTAGAGACGGGGTTTCACCATGTTGGCCAGGCTGCTCTCGAACTCCTGACCTCAGGTGATCCACCCACCTAGGCCTCCCAAAGTGCTGGGATTACAGGTGTGAGCCACCATGCCTGGCCGAAACTGCCACAAACTGGCGATGGGATACGAACTGGTCGATTGTTAATGGCTGCTGCCAAAATGTGGGCCCTGAGTGCTTTGCAAGTTGACTGCCCACGCTTGGCATGAGTGAAGGCTGTCTCTGAGACTTGATGGGTCAAACAGGAAGATTTGGGGTGGGTTAAAAGGACAGACTTCAGAGCAGTGAAGGAGGTGACCCATTGTGGAAGGGCTATTTTTTCGAGAGTGGAGAATTGCAGGTAAATGTTTTTTGTTTCTTGGTTTTGTTTGTTTGAGACAGAGTCTTGCTCTGTCACCCAGGCTGGAGTGCAGTGGTACAATCTCAGCTCATTGTAACCTCTGCCTCCTGGGTTCAAGCGATTCTCCTGCCTCAGCCTCCCAAGTAGCTGGGACTACAGGCATGTGCCACCACGCCTGGTTAGTTTTTGTATTTTTAGTAGAGATGGGGGTTTCACCATGTTGGCCAGGCTGGTCTCAAACTCGTGACCTCAGGTGATCCGCCCTCCTCGGCCTCCCAAAATGCTGGGATTCCAGATGTGAGCCACCATGCCTAGATGGTAAATATTTCAAAACTTGTGGCACTGCGCTGTGAATGAAAAGGCAGGCTGGTCATGCCTGTAATCTCAGCACTTTGGGAGGCCTAGGTGGGTGGATCACAAGGTCAGGAGTTGAAGACCAGCCTGACAATATGGTGAAACCCTCTCTCTACTAAAAATACAAAACAATTAGCCAGGTGTGGTGGTGCACGCCTGTAATCCCAGCTACTCAAGAGGCCGAGGCAGGAGAATTGCTTGAATCCAGGAAGCAGAGGTTGCAGTGAGCAGAGATTTTGCCACTGCACTCTTGCCTGGGCTACAGAGCGAGGCTGCATCTCAAAAAAGAAAGAAAGGCAGGCCGGGTGCGGTGGCTCACGCCTGTAATCACAGCACTTTGGGAGGCTGAGGTGGGGGGATCACCTGAGGTCAGGAGTTCAAGACCAGCCTGACCAACATGGCAAAACCCTGTCTCTACTAAAAATACAAAAATTAGCTGGGTGTGGTTGTGGTCGCCTGTAATCCCAGCACTCGAGAGGCTGAGGCAGGAGAATCGCTTGAACCTGGGAGGCGGAGGTTGCAGTGAGCCGAGATCGTGCCACTGCACTCCAGCCTGGCGACAGAGCAAGACTTGTCTCAAAAAAGAAAAAGAAAAAAGGAAAGGCAGAGGTTTCAGCAGGAGTCATGCAGGAAACCAGCTTGGGACTATGCCCATGAGTGCCCGGCCATGCCCCCCACCGAGCCCTGGCCACGCCTCCTGTCCTGGGCTCCCAGGCTCGGGCCATGGTCCTGCAACCCGCGCTTTTTTTCCAGGTGGAGGTCCTGATTGCCATAAGCAGCCTCACGTCTCCGCTGCTGTTCACAGCCTCTGGATATCTGTCATTCAGCATCATGAGAATCGTGGAGATGTTTAAAGATTACCCGCCAGCCATAAAAGTGAGTTGTATTTTATTTCGGAGCCCTCCAAACATGCGGTACTCTGCGTGTTGGCCTGGCCCTTGCTGGCTTTGCCTGGGACTCTGGGGGCACCGGCTTCAGGGACAGCTCCAGGTGGGGCCTCCTCCACTGTTCCTGGGCAGTGGTGACCGTGCTCCCCACTGCCAGCCTGGCCCCAGGGCCTCGGGGCCTCGATTCCGCCCTGTATCTGGGGCCACCACCTGCTTCACAGGGACCTGGGACCCCCTCTGTCCCTGAGCCCATTTTAGAATCTGTCCTGGGTTTATGAGACATGCTTTTCGGATTTGCATCAGAACTGCATTGAGTTTAATGGGTGAATTTAAGGAGAATTCAAAGTCCTGTTACTCTGAGCTGGCTCAGTAGGAGCTTATCTCCAACACGACTTCTAAGGCTCAGGCACGTGTAGCTAGATGTATTTCTTAGATACCTAGTGTTTTTTTTGTTTGTTTGTTTCCAGTATAAGTGGTTTTGCCACCCAAATCATTAGAAGACCTGTATTCAAGCTGTTTGCTCCAGGTCAACATGCCTGTGCTGATGGGGAATGGAGTAACTGTCTGATGGGGGATGAGTAACTGTCTGATGGGGGATGGAGTCACTGTCTGATGGGGGATGGAGTCACTGTCTGATGGGGGATGGAGTCACTGTCTGATGGGGGATGGAGTCACTGTCTGATGGGGGATGGAGTCACTGATGGGGGATGGAGTCACTGTCTGATGGGGGATGGAGTCACTGTCTGGTGGGGGATGGAGTCACTGTCTGATGGGGGCGTGGAGTCACTGTCTGATGGGGGATAGCGTCCTCGGCCTCTCATAGGTGCTGGGATTACAGGAGTGAGCTACAATGCCTGGCCCAGGGTTTTTTCTTCACTTCTCATGTGTTTGCTTCGCCCACTCCTACTCCAAATATTTTGTTTCCTGTGACATTTAATATATGTCTTACTTCATGTTGCCTTACAATATGCATATAATTGTTCACAATTACTAGAGACAATATTACCACCCAGGGGCCGTCTCCTGAGTGAGCCTGAGGCTTCCCTTTTGTCTTCAGCACGCATTCTGCTAGGAGGGGACGGCTACAGGCCAGTGAAGTCGGCCCCTTTCTGTGTGGGGTTATCCCTCTGGGTTCGATGCCCCATTGAGCTTAATGGCCTCTGGTTGTATTCCATTTTAGGGCTTGGTGCTTTTTTTCTTTCTAAAATGGTATTTTTTGAATATATAAAATATTTCTGTGGTTCAAAAACCAAACTATAAAAGATGCGCTCAGAGAAGCTGTGGTCTCGTGCCTGACTGACCTGCTCCTCTTATGGGCAACCAGATGATAATTTTTTTCCCTTTCTTACAAAATAGCTTGTATACTAGAATCACTATTCTGTACCTCGCCTTTTTTTTTTTTTTTTTTTTTTAAGACAGAGTCTCACTCTGTCTCCCAGGCTGGAGTGCAGTGGCACAGTCTTGGCTCACTGCAACCTCTGCCTCCTGGGTTCAAGTGATTCTCCTGCCTCAGCCTCCAGAGCATCTGGGATTACAGGCATGCATCATCACGCCCGGCTAATTTTTGTACTTTTAGCAGAGACAGGGTTTCACTGTGTTGGCCAGGCTGGTCTTGAACTCCTGACCTTAAGTGATCTGCCTGCCTCGGCCTCCCAAAGTGCTGGGATTACAGACATGAGCCACCGTGCCCAGCCATGTACCTCGCTTTTTAGTTATGTATTTACTATTTTATTTTTCAGAGACAGAGTCTCACTCTGTTGCCCAGGCTGGTCATGAACTCCTGGGCTCAAGCGATCCGCCCACCTTGGCCTCCCGAAGTGCTGGGATGAGAGATTCCTGCCACCGTGCCCGGCCCCTTGCTTGCTTTTTTAAACTTAATAGTTTATCCTGGCGTTTTCTCGATACCCAAGGGGATCAGAGCTCTTCTGAATTCCTTCATCGCTCCTGACTGCCCGGTCAACCCAGCCAGTCCCTAGTGATGGAAACTGAGTTATTTCCAACCGTCTGCTACTATAAATAACTCCTCCGTGAACAATCTGCACGCATCTTCCTTTTGAATCCTCAGCGCGTCTTTAGGATATCCAGCTAGGAGACTGCTGGGTAGAGGGTAGGTGCAGCTGTCATGCTGTTAAATCTCAGTGACCTCCTCAACGGGGGCCGTCCACCTTCCCTCCTGTCATGATGTGAAGGTGCTCACTTCTCCACAGCCCCCCACAGAGGGTGTCACGCTGGGGTTCGGTGACAGGTGGGAGCACCTCCGTCTCAACGTGGGTGAGGACGAGGACCTCTTACGAAGCATGAGGGCGTCTGCATTGCTTTTTCAGTGGACTCTGCTCGTGTCTCCTGCCCATTTTCCGCTAACCCTGGTGCCTGGGGAGACCAGCTCCATCTGTGATGGAGGATACAAATGGCGGTCTCAGCCTGGCGGCTATTTCTTGTTCTGCTTGTTGTGATTTTTGTTATGTGAAAGCTATTTTTTTAAATAGTTAAATTGATTAATATTTTCCTTAATGGCTCTGGATTTTTTTTTTTTTTGAGACTGAGGAAAGCATAGGCTTTGCAATAAATGGTGTCTCAACAACTGAAGAGCAAAGACCACATGGGGCCCGTGCCTTTACCATCCTCCAGGGTAAACTCCAGCTGGAAACACAAGTACCAGACTCTAATAATGCCTTAAAATCCAGGCCGGGCGTAGTGGCACATGTGTGTAATCCCAGCACTTTGGGAGGCCGAAGCAGGCGGATCACCTGAGGTTAGGAGACCAGCCTGGCTAACATGGTGAAACCCCGTCTCTACTAAAACTACGAAAATTAGCTGGGCGTGGTGGCAGGTACCTGTAATCCCAGCTACTGGCGAGGTTGAGGCAGGAGAATCGCTTGAACCTGGGACGTAGAGGTTGCAGTGAGCCGAGATCGCGCCACTGCACTCCAGCCTGGGTGACAGAGGGAGACTCTGTCGCAAAAACAAGTTTTACGTTAACTTGAGAAGAGCTGTTAATTCTGTTTCTTCTCTTATGTTTTGTAGCAGTGACATTGGATAGATGTTTGGCTCTTTTGTGTGTTAACATTTAGTTGCTTTGTTTTTCTCGAGCCAACACTGGAAAGCTATCCATGGGCACAGAGGGTTTTGGGTGCTCTGTGGTCACTGTCTGGCCCCCTGCATCCTCGGCCACTCCCTCCATCCTCTTCCCTGCTGAGCTCACTGCGCTGCCTCCTGCCCCTTCCTTCCTAGCAGCTGGGGCTCGGGGTGAAGCTGTTGGGGGTCTGTGCCCCCATTCCCCCAGGACGGCTGCCCCCTGTCTCCTCTGCTCAGGATCCTGCTGACACGGAACGGTCAGCGCTTCTGCCACCCGTGGACGGTCTCTCTGGCTCCGGGACTGAGCCTTGCGCGTGTTGGAGCAGGAGGGGTGGAGCGACTTGACCGCTAGCAGCCAGCACTGTCCACAGGGCCTGGCAGTGGCTCGGTCACTTTTATTCCTGGGCATTGAACACAAGCTGATGGAATTTAAAGCAGAATTGACCTCGTTAATTGAGCTAGAATGATTATCATCAGGTTGTTGAAATAATGCGTTTGGGTTACTGGGGCTCCGACTCGAGCCCTGGCACCTGCTCTTTGTGAAGGCCGCAGGCACGAGGGAGCTTTGGTCTCTTGGGCTGGAGGGCGGCTGGGCCACCCTGCTTATACCTCCTTCCGCCTGCAGCCATCCTACGACGTGCTCCTGCTGCTGCTGCTGCTGGTGCTTCTGCTGCAGGCCGGCCTCAACACGGGCACCGCCATCCAGTGTGTGCGCTTCAAGGTCAGCGCAAGGCTGCAGGGCTCATCCTGGGACACCCAGAGCGGCCCGCAGGAGCGCCTGGCTGGGGAGGTGAGTGGCCTGCAGGGGGAGGGGGTGCTGGGGAGGTGAGTGGCCTACAGGGGGGCCCAGCCAGGGAGGTGAGAAGCCTGTGGGGTGGGGGGAAGCTGGGGAGGTGAGTAGCCCACAGGGGGGCCCAGCCAGGGAGGTAAGAAGCCTTGGGGTGAGGGGAAGCTGGGGAGGTGAGTGGCCCACAGCGGGGCCCAGCCGGGGAGGTGAGAAGCCTGTGGGGTGGGGGGAAGCTGGGGAGGTGAGTAGCCCACAGGGGTGCCCAGCCGGGGAGGTGAGTGGCCTGTGGGGTGGGGGTGGTCGCTGGGGAGGTGAGTGGCCTGTGGTGGGGGCGCTGGGGAGGTGAGTGGCCCACAGGGGTGCCCGCTGGGGAAGTGAGAGGCCTGTGGGTTGCGGGGGCGCTGGGGAGGTGAGAGGCCCACAGGAGCGCCTGCTGGGGAGGTGAGAGGCCTGCGGTGGGGGCTCCTGTCCTGGTGAGGGCCTCCGAAGGCCACACAACGCGACCCTCGAAGATTCATTGTGCCACTTTGTATTTTGAAAAACACCCCAGAAAAACCCCAAACTAAAATGTCTTTTTTTTCTTTTTCTTTTTCTTTTTCTTTTTTTTTTTTTTTTTGAGAAGGAGTCTCACTCTGTCACCCAGACTGGAGTGCAGTGGCATGATCACGGCTCACCACAACCTTTGCCTCCTGGGTTCAAGCAATTCTCCTGCCTCAGCCTCCCGAGTAGCTGGGATTACAGGCGCCCACCACCAAGCCCAGCTAATTTTTCTATTTTTAGTAGAGATGGGGTTTCACTATGTTGGTTAGACTGGTCTCGAATTCCTGACCTCGTGATCTGCCCGCCTCGGCCTCCCAAAGTGCTGGAATTACAGGCGTGAGCCACCACGTCCAGCCATAAAATGTCTTTTGAAAATACAAACACAAAGCCTAGGTAAACCCAGACCCATCCCTGGGAAATATTCTAGACGTAATGCTTTCAGATTTGCTCTTAGAGACACAGAAGAGGGCTTTGTGAGGACTCCCACAGGTCCTGAAGTTTCCTTCCCTGGTCCCTGGTGGGGATGCGGTTCTGCAGGGAAGGCAATGCCCACCCAGCCTGGCACGTGGGGCTCCATAAAGCTGGGGTGTCAACAACTTCTGGCTGTCACCCCCTGAACAGTGTTCCCCCGGGCCCTGCGTACTGTCTCACTGCCCCCACAACTGAAAGGCAGAGGCTCAGCGTCTTCCCCCCACCAAGCTACGGGTCCTGGCAGTGCTCCCCTGGGCAAATCTGCCCGCTGACCCTCAGGTGCAGTGACCACTAGGACTGTCACCTTGATGCCCAAACACCCGGGCAGCCACTCAGCGGGGCTCTGAGTCGCTGCTCTTGCCCTGCACACCCTGCCCTCCTGTGTTCAGCACACCACCGGCCTCAGAACCTCGGTGCAGAGCCTCCAGTGCCCGCTAAGTCCTGGAGGATGCTCTCTTGCCCTTAGCTTGTTTCTCAGCCGACCCCATCGCCCCCACCCTCCACCCTCCCTACTGCTGTTCCCTTAACCTGCCTCCTCAGCTGCTTTGCTACCGTTTTTCCTGGCTGTGGTCAGTCTGCCTGCTAGGACGGCAGTCCCTGGGCCTGAAATGAGACCCGCCTGGGTTTCTGTTGTGACCAGCAAGGCCCAGAGTCAGACGCATGAGGTGCTCTCCCCAGATCCCAGAACTGCTGGTCTCAGGGGCTCAGGGTGGACGGCTGGGACTCAGGGCGGGCAGCTGGGGCTCAGGGTGGATGGCTGGGGCTCAGGGTGGGCGGCTGGGGCTCAGGGTGGGCGGCTGGGGCTGAGGGTGGATGGCTGGGGCTCAGGGTGGGCGGCTGGGGCTCAGGGTGGGCGGCTGGGGCTCAGGGTGGATGGCTGGGGCTCAGGGGCTCAGGGTGGGTGGCTGGGGCTCAGGGTGGACAGCTGGGGCTGGCGCTGTCCTCCCTTTTGCCTGGAGGCATCAGGTCACCTCTGCCTTAAGTGTTTTCTTCCTCGGCCATCAGGCACATGCCCAACCTTGGGCGGCCTCCCCCGGCTCCCCGCCCCAGAGCCAGGGCAAGGGGCCGAGTGAAGGGCTATTGCATCCCAGACTCCGTAGAGACTGTGTGTGCGGGGGGGACGCAGGCGTTTCTGGGACACTGAGGGAGGGAAGGCCTTTATCTCTTTCCACGGAGGCCCAGGGGTTCGTTTCCCCACTTCCTTCACGTTCGAAGAAAACTCCTGAATGCTGGCCGCTCGCTGCCTGTGGCCGAGTGGCGTGTCCACCTTCCCGCCGCACAGGTGGCCCTGGTGAAGTAACACCTTTCCTGTCTCGGTCGCAGGTGGCCAGGAGCCCCCTGAAGGAGTTTGACAAGGAGAAAGCCTGGAGAGCCGTCGTGGTGCAAATGGCCCAGTGACCACCAGACGCAGAAACCGGGTGGCAGCTCCCAGCCTGGCCCCAAGCACGGAAACGCACAACTCCTAATCGCCCCGAGCTACTGCTTCTAACACCTCTTTTCCCTTGTGTGAGGGCAAACCAGGCTGCAGGTGGGGTTTTCACTTCCTAGGGTAGTTTAATTTTAAAATAGGCCAATGTTGGCTAGTCTGTGCCTCAGTCAGATCAGTCAGCTCCGAGTGGCTCCCGTGTCCTAACAGCAGGAGCATGGCCACAACTTCCCAGGCCGAGGAAGGGCCCCTGCCTGGGCCTCTTGAGAGCCCCACCCCTGAGCTGGCCCCAGCTCCTCTTCCTGCTTCTCTCGTGGCTTGGGCTGGAGTGGGCTCTGTGGACCTGACCGGGGGTCAGACCGTGGGTCCCTGCGTCTCCTGCCCACTCTGACCCGGCTTCCTCCCTCCACTCTTCGGGTCTATCCCGGGTGCTCAGTCAGCCCAGTGGGATCTTACCCACTTCCCTGCGAGGTCCACCTGCCCCAGGCTCAGCCTGCCCAGCGGCTCTTCCTGGACAGTGAGAGCAAGGCTGGGCGCCTCTGTCCTGGACCGGGAGCCACGGGGGCCCCTCCTCCAGAGCCCAGGCGCAAGCGACACAGGCTGCCGCTGCTCTCCCAGGTGAAATCCACACCAGTCCACGCCAGGTCACCCGCCCTGTCTTCCTACTTAGACCCAGTCATTCTAGAGGGATCCGCCGCCACACTGGCCAGCCCACGTCCTGGGCACGGCCAACGTCCCGGGCTCTGTCATGCCCAGCTTGGAGGGCCACATGGCCGCTGCCCACGTCCTGGGCACTGTCATGCCCAGCTTGGAGTGCCACGTGGCCGCTGCTGTGACAGGCAGTGTTCTTGGGGGTGGGGCCACATCTAAGGCTTTGTAAACGGGCTGGACCACGTCTCCCTGGCCCCAGTGACCGGGGGAAGCTGAGCCCCTCCCTCCTGTGTTTGCTCCCATTACTCAAAATGCAGGACAGATCAGGTCAGAGCCCAGGAATTCTCACAGGTTCACCCAGCCCCCTCTACCTCCTAGCAAGTACTTTGTCTTGATCCTCACTGAGAAGGCCCCAGGGCCAGCGGTCTTCTCCATCTCTGCTGTTTTGGGGTCTTAGGGTACAGCCCAGGCAGTCACTGCCCACCTGCCAGGCTGCAGGGACAGTTGGGTGTGAGAATAACACTGGCTTTGGGTAGTGCCATGGCCAGGAGTGGGTTTCCCTGCGTCTCCTTGTCCCGAGGGCACCTGGGTCCTCCCAGCTGACATGGCAGTAAATCCACAGTGAGTTGGGGCGACTGTGAAACTGGGAATGCTGTTATTTTGGTAATTACTTTCCAGCAGATGTTTTCCTTCACAGTGGTTTTGTTTCTTTCCTTCTGATCTGAGAAGACATGAACATTTTCTCTTTACTGCCGTGGGGTGTATTGACTGGTCCCGCATGGGCTGCTGGAAAGGCCTGGAGATGCATCTGTGGCCCCGGGGCCGTCAGGGTCAAAGAACCAGGAGGCCTGGGAGATGCAGCTGGATGGGGCGGCCTGCAGACCCTGCCAGGGGATTTGAGGACCCTCCCAGGTTTCTCACTGCAGAACAGGAGTGACTCTGGCTGCCAAGATACCTTCATGGTGTTCATGACAAGTGGAATCATTATTTTCAGCCATTCAAGGGGGATGCAGGCAAGACACCTCCCCAGCTGCTCCGAGAGGGGACAAGCCAGGCCCTCTCTGCAGTCCTCGGCAGCTCCGGAAGGACAGAGTCAGGGGCCGGGCAAACGCTTTGGCCCCAAACAAGCACGATGGTGGGAGAGGAGAGGCCGCTGTCACTGGCACTGGATGCAGACCCCACCCTGTCTGCAGGCCACCCCCACCTCCCTGCAGATTTGAGGCTGGTGGGGTCTGCTCCTGGGAATGGGGTGGGAGCCACAGGGACAGCACGGGGCGGGCTGATGTCTTCTTGGGGGCAGACCAGAAAGCTCAAGTTTCAGAGCCAGAATTAGACACTTGGAGCGTTTTTGCTGGCTTGCACTTTCTTATTTTCTCATTTTAGAGTGCTTAAAAAATCCGGACAAATGGGATTTAGAACTGTCTCTTTCAATCTACATTTTTGTTTAATACGCTTGAGCAATAAACACTGACTTGTAGACGTGGCTGTGGCTATTTAATATTGGGTCTCAGCAGGGTCAGCTCACTCGGGTCTAAAAACATCGGGACACAGGGAGGAGGGGCAGGTGGAGGGAGGGCCAGCTTTTCACTCACCGATTTGTGTAACCCCTAGAGGCCAGTACTGGGGGCTGGTGAGAGCCCAGTGGCATTCTCCGGGGAAGAGGGAGGGAGCTGGAAAGGAACCACCCCCGCCAGGGGACGCGCCCACTCCCCCCACCCCCAAGTCCCCCAGCAGCCCCTTCAGAGTCGGGGCAGAACCTCCCTTTTGGGGTGTCTTGGGAAGTTAAATGCAAAATAAAGTTGATTTAAAACCAAATGAAGACATCTAGGCTTTGGAAAGTTGCCATGAGTGAGGGTCCTGGTGGGGCAGGTGTGTCTTTCCTACCCCCACCCCGAGGTGCCAGATCAGACACGAGCTGCCCTGGCGGGGTGATGGGGGAGTGGGGTGATCTGCGGGGTTGGGGGGAAAGGACAGGGGCCGTGTGGACCTGGGTGGGCTCAGAACCCCCCGGGGGGCAGCGGCGTGGGACCCCACGAGTGGTTCTGCGGACACCAAGGCCCTCCCAGATTCCACCGCAGGACAGGGGCGCTGCTGCGGTCACCCCGTCGCCCCCAACCGCCAGGACCCGCAGCGCGCAGCCCGGGAGGAGCCCAGCGCCCGCGGCCTCCTCACCCCGCCGCTCCAGCCTCGCGTCGGGGAAGGGCCCAGCGACAGAGGGCGGCGTGAGGGCCCCGGGGAGGGCGAGAAGGCCCGCGGGCCTGGGGGGCCTGAGGGGGAGGGGCAGGATGTGACCCGCGGGTCTTTGTGACCTGGTGGGGGATTGAGTGTGACCTCCACAGGGGGGCGCGGGGCCGCAGCGCGTGACCTGGGGCTCCACTCGGGCCCTCCCCCGGCGGACACCATGGCGCGCACCGTCCCGCACCGCGGACCCCGCCGCCGCGCCTGCTCCGACAGCAGCCCGGGACCCGGACCCCAACCCGGGCCCAGCCCAAGCGCCGACGACTGCCGCCCGTCGGGGCCCGCGCCCCCCGCACGCCGCAGCCCCCCGCGCCCCCGCACCCCCCGCCGCCCGCGCAGCCCCACGCCCCGGGGCCGCCGCCGCTGCACAGCCCCAGGCCCCGGACCCAGCAGCCGCCGCACCGGGGGTGCACAATGCGCGTGGCTGCCCCAGCACGTTGCCCCGGGCAACCCCAGGACGCCAGGCGGCGCAGCGCAAGCCACTGACCCGGTCCACGGTGAGCACGACCCCCGACCGCGGAACCCCAGGCCTGTCCGCGCTTCCGATCCCAGACAGGACCCCTCCTCCCCATCTGCCTTCGGAACCCTAGACCTGCCCCGAAACCCGCCCCGAAACCCAGGCCTACCCCCTCCCCGCCCTGGGCCTCCGAATTCTAGACCGCTTACCCTAGGAATCCCAGACCCGCCTCGCTCGGAACCGCAGAACTCCCCCACGAAACCAGCCCAACTCTACCCACTCGCCCGCCCTCGAAAGCCCAGAGCTGTTCTCCCCACCTTCCCCCATCTTCTGGGAACTCCACAACTGTCCACTCCCCTCTGCCTTCAGAGTCCCATACCTCTCCTCATTAACCTAGACCCGCACCCCCAACCCAGACCTCCCCCTCGACCTAGACCTGATCCCCAGTTGAGACCTGATGCCCACAACCCAGACCTGACCCCCAACCCAGACCTGCCGCTCAACCCAGACCTGACACCAAACCCAGTCCTGACCCCCAAACCCAGACCTGACCCACAACCCCAGACCTGACCCCCAACCCAGACCTGCTGCTCAACCCACACCTGACACCAAACCCAGTCCTGACCCCCAAACCCAGACCTGACCCACAACCCAGACCTGACCCCAACCCAGACCTGATCCCCCAACCCAGACATGACCCCCAAACCAGACCTGACCCCCAACCCAGACCTGCTGCTCAACCCAGACCTGACCCCCCAAACCAGACCTGACCTCCCAACCCAGACCTGAACCACAACCCAGACCTGCTGCTCAACCCAGACCTGACCCCCAACCCAGACCTGCTGCTCAACCCAGACCTGACACCAAACCCAGTCCTGACCCCCAAACCCAGACCTGACCCACAACCCAGACCTGATCCCCCAACCCAGACATGACCCCCAAACCAGACCTGACCCCCAACCCAGACCTGCCGCTCAACCCAGACCTGACCCCCCAAACCAGACCTGACCTCCCAACCCAGACCTGACCCCAACCCAGACCTGACCCACAACCCAGACCTGCCACTCATCCCAGACCTGACACCAAACCCAGTCCTGACCCCCAAACCCAGACCTGACCCATAACCCCAGACCTGATCCCCCAAGCCCAGACCTGACCCCACAGCCCAGACCTGACCCCAACCCAGACCTGACCCACAACCCCGACCTGACCCCCCAACCCCAGACCTGATCCCCTACTCACACCTGACCCCCAACCCAGACCTGACCCACAACCCAGACCTGACCCCCAACCCAGACCAGACCCACAACCCAGACCTGACCCCAACCCAGACCTGACCCACAACCCAGAACTGATCCCCCAACCCAGACCTGATCCCCCAAACCCAGACATGATCCCCAACCCCAGACATGATCCACAACCCAGACCTGACCCCAACCCAGACCTGACCCACAACCCAGACCTGACACCAAGCCCAATATTGACCCCCGACCCCAGACCTGACCAATAACCCAGACTTGACCCACAACCTAGACCTGATCCCCCAACCCAGACCTGATCCCCCAACCCAGAACTGACCCCCCAACCCAGACCTGACCCCAACCCAGACCTGACCCACAACCTAGACCTGACCCCAACCCAGACCTGACCCACAACCCAGAACTGATCCCCCAACCCAGACCTGATCCCCCAAACTCAGTCCTGACCCCCAAACCCAGACCTGACCCACAATCCAGTCCTGACCCCCAACCCAGACATGATCCCCAACCCCAGACATGACCCCCGAAACCAGACCTGACCCACAACCCAGACCTGACCCCTAAACCCAGACCTGACCCACAACTGGGACTTGATCCCCAACCCAAAGCTGATCCCCCAACCCCAGATCTGACCCCCAACCTAGACCCGACCCCCAAACCCAGACCTGACCCACAACCCAGACTTGATCCCCAACCCAAACCTGATCCCCCAACCCAGACTTGACCCCCGACCCCAGACCTGACCCACATCTCAGACTTGACCCACAACCTCAGACCTGACCTCACAACTCAGACCTGACCCCAACCCAGACCTGATCCCTCAACCCAGACCTGATCCCTCAACCCAAACCTGATCCCCCAACCCAGACTTGACCCCCGACCCCAGACCTGACCCACATCTCAGACCTGACCCACAACCCCAGACCTGACCCCACAACCCAGACCTGACCCCAACCCAGACCTGACCCCAACTCAGACCTGATCCCTCAACCCAGACATGATCCCCAACCCCAGAGCTGACCCCCAATCCAGACCTGACCCCCAACCGCAGACCTGACTCCCAACCCCAGACCTGATCCTCAACCCCAGACCTGATCCCCCAACCCAGACCTGACCCCAACTCAGACCTGACCTCCCAACTCCAGGCCTGATCCCCCAACCCAGACCCGATCCCCAACCCCAGAGCTGATCCCCAACCCCAGACGTGACCCTCAGCTTGGGCCTCAGAACCCTCTCCATCCCCAGAGCCCCCCACACCCTCCCGGTTTCCCATAACCACCACACCCTCTCCTCTAGGGCCCAGAGGAGCAAAGGGCAAGCTGTCGGAGCCCAGCATGGAGCCAGAGAGGAAGGGGCTCTCGTTGGCTTCTTCTTCGGATGGAGACGGGAGAGAAGAAAATAGTGGGTATCATGTATTGCCTGTTGCCAGCCGCTCGCCCAGAGTGGTCCGGGCTCAGAGGCAGTGCTGGCTGCAGCCTGCTGCCAGGAAATCAGGGACTCTGGGGGCAGGCACTTCACTGAGCTGCAGAACCAGGCGCCTTCTCTTGGACGGTCCAGGTGGAGGACCCCAGAGGTGTTGGGGGTGCTGGCTCCTGCCTCCTGTACCCCGATCCCACTGGCCAGCTTCCCGGGAAACTGGGAAATTAAACGTGTGGGTGTGAAGGCCTCTCCTGGCGGGTCGTGGGGGCCCTGCACTCGCCTCTCTCTTCCTTCCTGCCCTTGCTCTCTTCAGACTCATCTTCGTTGTGTGGGTAAATGCTCCCTAGGGGTCAACGGCTGGGTTACAGGGCAGGCGCATACTTAGCTTTAGAAGGTCCCCCAACCGTTTAAGGGCCGGATTGAGAGCTCCGGTGCCCCACCGTCCCCACCCGCAGTGGGTGTCCTCGCTGCCATTTCAGGCACTCTGGGGTGTGTGGTTTTAATTTGAATTAAATTAAATCTCACTGGTTTTAATTTGCATTTCCAGACAGCTCAAGGTGTTGAACTGTGTTTCACATGATTATTGGCCATTTGGAGCTCTTCCTTCTCGGAGTGGGGTTCCGGGACTGCAGTCCGCGGTTAAATCGCGCTACAGCCTCATGGACTTGCAGGAATTCTCTGTATGTCCTGGATACATGCTCTTTGTCAGATGGATGTGGCCTTGTCAGTCACTTCATGCTTCCTATTGATAATCAGAACTTCTTAATTTAATTTAATTTTATTTATGTTTTTTGAGATGGTGCTGGTGGGAGTGTAGCAGTGAGGACGACCAGAGGTCATTCTCATCATCTTGGTTTTGGTGGGTCTTAGCCAGCTTCTTTACGGCAACCTGTTTTATCAGCAGGGTCTTTATGGCCTGTATCTTGTGCCAACCTCTTATCTCATCCTGTGACTTAGAATGTGTTCACCATCTGGGAATGCAGCCCTGTAGGTCTCAGCCTCATTGTACCCAGCCCCTGTTCAAGATGGAGTCGCTCCGGTTCACACACCGCTGACACTTTTACCACGGTTCCTTGGACCAATCTCCAGCCACACCCCCTCCCCGCGGCTCTGGTCTCCATCACTGTGGATGAATTTTGCTGGCTCATGTATGGCACCCCTCAGAATATGCCATTTCATGTCTGGCCTCATCAGACGCATGTCTTTTTTTTTTTTTTTGAGACAGAGTTTTGCTCTTGTTGCCCAGGCTGGAGTGCAATGGCGCAATCTCAGCTCACCACAAGCTCCGCCTCCCGGGTTCAAGTGATTCTCCTGCCTCAGCCTCCCGAGTAGCTGGGATTACAGGCATGAGCTACCATGCCCAGCTAATTTTTGTATTTTTAGTAGAGACGGGGTTTCACCATGTTGGCCAGGCTGGTCTCGAACTCCTGGCCTCAGGTGATCCACCCACCTTGGCCTCCCACAGTGCTGGGATTACAGGCATGAGCCACCGTGCCTGGCCTTGGATGCCTTGTCCTTTGACTTGACGTCCTCTTTCTCTTTTGCAGAATTAAAACAAGGAATTTCCCAAGACTTGGCTTCTTCCTCCAGGTTGGACAGATACAAAATAGCAAGGCAGTTAACAGAAAAAGCAATCAAGGTAAATGCTCCTTGGGACTCGGTGGGGAGGGGGACACTTTTTTAAAAGGGCATTTATTTTGGAACTTGGAATCGTCTGTCTGGCCTCTGATGCACTGTGCCCCCGAGCTGCAGCCTCCTCCCTGTGGGGACTTGGCTGATGTTACCTTTTATTTATTTACGGATTTTGAGGTGAAGTCTTGCTCTGTTGCCCAGGCTGGAGTGCAGTGGCACGATCTCAGCTTACCACAACCTCTGCCTCCCAGGTTCAAGCAATTCTTGTGCCTCAGCCTCCTGAGTAGCTGGGACTACAGGTGCACACCACCATGCCCAGTTAATTTTTGTATTTTTTAGTAGAGATGGAGGTTTCACTATGTTGGCCAGGCTGGTCTCGAACTCCTGACCTCAGGTGATCTGCCCGCCTTGGCCTCCCAAAGTACTGGGATTACAGGCGTGAGTGACTGCGCCTAGCCTGGAGTTACCTTTTATTTTAGCCATAGTTTAGAAAGAGGCAATGCTTCTTTGCCTCCCACCAAGGGGTGGCCAGCACCGCCTGCTGTGTGTCCTAGGGTGTGGGTGCTTGTCCCGGCTTTATCTGTTTACCTGCGTATCCCCACGGGAAGCATGAAGTTCCCGGATGGGAAATGGACTTCCAGGTACTCAGAGAATGCCTGCGTAGGTTCCCCACACCCCAGCTCCCGTTAGGGATGCTCACTGTGCCTCCACCTGTGTGTGCAAAGGGGTTTGTACCTCAGGAGAGGAACCCCAACATTATGGCCCTGGGAGCTTATATGGGGCAGTTGGCACTGGCCCCCCCAGGAGAGGGAGCCCAGGAGAGGGAGGCCTTACCTTTTAACTGTGATGTAAGCAAGGCCTCCCTTGGGGAGAGAGGAGACCTCTGCTCCCCATGTGGGTCTGGGGAGACAAGGAAGGCTCTCGTGTTCTGTAAATGGGAGCTGAGGGCTCCAGGTTTGCCACCCTTGGAATGGGAAGAGCAAGTGACCCGGGGAAAGGCGGCTCTCTTTGTCTTGATGGCGTGTCGATTTCCACTGCTCAGAAGGCCTGACCACAGAGGAACCCCGAGTCATCCAGCTGGCAATAGTGTGAGAAAACATCCGCATTCCCTTAACTCACCTCTGAGGTACAACACACATTGAAAGTGCACAGACTGCAGGTGCACGGTATGGTGATGTTACGGCCGGACACACCCGAACGGAGAGCAGAACATGTACAAATATGTGCAGACTGCAGGTGCACGGCACGGTGAGGTTATGGCCGGACACACCCGGACGGAGAGCAGAATGTGTACAAATATGTGCAGACTGCAGGTGCATGGCACGGTGAGGTTACAGCCGGACACACCCGGATGGAGAGCAGAACGTGTACAAATACGTGCAGTCAGACAGTCTCCATAAAGACCGTTCCATCACCCTCAGGTACAAATATGTGCAGTCAGGCAGCAGTCTTCATAAAGACCATTTCACCACCCTCAGGAGATCCCCCTGGCCCCTATCAGTTATTCCCCACCCCCGTCCCAAATCCTGGCAACCATGGATGTGCTGTTTGTGCTTTCTATCACTGTCCTTCTGGCTTTTCTGGAACTTCATATAAGTAGAACCATATCCGCTCATTAATTTTCAGATTTTCTTCTGAAACCTTTAAATGTATAAACATTTATAAATATAAATGTATTAAAGTTTACAAATGTATAAACATTTAAGGCTACAACTATCCCTCTGGGTACTGCATTAGCTGCATTTCACAAGCTTTTATTTTGGAGTACATTTGTCTATGTTCAGTTCAAAGTATTTTACAGTTCATGTTACTTAAAAGTATTGTTCTTACAGTCTACACTTGTTACTTTTTTGTAGTTATATTGTTCTTGTTTTCTAGCTTGATTGCATTGTGGTCGAGAATGTGCTATGTATAATGTTATTCCATTGAAATTTGTTTAGACTTGCTTTATGCCTAACATTTTGTTAATTTATGTAACAGTTGGTGTAGAGTGTGCTTTTTTTTTTTTTTTTTTTTTTTTTGAGATGGAGTCTCGCTCTGTCACCCATTCTGGAGTGCAGTGGTGCAGTCTTGGTTCACTGCAACTTTTGCCTTCCAGGTTCAAGCGATTCTCCTGCCTCAGCCTCCTGAGTAGCTGGGACTACAGGTGTGCACCACCATGCTCGGCTAATTTTTGTATTTTTAGTAGAGACGGCGTTTCACCATGTTGGCCAGGCTGGTCTTGAACTCCTGACCTCAGATGATACACCCGCCTCGGCCTCCCAAAGTGCTGGGATTACAGACTTGAGCCATCGTGCTCTGCCAGAGTGAGCTGTTTACAGCCACTAGAGTAGAGTTTGTTATTTGAGTTGTTCAAATCCTCTAAAGTCTTATTGAACTTATTAGTCTGTGCATTCTATCAATTACTGAGAGAAGCAGGTTAAAATACCCTATTATAATTTTGGGTTTGCCTACTTTGTAGTTCTATTTTTGTTTTTTATAACTAATGCCTTCTTAATAGGTGCATACACATGTATCTTTCTAGTGAATTGAAACTTTTTAAAATTATGAAATGGTTTTCTTTACCTTAGTAGTGTTTATTTGTCCCAAAGACTATTTTGTCTCATATTTCTATCTTTTCCTTTTCTACCCTATCATCTGTATACCTGTGTGTTTGATGGTCTCTTTGCCTTTTGACTGGAGCATTTAGTGTATTTATCTATAATTAAACCGTTGGTGTATTCAGGTGTATCTGTTACCTTACTTCATTCATTCAGTACGTTCCTTCGGTTTAATCTTCCTTTCCTCTCCTTTCATGTACTCTCTTGGACTGATTACTTTTTAAATCCCCCTTTCCCCTCTCTTACCTGTTGGAAGTCTTACACTGTTTTTATTCCTTTGGTGGTTTCCTTAGGAATTGTATTCTGCCGATCCATTTTTCTAAAGTTACTCAGTTTGACCACAGCTAAGCAGGGTGTTGGGGGTGGCAGAGTGTCTTGTGGAGTCGGAGGGTGCCAGCCCTCTCGCGGACTGTCCAGCTCCCCCACCGTTCTCCCCAAAGCCCCGGGTGATCAGGCTCATTCACGTGCACAGCCACGTGGGCGGGTGACAGGCCTCAGACTGATTATCTGAGTAGACAGCGGCCCAGAGCGGTGCTGGGACCAACTGGATGTCTCGTGTGTGTGCTGGGACTCAGACTCAGGGTTTCCAGAGCGGTGCTGGGACTGACCGGATGTCTCGTGTGGGTGCTGGCACTCAGACTCAGGGTTTCCAGCTGCAGCTGCAATTGTGCCGTTTTGTCCGCTATGTGCCTGGATGTGGGCATGGTCTTCTTTGAGCAGATGTCTTCCCACCAGAGCACAGTTCGTCTCCTTCTGTTTTGAAAACTCCTCTTACAGAAAAATATTCAACTTATTTTTCAATTCCTTAACTTAAAATACTATACAAACAGCCAACAAACGTGAAAAAATGCTCAGCATCACTAATTCTCAGGGAAATGCGAATTAAAACCACAATGTGATACCACCTTACTCCTGCAAGAATGGCCATAATTAAAGAGTGAACAAATAATAGAGGTCAGCGTGGATGTGGCGAACAGGGAACACTTTTACGCTGCTGGTGGGAATGTAAACTAGTACAACCACTGTGGAAAACAGTGTGGACATTCCTTAAAGGACTAAAAGTAGACCTACCATTTGATCCAGCAACCGTACTCCTGGGCATCTACTCAGATGATAAGAAGTCATGATACAAAAAAGATACTTGCTCACGCATGTTTATAGCAGCTCAGTTCACAACTGCAAAAATATGGAACCAATCAAAATGCCCATCAACCAACGAGCGGATAAAGAAAGAAACTATGGTGTATCTGCACCACGGAATACTACTCAGCCAGAAGAAGGAACCAAATAATGTCTTTTGCAGCCACCTGGATGGAGCTGAAGGCCAGTCTTCTAAGTGAAGTGACTCAGGAATGGAAAACCAAATATCATTTGTTCTCATAAGAGGGAGCTAAGCTATGAGGATGCAAAGGCATAAGAATGATAAAATAGAGTTTGGAGACTCGGGGGAAGATTGGGAGGGGAGAGAGGGATAAAAGATTACATATTGGGGCTGGATGCGGTGGCTCATGCCTGTAATCCTAGCACTGTGGGAGGCCAACGTGGGCAGATCGCCTGAGGTCAGGAGTTCAAGACCAGCCTGGCCAATATGATGAAACCCCGTCTCTACTAAAAAATACAAACATTAGCCAGGCCTGGTGGTGTAGCAGGATGAGCCACAGACAAAACTCCTCAGACACCAGATTAAAGAAGGAAGAGGTTTTCATTTGGCCAGGAGTGTCAGCAGACTCGCGTCTTAAGAGCCGAGCTCCCCGAAAAAGAAATTCTTGGCCTTTTTAAAGGCTTACAACTTTAAGGGGTCCACGTGAAAGGGTCGTGATACATCAAGTAAGCGTGGGAAATGTGACTGGGGGCTGCATGCATCAGCTAACAGAACAGAAAGTTTTACAATGCTTTTTTCATACAGTGTCTGGAATTTACAGATAACACAAGTAGTTTAGGTCAGGGGTTGATGTTATTATTATTACTTTTTTTTAACTCCTAGGGCTGGGTGGTGGTGCCAAGGTTGTCTGGCTATTTATCTTACTTTTTTTTCCCCCAACTTTTTGCTTTTTCTCTCTTCCTGTCTTGTGAACTAGGCAAGGCGGGGGAGGAGGGCAGCAGGAGTAGTAGTGGTCTCCTTCCTTAGTGGCAGGCACCTGTAATCACAGCTACTCGGGAGTCTGAGGCAGGAGAATTGCTTGAACCTGGAAGGCAGAGGTTGCAGTGAGCTGAGATTGCCCCACTGCACTCCGGCCTGGGTGACAGAGCGAGATTCCATCTCAAAAAAAAAAAAATGACATATTGGGTGATGGGTGCCCCCAAATCTCAGAAACCCGCACTAACAACTTATCCATGCAACCAAAATCTGCTTATTCCCCAAAAATGATTGAAATAAAATAAAATATCCTCTTGCCATTCTAGGAGAAGAAGATTTTCTCTATCTACGGACACTACCCAGTGGTCCGGGCCGCTCTGCGAAGGAAGGGCTGGGTAGAGAAGAAGTTCCACTTTTTGCCCAAGGTCATTCCGGATGTCGAGGACGAAGGCGCCGGGGTCAATGGTAGCGTATCGGAGGCACACGTCTCAGCTCAGAGCGTGTGTCTGTCGTGGGCAGGGGGAGTTGGCGCCGGCCTGAGTGTGGTGCCTGCCCCTCGGTCCTGGTGTGCGTGATGGGGTATCTCCGACCCCAGGTCTCCATCACCCTCCTGGCCTCCCCTCCCCAGGCGGTCGTGCCAGGCAAACCCTTTCAAGCCCCCAGCCCTGCTCCCTTCTCAGAGTCCCCGCAGCCCCACCCAGGCCTCCTCGTGCCCAGGCGATTTCTGTCATCCTCTCTCCGCCCGGCCTCGGCCGTCCCTCCTCCAGCCCCAGGTCCCTGAAGTCCACTCCTCAGGCCCCCGTGGTGCCAGCTGCTCCTCGCTGACATCTGCACAGCTGTGTCTGCATCCTCTTGGCCCCATTGAGACCTGGATCAAATGTCCCCCTCCTCCTCCACCCCTGCCCATGGTCCCTCAGCCTCTGTCACTCCCACCCCCATCCCGGGCTGTCTCCACCATTCCACACCTGGGGGCACCTGGGCCTCCAGGAATCCCGGGCCCCCAAGCCCTGTCACAGCCCTGGGGAGGTGCTGTGCAGTGGACGCTCACTGGATGTATGGGGGCTGCCAGAATGCCCCGAGCCTGACTCAGGACCCACAAAGGCACCTGCTCCACCAGGGGAAGGCCCCACCTGGAGCCAGGTTTCTGGAAGTAAAGTCGCTGTCTTGCCTGCGGTTGTGGTAACGGACCCGGTGCGGGAAGTCTGGCTGAGGCTTCATGTTCAGGCCTCCCCTGTGTTTCGTTGGCAGGTGATACATGTGCCAAAGTCAAAGAAAATCAAGAAATGGCTTTGGAGAAAACAGACGACATCCACGACGTGATGGTACGTCCCCTGCATGTGCCATGGTCAGCTGCGGCCTCTCCAAAGCTTCTCACACCGTCACCCTGCTCCGTGCCCACTCGCCCATGTCCTGGGGGGATGGCAGCCCGGCGGGGGCAAAGCCCCAGTCACAGCAGGGCCCCTTGACCAGGCAGCAGGGCCTGGCTGCCCCCAGGGGTGGGGCAAGCCCTTCGGTGCTGGATGAGCCGCTGTGTAGTGGGTGGACCCGGTGCTCCCAACTCCCCTCCACCCACACTGGGCTGGCCTGCTGCACACACATGGAAGCTGAGGGCACTGAGGCCCAGCAGGGCTCGGACAGCCGGGCTGGTGTGTTGCAGGATGGGGCCTGGCCAGCGGGTGAGCTGGGGTCTCCAGCAACACAGCAGTATGTCCCTCCCCACCTCCCCAGCCCAGCCTAGTCCCTCCGGGGCTCCCAACCCTCCACCATAAAGAGGGCGAAAGAGAAACCAGAGTGGGAGGTGGCATTTGCAGTACTTAAAATTTAAAAGATCAAATGTCCAGAATATATGAAGAACTCACAAATCAGTAATGAAAAGACAAATAGAAAAATGGGCCCAGACTCTTTGAGGCACCTCCCACACGGCCAGTGAGCTCGCCCTTCCAGGTTCCTGGAGTCAGTGCCATTCCCATAGAGCGTCATGGGTGCTCCAGCGGCTTCCACAGGTCCGTGGGCAGTCGTGTGGACACATCAGAACATTCCTCACCGTTCTGGAGGCTGGAGTCTGGGTCAGGGGCAGCGTGGCTGGGCTCTGTGAGAGTGTCCTGCTTCATGGACGGCTGGCTTCTCTCTGCGTCCTCACACAGGGGCGAGGGTTTTTCTGGGGCCTCTTTTATAAGGGTGCTAGCCCATCATAAGGGGCTCAGGCTCATGACCTAATCCTAAAGCCTCCTATGCCATCGCCCTGGGGGTAAGGATTGCAGCACATGCATTCTGGAGAGACAGAACATTCTGCTCGTTGCACCTGGAGGAGAGACAGAAGCAGGTGGCAGTTACCGGGTGGGGGCGGCTGGGGGACTTCGGCTCTGTTGACGATGCTGTTTCTCACCCCAGTACACGGTGGTTAGTGGTTAGTGGTTAGTATGCTATTATTTACACACACACATATTTTTTTGGGGGGGTGTTTTCAGATGGCGTCTCACTCTGTTGCCCAGGCTGGAGTACAATGGTGCAATCTCGGCTCACTGCAACCTCTGCCTCCCGGGTTCAAGTGATTCTTCTGCCTCAGCCTCCACAGTAGTTGGGATTACAGGCGCCCGCCACCATGCCCAGCTAATTTTTGTATTTTTAGTAGACATGAGGTTTCACCATGTTGGTCAGGCTGGTCTTGAACTCCTGGCCTCAGGTGATCTGCCTGCCTCGGCCTCCCAAAGTGTTGGGATTACAGGTATGAGCCACTGCACCCAGCCTGGTTGGAATTTTGACTTAACACATGCCATTGTTGTAAACAGAAAAGCATCAACCACATGCCCCCAGCTCCACGCCCAGCCCCTCTATCAGCAGGGCAGGAGCGGAAGGCCAGTGCCTGGGGCTCAGGGAGGGGTGTGCAGGGCCCATGGTACAGGCCTGGGGGCTTTGATCCTGGGGACTGTAAGCTCCGGGTTTTGAAGTGTCGTGTCACCTCGGCAAGTGGCATGTCCCCACACCCACGTAGACCCCATGTGGAGGGCTCAGACCCCACCTGCAGCCCCACATCGGGGTGGCCCCCCAGAGCCCGAGGCCCCTCCGTGGAAACCCTATGTGGTCCTAGTCGCGCCCCACATCCCGTGCGCAGGAGGCCCACAAGGAGCACTACTGCCTGCAGCAGAGCCGGGCTGGGATCCTCACGCTGCACGCCATTTGTCCTCTGATGGTCGCCTCACTCCGTCCCATCCTGGCTGGTGTGAACCTTGAATGCTGGGCATCAATAAAAACTTTTTTCTTGCCAGTCTAGGTTGGTAAAAAACGAGATGCCGTACCTCCTCTGGACCATCAAGAGGGACGTCATTGACTATCACAGCCTGACCTACGACCAGATGCTGAACCACTACGCAAAGACAGCCTCCTTCACCACCAAGGTGAGCTGGCCACTTGGGCGTGGCGAGAGCCGGCAAGGGTGGTGGGGAGGAGCTTCTGCAGCCATTAGGGACCCTCGGTGGCTGGTCAGTGGCCATGGGTGGCCATCGGTGGCCACCAGTCACCTCCTGGGCGCCTCCCAGGACTCCTGGTCTAAGGCCGTGGCCAGAATCACTCGGTGCCTACCCCACAGCACCCGTGTGCCCTTTGCTCTGTGTCTCTGGGTGAATCCGGGGCCACAGAAGCTCCCTCCTCAGAGCACAGAGGCCAAAGATGGGGCTGAGTGGGGGCTGCCACCGGGCTTTGGGTGCTGAGGGGGCTGTGGGTCCCCAAGGGAAGAGGTGCCGCTCCCCCCGGCACCCGGCACTCCCCCACCTCCTCCGGCCTGCAGCCCTGCACAAGGCAGCTGCCACACCCTTCCCACCAAGGCCCAGGGCTGGGGCCTGCCCAGGACGCAGGGTGTGGGGACCCTGCTGAGGGAGGGGTCCGGGAAGAGGGGCTTGCCTTGCACAGAGGTCCCTCTCAGCAGGCCAGGTGCAGCTGCCTCAGCACAGTGTGGGGCGGAGGTGCAGTACAAGGCTCCCTGCCGCACCTAATACCCCAGGGTCAGGCCAGCGCCAGCGCTGCTGGTGGAAACATGGCCCCTTCAAAGACCCTGTGTGCAGAGCCAGTCAGCGTGCCCTGTGTTTTCTAGGGGCCAGCCACTTTTTTCCTTAACGGGGTGACAAACCAGACATTGGGGTGCGGGGACTTCACGATATGCCTCTCTAATGGCGAGTGCTGCATTGCGTGTGGTCGGCAGTGCTGGGCGTGTGGCCGCGTTCCGGGCCCTGCAGCCGGTCCTCCCTCTCCTGGGATCTGAGGTGTGGGACACCCTGTGGCCCGTTTGGGGGCCTGGAGGGAGCCCCAGTGCCCACCACCCTCGGTGCTCTCAGCTGCAGCCTCCCCATTCCCTGGAGCCTGCCACGCCCTCCACTGCCTCAAGGATGCGTCTGAGCCTGGCCTGCACATCCATGCTCCCACCGGCTGGAGGGTGTGGCCTGGGGCCCTGGGGGACCGTATGTCTGGGGAGGGGGAGGGATCCACCCTAGGGGTGCTGTGTGGTGCCCCATAGCCAGGCAAGTCCGAGGTGGACAGCCCGTCCTCGCCTTGGGAGCGAGGCGGAGCTGAGCTGAGCTGCCCCTCGTGCCTAACACGCCGCTGTCTCTGGAGATCGGGCTGTGCGTGAACATGCGGAGCCTGCCCTGGTACGTCCCGGCCAACCCCGACTCCTTCTTCCCACGCTGCTACAGCCTCTGCACCGAGAGCGAGCAGCAGGAGTTCCTGGGTAAGTGAGGAGACGGCAGAGGGCCCCAGTGCTGTCAGCAGAGAGGCTTCTGGAAAGATCCCCCTGGCGCTGAGACAGATTGATGGGGCAGGGTCTGAGGACAGAGGACCGGGGAGAGGCCTCCCATGGCCATGGTCATGGCAGTACAGGGGCCAGGGGCCCCGGGGAGGGAGGGCGGGCAGACCAGGAGCGTGTGGTTCTGCGCTAGGCTTGTGGACAGCGCGGCGAGCAGCTGGGGCAAGGCCGGCTCCGTGGTTGGAGGCCAAGGGGTGCAGCTGGATGGCTGCAGTCACAGAGATGCTGCAGGGAGAAGGGCAGGCAGACTGGGGGTGTGGGAGCAGGCCTGGGCCCCGCCGTCTGTGAGGGCGGGCAGTGGGGCAGGTTGGGGAGCCTCCGCGGCCCTGGCCCCATCTCCAGTCCCCAGTCCCTGCTCGGACCGATGGGGCGAGGCCGTGCTGTCCTTTCAGAAGACTTTCGGCGCACCATGGCATCCAGCATCCTCAAGTGGGTGGTCAGCCACCAGAGCTGCAGCGGGAGCAGCAGGAGCAAGCCCAGGGGCCGGAGGGAGGAGGCCGGGAGCAGCGACCTGAGCAGTAGGCAAGGTGCGTTGGGCTGGGGCAGGGCAGTGCCAGGCCACCAGAGCTCCGGGCCTCCATAGGGGCCCTCCCGTCTCCTGGGTGTGGTCAGTCCTGAGGGTCGCAGCTGCCGGGGCTGGATACAGCGATGCCTCAGACTCTCTCGATTCTCATGGCAAACGGGTTTTCTGTTCTAACCGTGGGGCTAAACGTCGCAGTCACCCCGTTTGTAAAGCACCTGGCAGTTAACGCAGCCCTGGGACGTCCGAGTCCCACACTCACCCCTACAGTCCCGTGCCGCGGACGTGGTTCCAGCCTGTGTCAGAAGCTTGCCCCGCCCCACGGCCACCACGATGCCGAAGCCTGAGTCTCCCCAAAGGGGCCCCGTGGGATAGGGCACAGGAAGCCCCGGGGAGAGGCGCCCCTGGGTGGTACAGGGATGTGAACCAGCCATCGTGTTTTTGGAAAAAACCCAAATCTTTTTTGTGGTTGTTGGTTTTAATAAAATGTAATTTCTAGAGCAGTTTTAGGTTCACAGCACAGCTGAGCAGAGAGTACAAGATTTACCACACTCTCCTGCCCCCGCGCCTCCCCCACCGCCAACATCCCCCACCAGAGCAGTGCGTTTCAACTGTTGACAGATGAACACTGGTGCATTAAACTTTTAGAGTGTATTTGAGCAAACAGTGATTTGTGCCAATCAGGCGGCTGCAGGGCTCCACCGAGGGGAAAGCCCTTCTAGGTAAATGTGGAAACGGAGGAAATAAATCCTGATTGGTGAATGCTGGAGCAGTGGCTTCATTTGTGCTGAGTGAGAACTTGTTCCCAGCTGGCTGCCTGTGATTGGCTGTGCTTAAATTTCGTTTTCAATTCTGAGTTAGGTTGTAGTTTGCATTTGTCGGAGACCAGGTCACTTGGGCCACCTCATCTGATGGCCTCCTAATTAATTTTTTTTTTTTTTTTTTTTTTTTGAGACAGAGTCTTGCTCTGTCACCCAGGTTGAACTACAATGGCGTGATCTTGGCTCACTGCAACCTCCGCCTCCTGGGTTCAAGCGATTCTCCTGTCTTAGTCTCCCGAGTAGTTGGGTGCCCGCCACCACGCCCGGATAATGTTTTGTGTTTTTAGTAGAGATGGGGTTTTGCCATGTTGGCCAGGCTGGTCTCGAACTCCTGACTTCAGGTGATCCGCCCACCTCGGCCTCCCACAGTGCTGGGATTACAGGCTTGAGCCACCGTACCCGGCCTAATTAATGATTTTAACACAATTGATGAACCTACAATGACACATCATGGTAACCCAAATGGTGTTACACATTCTACAGGTGTGGACAATGTGTGATGCCGTGTATCCATCATTCCAGTATCAGACAGAGACTGTCCCCGGCCCTAAAACTCCCTGTGCTCTGTCTCTTCATCCCCCCGCCCCCAAGCTCCTGGCTACCACTTATCTTTTTCCTGTCTCCACAGTTTTGCCTTTTCTAGAATGCCATTCGATTAGAACCACATAGCATGGAGCGTTTTCAGATGGGCTTCTTTGACTTAGTAATATGCATTTAAGATCCCTCCAGGTCTTTTCACGTCTTGAGAGCTCATTTCTTTTTAGGGCTGAGTGATATTCCACTGTCTGGATCCAGCACTGTTTATTTATCTATCCATCTACCGAAGGGCATCTTGGCACCACTGTTTATTTATCTATTCATCTACTGAAGGACATCTCGGCACCACTGTTTATTTATCTATCCATCTACCAAAGGGCATCTTGGCACCACTGTTTATTTATCTATCCATCTACCGAAGGACATCTCTGTCACTTCCAGGTTTTGACAATCATGAATAACGTTTCCGTCGACATCTGTGTGCAGGTCTTTGTGTGGCCATAAGTTTTGAATTCATTTGGGTAAATACCAAGGAACGCACTTACTATGTGGTATGGCAAGAGTATGTTTCATTTTGTAAGAAACTGCCAGACTGTCTTCCAAAGTAGCTGTACCATTTTGCATTTCCACCAGCAATGAGGGAGAGTTCCTGTTCTCCACATCCTCGCCAGCATTTGATGTGGTTAGTGTTCTGTTTGTAGCATTCTCCTGGGTCTGTATTAGTGTCTCATGATTGTTGTGATTGTGTTGTGAGACAGGGTCTCACTATGTTGCCCAGGCTAGTCTCAGACTTTCAGGCTCAAGCAATCCTCCTGTGTCAGCCTCTCAAAGTGCTGGGATTACAGGTGTGAGCCACTGTGCCTAGCCTCCATTTCCTTGTGAATTTCCGAGGGTATTTTATAGAAAAAACTTGTAGATATGGAATTGCTAGTCCATAGCGGTGTATGATGTTGAGCATGTGTTCATATGCTTGTTTTCCATCTGTATATATTTTTTGGTGAGGTGACTGTTGAGATTGTTCATTTTTAAATTGTTTTCTGGCTGGGTGCGGTGGCTCACACCTGTAATCCCAGCACTTTGGGAGGCCGAAGTGGGTGGATCACTTGAGGTCAGGAGTTTGAGACCAGCCTGGCCAATGTGGTGAAACCCCATCTCTACTAAAAATACAAGATTATCCAGGCATGGTGGCACACACCTGTAATCCCAGCTACTTGGGAGGCTGAGGCAGGAGAATCACTTGAACCCAGGAGGCAGAGGTTGCAGTGAGCCAAGATCTTGCCATCCAGCCTGGGCGACAAGAGCAAAACTCTGTCTTAAAAAAATAAAAATAAAAAATAAAATTATGTTTTCTTATTGTTGAGTTTCAAGAGTTCTCTGTATACTCTAGGTAACATTCCTTTATTAGATGTGTGCAAATATTTCCTCCTGATCTATGGCTTGTCTTCTCATTGTCTTAAAATTGTTCTTTACAGAGCAGAAGTTTTTCATTTTAATGAAGTCGAACTTATCAGTAATTGCTACTGTGAGGAGCTGAGGGTCTAGCGGCAGGGTCCACTGAGGAGCTGAGGGTCCAGCAGCAGGGTCCATATGTTTCTTGTGGGGAGATGGCACTCACAGAGCCATTGGAGGTTGGGACCGTTCAGGAGGGAGGAAGTCACCTTCCCAGACACAGGCATGACATCCAGGGCGGCTGCCCAGAGAAGCTTGGTTGGGTATTGGGGTGCCTGTCTGGGGGTCTGGGATACTTGTTGGGTATTGGGGCACAGAGGGAGTGGAGTGGCCTTTGTCTGTGACTTTAGACATCACCCCTTGAGGCGGGCAGGGCTGCCCCTGGGTGGGGTTCCCACTTCATGTGCTTGTGTCTGGGTTTCAGATGCTGAAAATGCTGAGGCAAAGCTCAGGGGCCTCCCGGGGCAGCTTGTGGACATCGCGTACAAGGTGTGCCAGGCCTACCTGGGGCAGCTGGAGCATGAGGACATCGACATGTCAGCAGACGCCACGGAGGACCTCACCGAGGCCGAGTGGGAGGACCTGACACAGCAGTACTACTCCCTCGTTCAGTAAGACTTGCGCAGGCCCCTGGCACATGTCGGAGCCGTGAGTGTGGATCGCAGGAGCTGCCGGGGCAGTGGGCACGTGTCGGAGCCACGAGTGCGGATAGCAGGAGCTGTCGGGGCAGTGCAGCCTCTGGGAACTGGGTCACCTGCCTGGGCATTAGGCTACCTGTGGGGTATTGAGTGTTGAGATGCCTGTCCTGGTGTTGGGGCTCCTATCTGGATGTCTGGGATGCTTGTTGGTATTGGGGTGTCTGTCTGGATCTTGGAGCTTCTGTCTGGGTGTCTGGGATACTTGTTGCTATTGGGGTGTCTGTCTGGATTTTGGGACACTTGTCTGGATGTCTGGGATGCTTGTTGAGTATTGGGGTATCTTTCTGGATCTTGGGGCTTCTGTCTGGATGTCTGGGATACTTGTTGGGTATTGGGGTATCTGTCTGGATCTTGGGGGTTCTGTCTGGATGTCTGGGATACTTGTTGGGTATTGGGGTGTCTGTCTGGATCTTGGGGTGCCTTATGGGTGTCGGGGTGCCCAGGCCCTCTGTTGCCTGTCCCACCAGGCCCCTGATGACTGTTGAGAGGATGATACCCCCTCAGGGTGCCTTTGGGGAGCAACACTGTCTTGTGCATCTTCAAAATCCAGAAGGGTATGATGTCATTTGAGCCCCCCACAGCCCAAGACAGGCAGGTGGGGTTTGTCTGTCTTGCCGCTGGGGCACCTGCCTCACTCTTGGCGTTGGTGAGTGACTGGCAGAGGTGTGCCTGGGCCCAGAGTTTGGCAGCTGGTGAATGACTGGCAGAGGTGTGCCTGGGCCCAGAGCTCCTGGCAGCTGGTGAGTGACTGGCAGAGGTGTGCCTGGGCCCAGAGCTCCTGGCAGCTGGTGAGTGACTGGTAGAGGTGTGCCTGGGCCCAGAGCTCCTGGCAGCTGGCGAGTGACTGGCAGAGGTGTGCCTGGGCCCAGAGCTCCTGGCTCACTGACTCTCATCATCACCATTTGCCGCTCCAGGGGTCCAGAGGCTGACCCTGGCCTTCTTGCCCCCGCTGAGGGCCCAGTTCTTCCCGGGGCCAGGGGTTCAGCACTCCCTTGACAGCGGCCACCAGAGAGAGGAGCTGGGCAGAGGTGGGCCTGGCACCCCTGGAGCATGAGCAGGTGCCAGCTGGTGGGCAAGTCAGGAAAGTGACTTGTTTCAGAGGGTCTGCGGCAGCTTCATGCTTCATCCCAGGGTGGTGTTTATTCTTTTGTTTCTTTCTTCTTCTTGTGAATTAATCAAGTATTTTTCTTTTCCTTTTATTGAGGGATTACATAAATACAGTTAAGGGCATGCAGTGTATAATCGTATTTGTACAGGTGGATGAAATTTTGCTTATGTGTCCACCTGCATAGCCACAGCCCACTTGAGACAGAAGACGTTTCCAGTCCCCTGTCAGCCCCTATTAACCTTTCCCGGGAGAACCCCCACAGGGGTCACACCCATTCTGGCTCCTGCAACCATGAACCAGTTTTGTTTTCAGATTTCACATTTGGGGAACAGTCTGTGCTCTCTCGTTTATGACTTCTTTTGCCCAACATGAAATCTGTGAGGTCCGTCCACGTTGGCACACGTGAGATCTGTGAGGTCCGTCCATGCTGGCACATGTGAGGTCCTTGAGGTCCGTCCACACTGATACAAGTGAGGTCCGTGAGGTCTGTCCATGCTGGCACATGTGGGGTCCGTGAGGTCCATCCATGCTGATACATGTGAGATCCTTGAGGTCCATCCACGCTGATACATGTGAGGTGCGTCTATGCTGGCACATGTGGGGTCCATGAGGTCCGTCCATGCCAGCACACGTGAGGTCTGTGAGGTCCGCCCATGCCGGCACAAGTGAGGTCTGTGAGGTCCGTCCACACTGGCACACGTGAGGTCCGTCCATCCTGGCACACATGAGGTCCGCGAGCTCTGTCCACACTGGCACACATGGGGTCTGTGAGGTCCGTCCACGCTGGCACACCTGGGGTCTGTGAGGTCTGTCCCTGCTGGCATATGTGAGGTCTGTGAGGTCCATCCAAGCTGGCACACATGAGGTCTGTGAGGTCTGTCCACACTGGCACACGTGAGGTCTGTGAGGTCTGTCCATACTGGCACATGTGGGGTCTGTGAGGTCTGTCCACGCTGATACATGTGAGGTCTGTGAGATCCATCCACACTGGCACACGTGAGGTCCATGAGGTCCATGAGGTCCGTCCACGCTGATACACGTGGGGTCAGTGAGGTCTGTCCACACTGACATGCATGAGGTCCGTGAGGTCCATCCACGCTGGCACACCTGGGGTCGGTGAGGTCCGTCCACGCTGGCACATCTGTAGTTATGAGTTTTGTTCCTTTTGAAGGTAATATCTTTTCCTCGGGATGCTTCAAGATATTCTCTGTCTTTGGTTTTCCGCAGTTTGATTATAATGCTTCTACAAGTAGTTTCTTTGTATTTCTCCTGGTGGAGGTTCGTGGGGCATTTTGATCTGTGGGTTGGAATTTTTCCTCAAATTTAGAATACTCTAGGCCATTATTTCTTGGATGTTCCTTCTTCCTTGTTCTCTCTCTCTTCTCACCTTCCGGGGCTCCAGTTACATAAGTGTTAGTGCTGGGATTACAGGCATGAGCCACTGCACCCGGCCTAAATCTGTAATTTAAAAACTTTCCTACAAAGGAGGATCCAAGCCCATAATGATTTCACTAGTTAATTAAATTTAATTAATTCATTAATTAAAATTAATTCCAATAACACACAAATGCTTTCAACTAACAGAGAAGGAGAGAATATTTTCTAATAATTTTATGAGGCCAGAAAAGCCTGATATCAAAACTTGAAAAAAGTAAAATAACAAAAAATTATAGGCTAGTATTTCTCATGAATATATATGTACACAAAACTTTAACCAAAATATTATTTAATTAAACCAGTGAAATGTGAATGAAATAATACATCAGAACCAAATGGGCTTTATTCCAAGAATGCAAGGTTGGTTTAACATTGAAAAGTTAGTCAGTGAATTTTATTACATTTTCAGAATAGTAAAGAAAAGCTATAAGATCATCTCAATAGACGCAAAAATTGATGAAACTTAATACCTGTCCTTCTAAATTTGTTTAGCCAACTTGGAAATGAAAAAACTCTTCTTTTTTTTTTTGAGATGGGGTCTCACTCTGTCCACCTAGGCTGGAGTGCAGTGGCACAATCATAGCTCACTGCATCCTCAAACTCCTGGGCTCAAGCAGTCTTTCTGCCTCAGCTTCTCAAGTAGCTGGGACTCCAGGCACATGCCACCACACTGGCTAATTTTTTAATTTTTTTGTAGAGACAGGGTCTTGCTATGTTGCCCAGGCTTGTCTTGAATGCCTGGCCTCAAGCAATCCTCCTGCTTTGGCCTCCCAAAGTGCTAGCGTTACAGGTGTGACTGACTACACACAGCCAGATCTTTTCATTTGAAAGTTTAAGAATCCAACAGCTAACATATTTCATAGTGGTTATAATATTATTGAGAGTGTCCTCCTTGAAATCAGAATGAGACAAAGTTGCTCATCATCAGACTTCTGTTCAGCATAGACTGAATGGTCCGACTAGTTTAATAGTACAGGAAAAAAAAAGTAAGGCATAAAGATCAGAAAGGAAGAAATAAAGTTCTTATTTGTAGATGATATGATTATTCATATAAAAATTTTAATATTTAAATATTTTAAATAAATGATAAAGTATTAAAATTAAGTGAAATCAGCAAGGTCACTGGGTACAAAGTTAATATACAAGACTCCATCATATTTCTGTGTTCTAGCAACAAATTTTGAAATGAAATTCTAAAAATACAATACACTAACATCAAATAACAACAAACCTCTAGAAGGAAATCTAACAAAATACATTCAAGACCCTAAATTGAAAGTTATAAAGTTAAAGTAAGAGACAGTAAATACCTAATAAACGTGTGTGTGTGTGTGTGTGTGTGTGTGTGTGTGTATGTGTATGTATAACATGTTAATGACTTAGAAGACTCAATAGTGTAGAGATGTTTGTTTTTCTCAGACTAATCAATAGAGTCAATGTAATCCCAGCCAGAATCCTGAGAGGTTTTTTTTTTGTGGCGGGGGCAGGAGGAATTAATGAACTGATTTATATAGAAATATGAATGATTTAAGAAAAGCCAAAACAGACTTGATAAAGAAAAACAAAATTAAAAGACTTGTGCTCCAAATTTCAAGACTTACTCTAGGTTTACAATAGTTAAGATGTGATATTGGGAGAGGATCAGTGTAACAGAATAGAGTCTAAAGATAGATCCTCCTATCTGTGTTCACTGCATTTGAGACCAAGCTGCTGCTGCAATTCATTAGGGAAAGGTTGGTCTTTTCACTAAATGGTGCTTAAGCAGTGGTCAGCCATACGAAAAAAAAAAATGTACCTTGAATTCTGCTTCACAAATACACAAAAATTAGTTTGATATATCATATGATATGTGAAAGGTTTCTAAGAATGGGAAAACATTGGGCCAGGCACGGTGGCTCACACCTGTAATCCCAGCACTAGACTGAGGCGGGCAGATCATGAGGTCAGGAGTTTGAGACCAGCCTGGCCAATATGGTGAAACCCTGTCTCTACTAAAAATACAAAAATTAGCTGGGCGCAGTGGTGCGCGCCTGTAGTCCCAGCTACTCAGGAGGCTTGAGGCAGAAGAATCTTTTGAACCCAGGAGGCAGAGAGGTTGCAGTGAGCTGAGATGGTGCCACTGCACTCCAGCTTGGGGCAACAGAGTGAGACTCTGTCTCCAAAAAAAAAAAAAAAAAAAGTAAAAACGACATCACCAAGTATTTGCCAGTGTGTGGAGCAGCTGGAATGCTAGCACACAGCTAGGGGAGTGTAAATTGGCACAACGCATTTAGAAAAGTCTTTGACAGTTTCTTACACAGTTAGGCATCTACATACCCAATGGCCCAGATAATCCATTCCAAGGTATTTATGCAAGAGAAATGGAAGCATGTGTCCTCAGAAAGACTTCATTCTTGATGGCCCAAATCTGGAAACTGCCAAACTGTGTCCAAGAAGGAGGGGCTGAGCCATGCTGCAGCGTGGATGAATCTCACAGTCATGTCGAAGGAAGCCAGACACTGGCCGGTTGTGGTGGCTCACGCCTGTAATCCCAGCACTTAAGGAGGCCGAGGCAGGGGGATCACCCGAGGTCAGGAGTTCGAGACCAGCCTGGCCAAAATGGTGAAATCTGTCTCTACTAAAAATACAAAAGTTAGCCGGGCATGGTGGCTCATGCCTGTAATCCCAGCTACTTGGGAGGCTGAGGCAGGAGCATCGCTTGAATTGGGAGGCAGAGGTGGAGGTTGCAGTGAGCCGAGATCATGCCACTGCCCTCAAGCCTGGGTGACAGAGTGACACTCTGTCTTAAAAAAATAAAAGAAAGAAAAGAAAAGAAAGGCCACACACAAAGGAGCACAAATTGTGTAGTTTCATTGACAGAAGTTCAGGAACAGGCCAGCCCTGTCTGCAGTGATAGCACGGTAACTGGTCTCCGTTGCCTGTTGAGGAGCTGAGGCGTTCCTGTGTCGATCTGGGTGGTGTGTACACGAGCACACAAGGATGTACAAGGTGGCAGCATCGGATCCCCGCAAGTCCCTGTGGTCGTCTCATCCCAAACCACAGCAGGAGGGTGGGCGTCCAGGGGCGCTTCCCAGCTGCTGCCGGAGGGGGTCTCTCTGGAGTCCCCGATGCCTCGGCCCGTCAGTCCTCACCTCCTGTGCTCAGCTGGGACCCCTGGCAGGTGTGCCCCGGGGTCAGGACGCAGAGAGCCCTGGCTGTGGCCCCTGCTCGCCGTCAGCATCTGGAGGCCCGTGCTTGTTCTCTGATGAGTTTGGGATGTGTATCTCATGGTTCCTGGACTTTGACAGCTCCTGCGCAGTGCTCCGCTGGGCTCCTGAGCAGCTGTGTCCCTCACTGCTCACAGCCTTCTCCCCCCAAAGCAGGGGCAACACAGTGGCGCGTACACTTGCGGGGACAGTGGTCCTGCCCAAATACCACCTCCCAATGTGAGGGCTGTCGCAGGCTCTGGGCTGGGCTGTCCTGGGAGGCTGTGAGGGATTCCTTCCCACGGCTCATCCTCCTGAGGGAGTCGCTGTAGCCCCATGTCACTGGGAGCTTGCTGGTATCCTGGGCGGCCTTGGCAGTGACCAACATGGTGGACGTCACGGGTGACCCACCCTATTTAGACCACAATAGTTTGGGGCTGGCCTGTGCTGCACAGACAAGGCTGCTTCAGGGGTGCGGGGGGCTGGCTGTGCCCAGTTTGCTCCAAGTCCTCATCACAGTTGACCAGTCCTGTTGCCATCCTGGGGCCAGGAGTGCTCGGCACTCACCGCGGAGGAGGGGTGGCAGCCGGTGAGAGCCAGGAGGTGCCCCCGCCTGAGGTCGCCTTCGGTGCTTCCCTGGGGGGGGCTCGTCCCCACAGGGGCACTCGCCCAGGCACCCCCGGCCACAGCTCCACAGTGGTGGGGCCCCTCCCATGTTGTCAGGGCACCCCAGCCTCACTTCTCCCTTCAAGCTGCCCCCAGCAGGTGTGAATGGAACCCCGATGTCCTGTGTCTTCAGGGGCTTCCCCACCCCAGCCCAGGCCACCCCAGCCCAGGCCGGCTGCGAGAGTCATGGCTGGCGTCCTTAGAGCCCCGCTGGCTCTCACTCCTGTGCCGCAGCCACCTTGTCAGGACGTCGCGGGGTCCACACTGGGTCTTCACAGCCCTGAGTCTGCCCACTCAGGATGGCTCCAACGGGCCCTGGGGCAGCTGCTGGTACTGGCATGGCTTCTCCCCAATCCATCCGGGCAGCAGGAGTGCACCCCCGAGCTCTAAAAGCCCCTCAAACAGCTCTCCCCACCCTCTCCTTATTCCCTGTGGTTATGATGACTTCTTGAGTCTAGCCCGTGACTGCAAAGGGTCTTGAGTCAGAATGATGTTGAGCTCGCAGGATGTGGCACTGGCAGCTGGCAGGGACGCAGAGGCCTGCACGGGCTGGCCGCTTTCCTACCAGGGGTTGGTCCCAGGCACCACCAACCACAGGTGGAAGCTGGGCATGGCTGCGTCTGCCCCTCGCCTGTGTCTCCCACGTTTCCACATGCCTGCATCTCCCCACCCCCACCCGTGCGTCCCACCATTTCCACCTAGGCAGGGTGCTGCTTGGGGCCTGTAGCCAGCTCCGACCCACACACCGGGGTCCCCGCTGTCTTAACACAGCCCTTGTCTGGAGCAGCCTCACAGGGACTGTGTTTTCCAGGTGTCCATACTGTTGGCAGAACTTCCTGGGCCGACCCGCAGCCCTTTCCCGCCAGGTCAGCCCCAGACCATCCTAGAGCCGAGCGCCTGCTTGGTGGGTGAGGCGGGGCCCAGGCCTCCAAGTCTCATGCATTTTCTGGATCTTACTTTGTAGTGGCGATGCTTTCATCTCCAATTCAAGAAATTACTTTTCGCAGTGCCAGGCTCTGCTGAAAAGAATCACGTCCGTGAACCCTCAGACGGACATTGACGGGCTCCGGAACATCTGGATTATAAAGCCCGCGGCCAAGTCCCGGGGCCGAGGTGAGTCCCCTTGTGCGGGTGCTCCCTGCACTGCGTTCATAGCCACCGACGGCCGCACTTGATGCCAGGGGCCATGAGTGAGGGACAGTTTCAGGCCCACAGCACCACAGGGAAGGAAGGGAGGGAGCAGAACGCCGAGGCAGGCGTGGGGGTCAGGACTCAGGCGCTGGAGCAGACCTGGAAGCGTCTTCACAGCGTCCAATCACAAGGCACCTGGAGGTGTCTTCACAGCGTGTATTCCAATCACAGGGCAGGATCCAGGTTGATGGGTTAATCAGGATTTCCTCCTTTGTATTCACAAACTGATCTATGCTTTCCTTTTTAGTTTTTTATTTTTATCATTTTTATTTGTTTATTTATTTATTTTGAAACGGAGTTTCGCTCTTGTTGCCCAGACTGAAGTGCGGTGGCACAATCTCGCCTCACTGCAACCTCCCACCCTCCAGGTTTAAGCGATTCTCCTGCCTCAGCCTCCCGAGTAGCTGGGACTACAGGCGCCCACCACACCCGGCTAATTTTTTGTATTTTTAGTAGAGCTGGAGTTTCACCATGTTGGCCAGGCTGGTCTTGAACTCTCGACCTCAAGTGGTTCACCTGCCTCGGCCTCCCAAAGTGCTGGGATTACAGGCATGAGCCACCACGTCCATCCTCCTGGCTCCCTTTTAACAGTGTCTCTGTCCCTGCCCCTTCACTGGTCTCTGTGTCCCCTCTGGAGTCTCAGAGGCTGGTTCTGTTGGGGGAGAGCCTGGGGGACTCAGGCACTGGCTTTAGCCTCATCCATGAGCGCTAAGCCTTCCCTGCTCCCCCGTCGCCCCCACCAGCCGTGCTGCCTGCTGGCCCTGGACAAAGCCAGTGCAGGTCTCAGGGCCAAGCTGCGACCCTGCCCCAGGGCTCAGGAGCTCGGGTCCCGCTGCATAGTGGCTGTGCATGCTGGGTTGAGCGGTGGCCTCTTGCAGACATAGTGTGCATGGACCGTGTGGAGGAGATCCTGGAGCTGGCAGCTGCAGACCACCCTCTTTCCAGGGACAACAAGTGGGTGGTCCAGAAGTACATCGAGACGCCGCTGCTCATCTATGACACCAAGTTCGACATCAGACAGTGGTTCCTCGTCACGGACTGGAACCCCCTGACCATCTGGTTCTACAAGGAGAGTTACTTGCGGTTTTCAACACAGCGCTTCTCCCTGGACAAGCTGGACAGGTCAGTGCGGTGGGCGACCTGGACACCTCGGGCCAGGGAATGGGCTGCCGCCTGCATGCCTGGAGCAGCCGCAGTGAGAAGCAGCACGGGCGGGGCCCTCTCACTGCCACCTGCCACCACGAGAGGCACAGATGGGGAAACTGAGGCTTGGGAGGCTGATGACCTCCCCCAGGGACAGGCCCAGGCCCACCGGCCTTCAAAGCCAGTGCCCTACACCCCACGCTCTGTATATCACCTCTGGAAAATCTTAAAAGGCACTATTTTGCCTGTGCCCAGGGGGATTGGAATGGTGTGGGCAGCACCTGGCCCTGGTGCAGGGGAGGCGGCGTGTTGAGCGCCTGGTGGAGGCTCAGATATCCGTGAGTGTGCTGCCCGGGGTGGATGGACCCCCGCCTCACCCGGGTCCCCTCGTGGGCAAGATGGCGAGAGCCTGCGGAGTCCTCAGGAGTGTGCTGTCCACATGGCAACACCTGCCACCCTCTGTCTGCACCAAGGCTTCCTCTGACTATTGTGTGGCCCTTGCTTGGTGTGAGGCGCTAGGGGACCTGACAGCTGGGCAGGAAGGGGGTCTGCTTTTCAAGAGAGTGAGAATCCAGGGAGGCCTGAGAGTCATGTAACAGAGACCTTGCAGGGGAGTGAACTCTGGCCCAGGCGAGGGGCTGCGGTCATGCCTGGTGGGTCATGCTTGAAGTCACACCCAGAAGAGGCCTGGGAGGAGCCGGCCAGGGGCTATGACCCTCACCTGCTCACTGCCTCTGGTCAAGTGGGCCTGGAGAGGGTCCAGGAACTCACCTGTGCAAAAGCAGCTCCCAGGCAGGGCAGTGAGAAGCCAGGGCCCCCTTCCAGCTCCCATTTCTGGGCCTCCAGCTGTGAGCTGTGTGCCTAGCCAATCCCACGGCCTCTCTGAGCCCTGTTTCTCCATCTGGGACGGTAACACTCATCCCAGCTGGGCCCCTTCAGCAGAGGGTTGGAGTCCTCAGGGGCAGAGTTCTCTAGAGCCAGCTGGGTGGGCTCAGCACAGCTGGGAGGACCGGCCTTGGGCACCCTCCTGGGCCAACGGAGGCTGAGCACCTGCCCCTTGTCCCCTCCACAGCGCCATCCACCTGTGCAACAACGCCGTCCAGAAGCACCTGAAGAATGATGTGGGCCGCAGCCCCCTGCTGCCCACACACAACATGTGGACCAGCGCCAGGTTCCAGGAGTACCTGCAGCGCCAGGGCCGCGGTGCCGTGTGGGGCAGCGTCATCTACCCGTCCATGAAGAAGGCCATCGCCCATGCCATGAAAGTGGCCCAGGACCATGTGGAGCCTCGCAAGAACAGCTTTGAGCTCTATGGGGCTGACTTCGTCCTTGGGAGGGACTTCAGGCCCTGGCTGATCGAGATCAATTCCAGCCCCACCATGCACCCGTCCACGCCGGTCACGGCCCAGCTGTGTGCACAGGTGCAGGAGGACACTATCAAGGTGGCCGTGGACCGCAGCTGTGACATCGGCAACTTTGAGCTTCTGTGGAGGCAGGTGAGCCACGCCCACCCCTGGGGGGTTTGGTGGGCCGCCTGCCATGTGGACGCTTTGCCACCTGGTCACTGGGCGAGGGTGGAGCTGCAGGCCGCCAGTGCCACGGGGTCCATGGAGGACCCCGATCCTGCTCTGCGACCATGCTCAGTCCCGCTGAGGGCCCAGGCCTGCCCTGCTCTCCCATGGGGCTCAGTGCCTCGTTGGCACCGAGGAAGGGGCTACTCCAGGCGTCTGGGCGGGCCGGGCGGCCCCGCTCACTCAGGCTCAGTGCCTCTGTCCAGCTTTCCTCCCTCTTGTTCCCAGCCTCACCCAGTCCTGACTGTGGTTAGAGGAGGGGGCTCCATGCCGGCAGCTTCCAGGTTACCTATGCTGCTCCTTTGCCTTGGCCTGCAGTGCCTCCTCCACTCTGAGGATCTTTCGCGGGCCTCCCTGTGCCTGCGGATGTGCTGGAGCCATAGGGAAGCGTGGCCAATGCCTCTCTCTTGCGGCCTTTTTGTGGGTAAACTCGGGAAAAGAGCAGCTGAGTCCCTGGGTGTGGGGCCCCCCAGGCCGACCCCCAAGCCTCAGGAGGCCTTGGTTCCCCGCAGGTTCTCCAGAGCCTGGGAGCCTCCTGGGGGGGGGGGGGGTCTGCGTGGGACTCCAGGTGTTCACTCCTGAGTCAGGTGGGGGTCTGTGCCCCGACCAGCCCCTCCTGCACAGACCCCTCCTGCAGGGACCCCCCCCCATCGCGGCCACAGCCCAGCACCCCAACGTGTTCCTTCCCCACAGCCTGTGGTTGAGCTGCCCCCATTCAGCGGGTCCGACCTCTGCGTGGCGGGCGTCAGTGTGAGGAGAGCCAGGAGGCAGGTGCTGCCCGTCTGCAACCTCAAGGCCTCGGCCTCGCTGTTGGACGCGCAGCCGCTGAAGGCACGGGGCCCCTCGGCCACGCCAGACCCTGCCCAGGCACCCCCACCACCAGCTCTCCAGCGGGACTTGGGACTGAAGGAAGAGAAGGGGCTCCCCCTGGCCTTGCTGGCACCCTTAAGGGGGCCGGCCGAGAGCGGTGGAGCCGCGCAGCCCACCCGCACCAAAGCTGCTGGGAAGATGGAGCTCCCGGCCTGCCCCCGTCGCCACGTGGACAGTCAGGCCCCAAACACCGGTGTCCCCGTAGCCCAGCCCGCCAAACGCTGGGATCCAAACCAGCTAAATGCGCACCCGCCGGCGCCCGTGCTGCAGAGCCCGAAGACAGCAGAGGGCGCGCTGCGTCCGCCGCGCGGGGGAAAAGGTAACGGCGCCGCTGGCGGTGCGCTGTGCGGTTGGGGGCCGCCTGCTGCATCCCCAGCCCTCGCCAGCAGCCGCCGCATCCTCCAGAGCAGGGCACAGGGCAGGCTTCGGTGCTGGGGCCCGGGGTGTCCCCTGACGGAGGTGCCGGCGGGAGCCGTGGAGCGGGGTTGGGGCACCTGTCCCAGCTAGGCACGGGGGTCTCGGGGTGGGGGGCGTGGGAGTGCCGGCCAGGGGGATAGTGGGGTCCCCTCTGTAGAACCTGGCGGGTGATGCCTTTGTCTCCATACCTCTGGGGGTGTGGTGCGGGTCGGGAGGATTTGAGTTAGGACCTTGAACGGCGCCATGAACAGCACCAAACTCCCTGGCTGAGCGAGGTGGCCAAAGTGGCCACTGGGCTTTTGCGTGTGGTTTTCTTTTTTTTTTTTTTTTCTTGTATTATTATTATTATTATCATCATTATTATACTTTAGGTTGTGTGGTTTTCTGAAGGCTCTGAAGGCGGAGGTGACAGGCCTGAGCCACCACGCCCGGTCCCCATCGCGCTCTTCCGAGCCTCGGCTGCACGTTCAGACTTCAGGGGCTGCCACAGGCTGCTCTTGGCCTCAGAGTCGCGGAGGAGGACGTGGGGCAGGGACGCGGCTGACCAGCAGGGCAGCATCAGCCGTTCCTCCCGCATGGGGGTCTTCAGGACGGCGTGGTGGGGGGTCTTCAGGACGGCGTGGTGGGGGCTCTTTACGAGGGCGTGGTGGGGGGTCTTCAGGATGGCGTGGTGGGGGGTCTTCAGGACGGCGTGGTGGGGGGTCTTTACGAGGGCGTGGTGGGGGGTCTTCAGGACGGCGTGGTGGGGGGTCTTTACGAGGGCGTGATGGGGGGTCTTCAGGACGGCGTGATGGGGGGTCTTCAGGACGGCGTGGTGGGGGCTCTTTACGAGGGCGTGGTGGGGGGTCTTCAGGATGGCGTGGTGGGGGGTCTTCAGGACGGCGTGGTGGGGGCTCTTTACGAGGGCGTGGTGGGGGGTCTTCAGGATGGCGTGGTGGGGGGTCTTCAGGACGGCGTGGTGGGGGGTCTTTACGAGGGCGTGGTGGGGGGTCTTCAGGATGGCGTGGTGGGGGGTCTTTACGAGGGCGTGGTGGGGGGTCTTCAGGATGGCGTGGTGGGGGGTCTTTACGAGGGCGTGACGGGGGGTCTTCAGGACGGCGTGGTGGGGGGTCTTCAGGACGGCGTGGTGGGGGGTCTTCAGGATGGCGTGGTGGGGGGTCTTTACGAGGGCGTGATGGGGGGTCTTCAGGATGGCGTGGTGGGGGCTCTTTACGAGGGCGTGGTGGGGGGGTCTTCAGGACGGCGTGATGGGGGGTCTTCAGGACAGCGTGGTGGGGGGTCTTCAGGATGGCGTGGTGGGGGCTCTTTACGAGGGCGTGGTGGGGGGTCTTCAGGACGGCGTGATGGGGGGTCTTCAGGACAGCGTGATGGGGGGTCTTCAGGATGGCGTGGTGGGGGCTCTTTACGAGGGCGTGGTGGGGGGTCTTCAGGACGGCGTGATGGGGGGTCTTCAGGACGGCGTGGTGGGGGGTCTTTACGAGGGCGTGATGGGGGGTCTTCAGGACGGCGTGGTGGGGGGTCTTAAGGACGGCATGGTGGGGGGGTCTTCAGGACGGCGTGGTGGGGGGTCTTCAGGACGGCGTGGTGGGGGGTCTTTACGAGGGCGTGATGGGGGGTCTTCAGGACGGCGTGGTGGGGGCTCTTTACGAGGGCGTGATGGGGGGGTCTTTACGAGAGCGTGATGGGGGGTCTTCAGGACGGCTTGATGGGGGGTCTTCAGGACAGCGTGGTGGGGGGTCTTCAGGATGGCGTGGTGGGGGCTCTTTACGAGGGCGTGATGGGGGTCTTTAGGCAGCATGACGAAGGGTCTTTTTTTTTTTTTGAGACGGAGTCTCGCTCTGTCGCCCAGGCTGGAGTCGCCCAGGCTGGAGTCCTGTGGCGCGATCTCGGCTCACTGCAACCTCCGCCTCCCGGGTTCTCACCATTTTCCTGCCTCAGCCTCCTGCGTAGCTGGGACTACAGGCGCCCGCCACCACGCGCGGCTATTTTTTTGTATTTTTAGTAGAAACGGGGTTTCACCGTGTTAGTCAGGATGGTCTCAATCTCCTGACCTCGTGATCTGCCCACCTCGGCCTCCCAAAGTGCTGGGATTACAGGCGTGAGCCACCGCGCCCAGCAATGGGGGGGTCTTTAGGACAGCGTGATGGGGGTCTTTATGAGCGTGTGTGGGGGTCTTCAGGACAGTGTGATGGGGGTCTTTACTAGGGCATGGTGGGGGTCTTTACTAGGGCATGGTGGGGGTCTTTATGACGGCGTGCAGGTGTTGCCGCCTCCCTGATTCCCACTGCGATTCAGGGGCTGGGACCCACTCACAGAGATGCCTCTTGCTCCACGGGAGGCGAAGTTCCTCCTGCAGCAATCCCATGGCTATGGCCCGCAGGGCACATTCCCAGGTGTGGGGATCACTCAGGAAGGCCAGTGACATGGCCCCCCCAGACACCAATGACTCCCCAGTCCCCACGTCGTCTGCCTGCCACAGGGCAGTTTTGCCGTAAGCAGTGTTGCCGACCAAAGGAGTTTATGTTCCCCTTTACCAGGTCACCAGCGGGAGGCAGCTGGAGGCTTAGCCCAGTGCCAAATTCTCATGCTGAAGAGGAAAGATCTCCTCTGCCTTTGATCCTCACATACCAGCCATGCCACCAGGGTTCTCCCTCCAGACCCTCCTGCCCGGTGCTGCGAGTTCACTGGGCGGATTGCCTGCCTTCGGAGTCCCCACAGATGACTGTTGATTCAACCTGGCATTTTGACACCACCTTACAGAGGCCTCTCTCTTTCCAGAGCTGTGACATTTCCTCACCACCCACCAGCTGCTTCCAAAGCCGACACCACGTGTCTGAGGCGCCTCTCACTTGTGAGTGCTGGCGTCCGTGCGTGAGTCAGGTTCCTGCTGCAGTTGCCACACGTGGCAAACAACTCCAACCCGTGCGTACGAGCGTTTCGTGGTCAGGCCCTCGAGGGCATGGCCGGGAGTAGCTGGGCTTGCTTCCAGACTCCTGGCTGGGCTCAGGCCAGCTCCATGTGCCCCTAGGCCTTAGGCTAGTGGCTGCCTGGTGTGTGTTTGTTCCGTGACAGTCAGGCAACCGCACCGGTGCACTCAGAGCCTGTGCTGCAAAATGCCTGTGGCGACAGGGTCAACTGGCCCAGTCCAGCCAGCAGGACAGGAAGTGCGTGCTGGCCTTTGGAGCTTGTTGGCTTAAGAACAGCAAACTGCTGGGACTTTGACTGGGATCACCTTGAATCTGCAGATCTTGGGGAGAACGGACATCTTTTTTTTTTTTTTTTTTTGAGACGGAGTCTCATTCTGTTGCCCAGGCTGGAGTGCAGTGGCTCGATCTTGGCTCACTGCAACCTCCATATCCCGGGTTCAAGCAATTCTCCTGCCTCAGCCTCCTGAGTAGCTGGGACCACAGGCTCACACCACCATGCCCAGTTAATATTTTGTATTTTAGTAGAGACAAGGTTTCACCATGTTGGCCAGGCTGGTTGCAAACTCCTGAGCTCAGGCGATCCACCCACCTTGGCCTCCCAAAATGCTGGGATTACAGACGTGAGCCACCGCGCCCAGCAGATTTTTTGTTTTTTTTTTTAGACGGAGTCCCGCTCTGTTGCCCAGGCTGGAGTGCAGTGGCACAATCTCAGCTCACTGCAACGTCCACCTCCTAGGTTCAAGCGATTCTCCTGCCTCAGCCCCCTGAGTAGCTGGGACTACAGGCGCGCACCACCATGCCCAGCTAATTTTTTTGTATTTTTAGTAGAGATGGGGTTTCATCATATTGGTCAGGCTAATCTCGAACTCCTGACCTCAGGTGATCCACCCACCTTGGCCTCCCTAAGTGCTGGGATTACAGGCGTGAGCCACCGCACCCAGCCGACTTTTTTTTAAATAAAGTTTTTCCAACCATGATCCAGATCTGGTTCATTTAACTGGGTTCTTTGACTTTCCTCAGTGGTTTTCAGGATAGAAGGTCTGGCAAGTCTGGCATGTCATTCATTAGATGTCTTTCTAGCCATTTGGTGGTTTTTCTTGCCTAGTAAATAGTATCTCTTTCCATACGGTCTTGTGAAGGTATGACTTACCTACAGTGAGGACAGACCATAAGTAGACACAGCTTGACGGATTGTCACATGTGTGATACCCACACAGCCACACGGAGCATGACGTGTGACAGTCTCAGCCTAGGCGTTTCCTCCTGCCTTTTTCTAGTCTCTTCTCCAAGTGGTGATCATCACTATTTGACTTAAATCACCATCGATTACCTTTGGTGATCCCTGCACGTCTTACAGGTGGAGTGGCACGGTCTACGCTTCCATGTCTGACCCTCTGCTCTGAGGTGGTGGCTGTGCAGAGTGGCAGGTGGCTGTGCAGAGTGGCGGGTTTATTTCCGTGTCTGACCCTCCGCTCTGAGGTGGTGGCTGTGCAGAGTGGCAGGTGTATTTCCATGTTTGACCCTGCACTCTGAGGTGCAGCGGCTGTACAGTGTGACAGGTGTGCACCCTTTGTTGGTGATGAACAGTACTGCACCGCACACGTGTGCCAGAGCCCACCTGGTCCCCTGCTGATGGACAGCTGCCTTGCTTCCAGTGTAGGACTGTGATAAATTAAGTTGCTCTGATCATCCTGTTCCGGCCATTACGGGGACATGCGCCTTTGTCTCTCTTGGCTATGTGTCCAAGAGTGGCACCACTACGTCATGAAGGATGCTTGGGTTTTGCTTTTAGAAGAAACGTCCCGTTTCCAATGTGGTTGTGGCGTTTTGCACTCCCACCCGCCACGTGAGAGTCCTGGTGCCCCACATCCTGGCCAACACTGGGTATTGTCAGGCTGTGTCTTTAGCCAGTCTGGTAGGTGTACGGGTATCTCATCATGGTTTTAATTCATGTTTCTCAGGTGACTAGCCATGCTGAGCCCTTTATTCATTAGCCTTTCAGATATTTTGCTTTGCAAAATGCCTTACTAAGTCTTTTCCCTATTGTAAAATTAAGTTGCTTGTCTTTGGTTAGTTACTTGTAGTGGTTTTTACAGATTCTGTATATTTATTTAATTTATTTATTTTTGAGACAAGGTCTCACTCTGTTGCCCAGGCTGGAGTGCAACCGCACAATCTCGGCTCACGGCAACCTCCGCCTCTGGGGTTCTAAGCGATTCTCCTGCCTCAGCCTCCCGAGTAGCTGGGATTACAGGCGCGCGCCACCACGCCCAGCTAATTTTGTATTTTTAGTAGAGACGGGGTTTCACCATGTTGGGCAGGCTGGTCTCGAACTCCCGACCTCAGGTGCTGGGATGACAGGCCTGAGCCCCTGCGCCCGGCCTCTTCTGTATATTTATTTGTCAGATATGCACAATGAGTCTGTTTCCTCCCAGTCTGTGGTTTTTGCCTTTATGCTTTCTTAGTGATGCTTTTTTTTTTTTTGGAGTTTTTGCTAATTTGTTTTGTTTTTTTATTTCTGTGGGTACACAGTAGGTGTATATATTTGTGGGTTACATGAGATATGATGATGCAGACATGCGGTATGTAATAATCGCTCAGGGTAAACAGGGTGTCCATCCCCTCAGGCATTTAGATGTTCTTCTGTGATTCCTTCTACAAACGTTATGGTTTTGACTTTCACATTTTAGTCAATGATGCATCTTGAGTGAATTTTTGTGTATGGTGTTGTAAAAGCCAATTATACGAATGGGCTCATTCTTGTCCTACACAACTAAATCAGAATCAAGGGGCCAGGGGAAAAAACACTCAGAACATAACCCGGCACCTGCTCCAAAAATTAAACATTTTGTGAGCCCAGCACCTAAAACAACCTGTGTAATCCGAAGACAGTTTTATCTGCGAGCTGGTGAAACAACCTGCTGGGACTGAACGTGCTTTCACCCACACCATCATTCGCCAGTCAGAGCCCCACAAGTCTCCTTGTGCTTACTGGTCTTGCTGGTGAGCTTGCTTGTGAAACAACACAGAGCATTTATGTTTCTAAGAAAACTCCCAACCTTCTCTTTGTTCTTCGGACATAGTGAGATCACCCCGTCTGTGTATATGCCCTGAATTGCAATTCTTGCTTCCTAAATAAAACGTTAAATTTAGATTTTCCTGTGGCTGTCCAGTCGTTCCAGCACCATCATCAAAAAGACCATCCTTCCTCCCACTGAATTACGTTGGCATCTTTGTCAAAAACAGACTCTCTTGAAGGAATTCTGGATTATTTATGCTGTTTCAACAATCTATTTACCTATCCTTATGTCAATACCATACTGTCTTTGAAGTTTTCAAATACGACAGTGGGCCGGGCGCGGTGGCTCACACCTGTAACCCCAGCACTCTGGGAGGCCAAGGCGGGTGGATCATTTGAGGTCACAAGTTGGAAACTAGCCTGGCCAACATGGCAAAACTACTAAAAAAAAAAAAAAGTAGCCAGGCATGGTGGCGGGCACCTGTAGTCCCAGCTACTGAGGAGGCTGAGGCAGGAGAGTTGCTTGAACCCAGGAGGCGGAGGTTGCAGTGAGCCAAGATCGCACCATTGCACTCCAGCCTGGGTGACAGAGAGAGACTCCACCTCAAAAACAAAACACAAAACAAAACCAAATATGATAGTATACATTTTCCAACTTTGTTTCTTCTTCAAAATTGCGTTGGCTACTCTATGTCATTTGAATGGTTTTGTTGTTGTTGTTGTTGTCTGTTTGTTTTGAGACGGAGTCTCACACAGTTGCCCAGGCTGGAGTGCAGTGACGTGATCTCAGCTCATTGCAACCTCTGCCTCCTGAGTTCAAGTGATTTTCCTGCCCCAGCCTCCCAAGTGGCTGGGATTACAGGTGCCCACCACCATGCCCGGCTAATTTTTTGTATTTTTAGTAGAGATGGGGTTTCACTGTGTTAGCCAGGCTGGTCTCGAACTCCTGACCTTGTGATCTGCCCACCTCGGCCTCCCAAAGTGCTGGGATTACAGGCGTGAGCCACCGTGCCTGGCCGAATTTTCATGTTAAGTATTTATTTATTTATTTATTTTGAGACGGAGTCTCGCTTTGTCGCCAGGCTGGAGTGCAGCAGTGCGATCTTGGCTCACTGCAACCTCTGCCTCCCAGGTTCAAGCAATTATCCTGCCTCAGCCTCCCGAGTAGCTGGGACGACAGGCACACACCACCACGCCCGGCTAATTTTTTTGTATTTTTAGTAGGAACAGGGTTTCACCATGTTGGCCAGGATGGTCTCATCTCCTGACCTTGTGATCCACCCGCCTCAGCCTCCCAAAGTGCTGGGATTACAGGCGTCAGCCACTGTGCCCGGCCTCATGTTAAGTTTTAAAAAGACCTGCTGGGATGTTTATTGAGATTGCATCAAATCTATAGATAATTTTGGGGAGAATTGATATCCTACAATATTGAGGCTTCTGATCCCTGCACATGATGTATCTCAACGTTTATTTAGGTATTTTTCAGTTTCTCCAAGCAATATTATTGCATAGTTTTCATTACATTTATTCCTAGGTATTTGATGGATTTTTGATACTTTTATAAGTATATTTTACAAATAAATTTTGATAATTTTATCAATAGTATTTGAAATTTTATTTTCCAATTGTTTGTTGCTAAAATGTGGGAAATGCCCTGGTTTTGTACACGGACACTGTGTCCCGACGTGTTGGTAAATTCACCTCTTGGTTCTGGTTTGTTGCTAAAATGTGGGACATGCCCTGATTTTGTACATGGACACTGTGTCCCAACTTGTTGGTAAATTCACCTCTTGGTTCTGGCAACTTGTAGATGCCTTTGGGTTTTCGACAAAGTCACATCACCTGCAAATCAATTCCATTTCACTTCTTCCCTTATGATCTTTATGCCTTTTGTGTCTTATTCTTGCTGCTCCACACCTAAATGGACCTGCGGTGTTAAGAGCGGGCAGGAGTCTCTTAACTGTGACAGGGGATGCTGGGTTTTCATCAACGCACATTGTCAGATGGAGGAGTGCATGTCGTCAGATGGAGGAGTACACATCATCAGATGGAGGAGTGCACGTCAGATGGAGGAGTGCACGTCAGATGGAGGAGTACACATTGTCAGATGGAGGAGTGCACGTCAGATGGAGGAGTGCACGTCGTCAGATGGGGGAGTACACATCATCAGATGGAGGAGTACACATTGTCAGATGGAGGAGTGCACGTCAGATGGAGGAGTGCACGTCAGGTGGAGGAGTACACATTGTCAGATGGAGGAGTGCACATCAGATGGAGGAGTGCACGTCATCAGATGGAGGAGTACACATTGTCAGATGGAGGAGTACACATTGTCAGATGGAAGGGTGCACGTCAGATGGAAGAGTGCACGTCAGATGGAGGAGTGCACATCAGATGGAGGAGTGCACATCGTCAGATGGAGGAGTACACATTGTCAGATGGAGGAATACACATTGTCAGATGGAGGAGTACACATTGTCAGATGGAGGACTGCACGTCGTCAGATGGTGGAGTACACATTGTCAGATGGAGGAGTGCACGTCAGATGGAGGAGTACACATTGTCAGATGGAGGGGTGCACGTCAGATGGAGGAGTGCACGTCAGATGGAGGAGTACACATTGTCAGATGGAGGAGTGCACGTTGTCAGATGGAGGAGTACATGTCAGATGGAGGAGTGCACATCAGATGGAGGAGTGCACATCAGATGGAGCAGTGCATGTCAGATGGAGGAGTGCACCTCATCAGATGGAGGAGTTCACGTCAGATGGAGGAGTACATGTCAGATGGAGGAGTGCACATCAGATGGAGGAGTACACATCGTCAGATGGAGAAGTGCATGTTGTCAAATGGAAGAGTGCACATCGTCAGATGGAGGAGTGCACATCAGATGGAGGAGTGCACGTCATCAGATGGAGGAGTACACATTGTCAGATGGAGGAGTGCACGTCGTCAGATGGAGGAGTGCACGTCAGATGGAGGAGTGCACATCAGATAGAGGAGTGCACGTCATCAGATGGAGGAGTACACATTGTCAGATGGAGGAGTGCACGTCGTCAGATGGAGGAGTGCACGTCAGATGGAGGAGTGCACGTCAGATGGAGGAGTGCACATCAGATGGAGGAGTGCATGTCAGATGGAGGAGTACACATCGTCAGATGGAGGAGTACATGTCAGATGGAGGAGTACACATCATCTGATGGAGGAGTGCATTTCGTCAGATGGAGGAGTGCACGTCAGATGGAGGAGTACACATTGTCAGATGGAAGAATGCACATCAGATGGAAGAATGCACATCAGATGGAGGAGTGCACGTCATCAGATGGAGGAGTGCACGTCAGATGGAGGAGTGCATGTCAGATGGAGGAGTGCATGTCAGATGGAGGATTGTGAGTCATTAGATGATTGTCAGTTGCTTTAGGTCGTCAATTTTTGTAAATGTTTCTTGGTGCAAATAATGTGTCATTCTGAAATTGTTTAGTGTCATGAGTTGAGCCAGATTTGTTTATTGTGTTGTTGACATATTTCATTTCCTTAGTCTGCTTATCAGTTACTAAGCAAAGTATGATAAGATGCATGTAATTCTGTCAGTTCTTGCTTTAGAGTTTTCAGATTGTTACTAATTTTATTTTGGTAAGGATTTTCCTGGTATGTTTTTTCTTTCATCATTATATAAGCTTATGTTTTACATATTTCTCTGCATAAAATTCCAGACTGCCAATGTCTTTTAACCAGTGCATGTAACATTTACGTTTAATGTAATCATGTACATGGATTCTGTGGTGATTGATTCTGCATAAGAAATCACTGCAAAGCAGAGCTGCTGACAAAGCAAACATCTATCCTCCACGTTTTCTGTGGCTCAGGAATCCGAGAAGGGCTCATCGGCATGGTGCTGCTTCAGGGATGCTTCTGAAGCTCAGTCCCGGTGTGAACTGAGGCAGCCTCATCTGAAGGTTTGCCTGGAGCTGGGGACCCAACTCCCTGATGGTACACCCCCCATCAGTCCCTCCCACGTGGACCTTCCACAGGGCTGCTTGAGTGTCTTCACAACATGGCAGCTGGCTTCCTCCAGTGAGTGATTCAAGAGAGACCACTAGAGTCATGAGGTCTTTATGACCTCACCCAAGATATCACATACCCCTGCTGCTCCTATATTCTACTGGCCATGCACCTCAATCCTGATCCAGACAGGAGGGGAGCACACATGCATGATTGCCTGGGGGTGAGGATCCCAGGGGGCTGCCTTGGAGCCTGATGACCACAGTATCTACCATCTGATTTCATTTAACTTTTGTTGATCTAATCTATTCTATGTTCCTTTTTCTCTCTGTTCTTGCCTTAGTTTTCATTGACGCTGCTTCTCTCATTTTGGTTTTTCCTTCTTCTGGTTTGGAGGTTACAGATTCTGTTTCTGGTGTTTTACTCACTGCCTACAAATTACTCATTGCACGTTAAACTTACCAAAATCTAAAGTGAAGGAAGTCACACTTATACCCACCTGGCAATACATCGACTTTGAAGCCTGGAAAATGTGAAGTCCCCTGCTCCCTTCTGACTTCCTGCTATTGCTGTCAGCCTGTTTAATAATGTTTTTAACAGTCTACTGGGCGTGATTATCATCATCGCTTGCACAGCCAGTGGTTTTTAGATTTACTACATACATTCCTCTTTGCCCTTCACTCTTCCTGAGTCTCAGATTTCCAACCATGTTCATTCTGAACCACTTTCTTTCTGCTCAAGACAGTGTCCCTTAGGGAGGTGCCAGTGGTGGGACGTTCGGATGAGCTTTTGGTCTGTCAATATCTTTTCCACATAGGTTCATGACAGCGTCAGATTCTCGGCGGCAGGAGTCCAGGTTGCAGCCACTCTCCCGCTGAACACTGAATACGTCTTTCCACTATCTTGTCTTTGCAGCGGCTCTCGGAAAATCCGCAGAGTCAGCCATCACTCTCCAAGGGGAGCTGTCGGTTCTCTCTGCCAGCTTTTAAGACTGTTTTAATACGATATCTGCGTGTTCAATTTGATTTTTACTTATTCAACCTGGAATTTGAATGTCTTTGATGTGTGTGCTGGTGTCATTATTCAATTATGGGACTCTCTCAGCCATTATGTCTTTAAATATTGCCTCCACTCCATTCTGTCTCTTTCCCTTTGGAACACAAACTAAATGTTTGCTAAGCCTTCTCTCTCGCGCGGTATCTTTTAATCTCCCACTTCTTTGTTTGATTTATTTAGCTGCCTGTGCTGCATTCTAAAAATGTCTCCTCGCCTGTCTTCCAGCTCATTTCAGTATGCTATCAACCATTGAAGTTTTAATTTCTTAAAGTTTTCATTTTTAGAAGTTCTACTTTTTAATAAAATTATTTGATCTTTTTTCTTTTTTTTTTTCTGAGATAGGATCTCACTCTGTCACCCAGGCTGGAGTGCAGTGGTGCAGTCACAGCCTCCAACTGCAGCCTCCAACTCTCAGGCTCAAGCAATCCTCCCACTTCAGCCTCCTGAGTAGCTGGGACCACAGGTGTGCACCACGCCCAGCTGTTTTTGATTCACCCTTGCACCCAGCTGTTTGGGGCTGCTGTACTGTTGGGGGCGTGGAGTGTCTTCTGTCCCCACACTCCAGGGCCTTGGGACCCAGAGCTCCAGGTGGCCCTGGTGGCGAAGTCTCAGAGTGAGGAGCTTCGGGGCTGGGCACCTTTCAAAGCACCCTCTCCTTGGGCTCACTCACCTTCCCTGGCCTGGACCTGGTCCTCCTTTACCGTCTTGCCTGCTGCTTTTGCTTGTTTTTGTGATGCTTTTCCTGTCTTATGCCCCTATTTGGTGGTTTTCCCTGGAAGGGCTGGTCTGGGTCCCAGACTCCCAGGGACTAAGTGCACCCCATGGGCTTTAGTGGCTCCCCGGAGCCTGCTGATGCCCCACAGTGAGTCTCACCCCAGCCCCGGCCTCCATACAGGGTTGGGGCCCAAGCCTTGAGCCTCCCTCCCTCAGCAGGGTCCAGGCCCCACACCAGCTGCTCGGTTAGCTCATGCATGCTCCATCAATCACGCACAGACACACGGAGAGCTGCAGACACCACATCCCCTCCTCCTTGGCTTAGGATGGGCCCAGCCTCTGCCCCGACTCACTGGACACACACTTTCTGGGCACCCCGGTGGGTCCCATCAGGCCCTGGGTGCCTGGGGGACAAAGCCCTGCCCCGCAGTGCTGCCTGGCCTGCTGTGCCGGGCCACCCTGGCAGACTTGACCTCCCAGTCCTGTGCCCGGCCTCTCTGCGTCTCTCCTCTGGGATGAGAGCCCCGGGGAGTGGGAGCTGTTACCACCTCGTTCTTCCTGCTGCTCATGCCCTGCTTGTGCCACGCGGGCCCTGGCCTGTCCCATGGGCCAAGCTGGCCCAGCCCTTCCGAGGTTCCCGGAAGCCAAGGACTGCTTTGCATAGGCACTGGGGGCTCTCCCCACCCAGACCCTCAGGAAGAGTGACTCAGCCTGGGGCTCGTAGTTTGCCGTTAGTGGTGGGTGCCCCAGCAGGGTGGTGCCTGCACTTCTGGGCTGGGCTGTGGCTGCTTGGGAACCTATAGCCCCGGCGGCTGGGAAAACCGGGGAGTCCCCCTTCACCCCACATCGCTACCCCACCCTGGGACTCCTTCTGTCCCTCCCCCACCAGCTATAGCTGCAGCAAGTGTGCAGGCTGGCCTTCCCCTAGTCCTTCCTGGCCTGGGCAACCTGAAGTTTGACTCACCAGCCCCAGTACATGGGGGACGGGGCTTGGCACAGGCTCACCCCACTGAGAAGGGCTGGCCAGGGACCTGGGACAGCCCCAGGGCAAGGACAGCGGCTGGAGGCCAGTGAGAGCCAGGCCAAGGCCCCAGCCTCTCGGGTGAAAGGGACGCGTGGTGGTCACACCTGCCAGCCTTGCCTGTCCTGTGACGTTCTGAGGAACTGTGTGAAAGTCCTCAAAAAGCAGCAGCTCCCATGCAGGGGATGGCCTCGCTGAGTGGCCAGCCCCGCAGTGGATGGCACCTACCTACTCTCACCCATCACAGCTGCCACCTCTGAGTCCATGCAGGAGAGGGCACGGTCTGCAGCCGCCTGCCAGACCACGGGCACCACGTGGGATGGTGGGCCTGGGGTGTGCTCCCTCCAGCAGCTCCTGGCATCAGAACTGCCCATGGGCCCTGGTGAGGTCTGACCACAGGTTGTGGGCAGCAGGTCTTCTAGCGCCACCAGGAGCCCCAGCCCAGGCCCACTTCAAAGGTGCCAGTGTGTCCAGATGGCCTGCACTGGGTGCAGCCTCTCGTGGGTACAGGGCTCGGTGGCTCCTGGAGCACCCCCAGTCTTAACACTCCCGCCTGTCTCCTGACCTGACCCCTCCAGCCGCTGACCCATCCTTTGACTCTCTGGCTGGCCCAGCACGCTGCTGGCCCTCGTCTGCAGGCACCGTCCTGAGCCTGCTACTCACTTGGTCCTGGCCCAGTGGGGACGGGTCCTCAGCACCAGGCATCTGAGCCCGAGCCCAGGCACAGCAGGGCAGGACGAGTTGGGGTGGGGGCCGCTCTTCTCCGAATCCCCTGGCCGGTTGGGTCCTTCTAGGCAGGACTCGCCTGGAGGAGGGCTGGGAGAGGCTGACAAGCTAGAGGCAGAGCTGGACTGCCCCTCTGGGGTAGGGGGCCAGGTGGAGGGGCATTAGGGAGAGTGAGGGGGGTGGGGAAGGGGACCTCCCATCCGCAAAGCCTTCATCCCAGAGGCACGACGCCCCACCCCCGCCCCCCTGCGTTTGAGTGGAGGTCTTGGTTTTCCGAAAGCTGGAGGAAGCAGGTGGGCTCCACGCAGGAGCGAGTTGGGAGTCACCTGGGGCTGGACTCTCCGCCTGGGCTGGTCTTGCCGGTGATGAGGGTGGCCCTGGGGGGCCTGCCTGGGGGCGTGGCCTTGAGGGGCGCGGGCGTCGCCTGTTGGTGGGTGTGGATTGAGGGACGGGTGGGCGGGGTCCGGGGGCCTGGCGTCGAGGTCAAGGGGCGCTATGCGCAGTCAGGGGGCCTGGGGCGCGGTCGTCGGGGGTGGGCTGGGGTAGGAGAGGACAGGGGCGAGGTTTCAGGGGTCTGTGGGCTCAGGGTCTGTGGACGCAGTCCAGGGTTCCCGGGGGGTGTGGGAAGGTCAGTGGGCTGGAGGAGCGGTGTGTGGGGGGGGTGATGGGCGGGGCCCGGGGACGCGACTGCAGGTGGAGGAAGGCGCTGTCGGGGGTGGGGGATCCCGGGGAGCGCAGGGCGGGCGAGTGCTGTCGGGGTGGAGGGAGGCGCGGCCGGGGGATGTGGGGCCGGCGCACGCGGTCTCAGCGCCCCTCCCTCCCCAGGGCTGCCGAGGGACCTCCGAGCGCCGCCCTGCCTCGTGTGCCGCGGGCTGCTGCCGCCCGCCCGGCCCTGCAAGCGCTGCCGCTAGTTCTGCGCCGCGGTCCTGCAGTGCGCGTCCTTCGTGCCGCTCGGCGGGCGGAGCTGCAGCCCGCGGATCCCGTGAGTCGGGACCGGCGCGGGGACCAGGACGACGACCCGGAGCCACGCGCGTCTCCGTGGAAACCTATGCGGAGCTGAGGCCGAGAACACAGCGCTGTTGTGGAGAACCCGCGTCCTCGCCGTGGTTTTCTTGGGAACCTCGTGCCCAGCACCCCCGCACCCGCTCCGGACCCTCCGAGCCGCTCTGGGGAAGGCTCCAGCCGGGTCCCGAGCAGACGCTGGTTCGTTCCTTCCCGCGTTCGTCCGACGAGTCTCGGCGCCGCCCAGGGTCTCCGCACCCCATTTCCTCCCATCTGGTGCCCAGCGCGGGCGCGGAGGGAGCCCCCGGGGTTGGACCCTCAGATCCCTCACCGTTGGGCTTCTGGGCGACGAATGGTCAGTGGGCCGTGTGGCCGTGCTGCCCTGGAGACCCAGACTTGGAAAGACCCCACCCCCACTCCAGGCCTCGTCCAGCTGCGGTGGGTGATCTCGGTGGCCGGGGCCTGCCCAGGAGCCCGTGGCCTGGCTCTTCATGGATACTGAGCAGGGCCAATCCCCCAGCCCTCAGAGACAGGGCCGGAGCCCTCTGACCTCAGGCTGGAGAGGGTGGCCGGGGGCCTGGGGCAGAGGGTAGAGGCCGGCCCCACTGTCCTTCCCTGGGCCTTGGAACCAGCACCAGCCACACCCCGTGGGCCGTCCCTACATGAGGTCACCGACTACTGGCCACCTGCAGTCCCTGCCTGTGTCATGGCGCGCTGGGATGGCGCCTTCAGGCAACGGGTGTGTCGTGGTGGTGGCCTGTCCCAGAGAGGCCTGGAGAGAGGTTCGGGTGTGAGTGGGCCCACGGGGGAGGGACATTTGTCCTTTCCCAGTGATCCTGCTGGCCGTGCCCATGGACATAGTCTGGGACACACCTGCCACAGTACAGCAGCCCCTGTTGTCCCCTGGTATAAGGAGGGCTGGAGGCCAGGCTGAGGGGCGACGCCCAGCTGGAGTATCTGTCTTACAGCTCAGCCGGCCTGGGATGGGGGATGACAGTGGCCCGTCCTGGGCCACCACCAAACGTGCCTGCCTGCTGCTGACCACACCGTGGCATGGAGGCTGGCACTAGCCACTCTCTCCAGGGCGCTGTGGCCAGGGGCAGGCTCAGCCCCATCTACTCTGCCTAGCAGTGACTGCATACGTTCCAGCCCATGAAGGGCTCTAGGCCAGGCGGGGGCAGGGTCGAGGTGCTGGCCCAGGCGGCAGGGAGGTGGGCAGTGCGGGGTGGTGGGAGGGAGGGAGAACTTCACGGTCACAGCAGGCCCCTGCCGCCTTCCCTCCCTGGGGACCGAACCCCAGAGCTTGTTTCCCAAGCTCCCTCCTGACTACCCGAGCCCACAGTGTGAGGCCCACAGCCTCTCCCAGCCTGGGGGTGGTGCTGCCCTCCACACTTGGGGAGTCCTGTGGGTATTCCAGGCAGAACACCCCAGCTAGACACTCCCAGGCTCCCCAGCTATTAACTCCCTCCATCCCCCCAAACACACACACACACACACACACACACACACACACACACACACACGTGGGGCAGTGCCCTCCCAGAACCCAAGGCAGGTGCAGAAGCCTCTGTGCCTGTCCAGTAAGGGAGGAGCCAGGAGGAGCCCAGAACTACACCCTGGTTCTCTCCAACCCCCTGCCCTGGCTGGAGGAAAATGGGAAGCAGTAAGCTTCTGCCCAGAGACTTTCCTATGCATTTGATGCTCCAAATAAGATGACACAGAACAGCTCCCTGAGCACAAGCTGGGCCCCAGAGTTCCCAGCCTTGGGGGCTGCCCTCTGGAGTGGGGGGGCCTCATAGGACCGCACAGGGGAGGTGGCCTTTTGCATCTTGAGGGGAGGTGGAGGCCAGGGACTTGGGTGGAGTCTCAGGTCTTAGGAGAGGGCTCTCCCTTAGGGGCTGGGGCTGAAGCCAGGGGCTCTGGGGTGCGAGTGCCCAGGACAGATTCCACCCCTCTGCCAGCCCAGCCAGCTTTCCAGGGCCCTTGTCTACCCTCCTGGCCTCATGCATGCCTGAGGGCGGTGCACGCAGACGGCAGCCTATCCCACCGGCCTGGAGCCATCTCTGCACCAGTGGCCACCCTGTGGGGAACCCCATTAGGGTGTCCTCAGACCCCAAAGGCCCCAAGGTTTCTGGATGCTTCCTTTGGAAACCTAGAAACTCCACAAGTGTCTGGCCACAGTCTTCTGGCCCCAGGCGGTGGAAAGTCTCCGGGCTGCTGTCTGTGAAGTGAGCCCTGTTTTGCCAGGAGGGGGAGTGTCTCGCTTGCTCCCGCTGTAAGGAGCAGCCTCCACTCCTCTGTTTGTCTTTGGGGCTGGAGCTGCAGGGTCAGCCTGGAGCCGCTGCCACAGGGCATCCTGCAAACTTGCCCCACTCACATCCACGCTTACCAGTGGGAGCTGTCACTGCACAGCCAGATGCTGGCTGGGCAAGCACTCGCGTTCTTGGGGCTGACCTGGGGCACTTTCCAGAGCCTGGCCATCCCCCGGATTACAGAATGTGGCCTCTCCTGTTCTCAGGTAAGCTCCTGCCTCCTCCTAGGCCCCTACACTGTGGCAGATAAGGCCCTGGTTTCTCCTCAGATGGGTCTGGCCTGACGCTCTCAGCACATCAACAGGTGAGGGGTTGCAGGGCCCTGGGGGGCCTGAGGGCAGCGCTGGTGAAAGAAGGATGGGAGACCTGGCGTGACCCTGCCGAGCTGCTCTGGGAAGTGTTTGCTGGAAGCTCAAGGCAGGGTGAGCCCACCTTGGACCCAGCTGTGACCTCCAAGGAGGCTGTGTTAGAATCCAGGGCAGCCCGCAAGCCCATCCAGGGCTCCCACCCCACCCCCCGCGGCTGCTCTGAGCCATCGGGAACCCGCAACACCTGGGCTTGTGTAGACACCTGCCAAGGAAACACTCGGGGAATGTGCTGAGAGTGAGATGCTGGCAGTGGAGGTGCATGGGTTGGGGTGGAGGGCTCTCGCTGCAGTGCCCACTGACTCAGCCTTACGGGAGAGGGCGCTTCATCAGCACCTGCAGCAGGAAGTGTACCCAGCGTCCCAGGAAGGGGCCCCCATGCCCAAGGCTGGCCGAGGCACAGTGGGGACACAGGCATGGAAAGAGCACGGAAGGTGTCCCTGAAAGGGAGGACTCACTGAGGACCTGCTGGGTGCACCGTTCCTGGCATGGGGACGGCAGTGAGCAAGATGTGTCTTTAGGGCGGTGGCCTGGTCACCTCAGGGGACACTTACGGGACATCCAGCAGCTCCACAGGGCCTGAGACGGGTCCAGCAGAGGGCTCAGCTCAGGGAGGGGAGCAGCAAGGGCTGGAGTGCTGGGTGCCATGGGCAGGCTCAGATCCACAAGGCATTCGTGGAACAAGGAAGAAAGCAGGCTGGGATGTGTGGGAACCGGTGGGAGCAGGGGAGACGGGCGAGTTCAGGTGGGAGGGGTGTCCAACGGATGCCATCCTGCAGTGGAGACAGAACAGGGAGGGGGCAGGCCTGGGGATCCTGGCTAGGAGGGGGAAGGAGAAGCGAGAGATAGACCTCAGAATCGACTTTTCCCTCTGGGAGGAAATGGTCCCTGAGTTGGGAGACCTGGGGGGAGGCGGCCTTGAAATGCAAGCTGGAAAGCTTTGCTGAGGCGGCTGCGGCTGCTGGGTGTGCAGGCAGCCTCCCGGTCCGAGGGGTGATGGCGCTGTCCACGCTGGGACGGGCAGGTGATCCTGGGGAATGGGTGGGGACCAAGACTGAGCCCTCAGTACTCCAAGGAAAGGGGCAGGGGCTGAGGCGGGTGGAAGAGGCCAGGAAGGAGGGGAATTCCTGGAAGGGAGAGGAGAGGAGGGGTTTGGCGGGGCTGAGGGAGGGTCTCATGGAAGATGGGGTGGGGAGGGTTGAGCAGGAGGGGTCAAGCGGTGACAAGAGGAGCGGGAAGCTGGAGGTGGGTGTAGGGGCGCTGCCTGGGCAGCCTTGGACAGGGAGGTGGTTGCGAGGGGGCGCGGCAGCCCCTGCCCGCGGGGGGAAGCCAGCGAGGGGAGGCTGGGGCTACAGCCGCGCCCTGGGGGGGCCCGCGCGGTGACGGCGGGAGGCTGGGCCGCAGGCAGGGGAGCTTGGGCGGGGTGGGGCCGCGAGCAGCCGCCCTGGGGGTTCCCTACAGACCCCCCGACGCCGGCCGCTGGGAAGCCCCGAGAAGCACGACGGAAAACCCCGCGTGGGGGAGGCGCCCAGGGCCCAGGCTCAGCCCTCCCCGCCCCCGGTCCCCCCACCTTCCCCCCCAGCGCGCCGGGGTCCGGCTCCCCGTGCCCCGTGGGGGACGGGAGGGGCGGGGCAGAACCGCGCGACGTTCTGCGCCCCCGACGGCGGCCTGTCCTGCAGCCCCAGCCACTCGGGCCACGGGGCCAGCCCTGGGTGGGCTTCAGGGTCCGGGAAGTCAGGAGAAAGAGCGTTCGCCCTTCGCATCTCCAGCCTCCCCCCGGCCTCCGAGCCCCTAGCGAGGATTCTTTCTCTCCTGAAGTTGGATGCGGGGAGTCCGGGTCACAGTGGGCGCCCAGAGGGGCTCCAGGGCACCTGGTGGGAGGGAGGCCCGGGCACCCACGCCACTGCCCCCCTGCAGTTCCGCACAGCCGGCCTCACTGGGCCTCCCCGCGCTGCCTCCGCCGCTCCCTTTGTGCCCGGGCTGGTCTGGGCTGCCCTCGCCTGCCCACCTGAGGCCTGCTCGGATCACGTTCCCCAGAGGCTGCCCCAGGCGAGCCCGGCCCCTTTTGCCTGGGCAGAGCCCTCAGCAGCCTGGGGTCAGCTCCGCCGGCCCCTCGTTTGAGGCCCTGCTCCCCACCAGGGGCCGAGGCCGGGGCTTCCATCAGGACGCTGGGTCCAGCCTGTATACTCCGCCCACGGGCAGCGGGTTTCGTGGCCGTGGCAGGCGGAGGAGGGTCACGCACGGCGGTCTCTGGGGAGTTATTGGGGTGGTCGGCAAATGGGTGGAGACAGTGAGAACGAAGACTCAGAGGCCATCTGCAGAGTGAGGTCCTGGGCTGGACCCTGGAACAGAAAACAGTTCACTAGGAGCACGTGATTCCACACTAGACTGAATGTCACTAACTGCCCCCGATTCCACACTAGACTGAGTGTCACTAACTGCCGCCACCCATGTTGCTCCCCAGGTTTTGCAAATGCACGGGAAACTGTTGAGATGAGGGGATCCTGAGTAAACTCTCTGTAAATCTAAACATATTCCAAAATGAAAAATATTTAGAAAGAGATGTAGCCACCAGTAATGCCCGCTCGACAATTCAAGGAACAGAAGTGGGCCCGACTTTTATTTTTCCATGTTCCCACCTGGGCTAGGAGCAGAAGTCCAGGTCTCCATCTTGAGCTCCCCCCACCCCCACCCCCACCCCGACAGCCTGGGCTTCCTGGTCCGGTCCGTAGAGGGTCAGCTCTTTTCAAGAATGGAGCGGCTGTGTTGACCACGGGCTGCACAGTCCAACGCCCCAGCTCAGTGGCCGCCCCCAGGGGTCCTGGACTCTGGGGGTCCTGCCCTGCTCTGAGGGCGCCAGTGCCACCCTGTGCTCTCCGACATCAGCTCCCACGCCGTTGGGGCTGGGGTGCCAGGCGCCTCCTGCCTCACCAGCAGGCTGTCTGTGAGCAGCCTGTCCCACAGGACCCTTCTGCCTCGTGGGAGCCTGGCCACAAGTCCTCATGCTCCTCTTTGGGCACCCTTGGTCAGGTTGGGCTGGGGATGATCATAAATCAGGAATGCAGCTTGGACCTGGACCATCCAGGGCCTGTTCACTGCACTGCATGCCCCCGCCCCCGACTACCAACTCAGCCTCACTTCCTTCCAGGCCCATGAAATTGACCTCTATGAGGCCCCCCAAGCACTCCTTAGATTTATAACCTGCACCCCCCCCACACTATCTGGACCCCTCTTGCTCCTCTGGACCCCTCTGTTATGTTCCCACCTCTTTATTTTAGTTACATAAAATATAAGTTGCTGATTTCCCCGGTTTCGGATCGTTCTGTCTCCCCGTTCTCGGAATGTGAGCTCCTGGAGAGGCAGGGATGGATCAGTTTCCCTCTGTTCATGAATTCCAGCCCCTAAACAAGCCTGGCGCATAGTGGGTGCTCTCCTAAGCAAGCCTGGCACGTAGTGGGTGCTCTCCTAAGCAAGCCTGGCACGTAGTGGGTGCTCTCCTAAGCAAGTCTGGCGCATAGTGGGTGCTCTCCTAAGCAAGCCTGGCACGTAGTGGGCGCTCTGCTAGTGTCCACTTAAACGCACAAGTGGGTGGGGGAGCTGGGGCCTGAGGGTCCGGAGGGATTCAGACCACACTGTTTACTAAGTGACTGCTGCATGCCAGCCTTGGGCCAGGCCCCTGACACTGAGGAGGAGCCAGGATTCAGGGCAGCCCAGGACCCCCGGAAGTGAGGGACAGGGCAGGAGCAGGATGGGCTGGGGAGGGGGTGCCCTCAGCCGCTCACCCCTCTCACTGTTCTGTCCCCAGGGCTTTGCCTGCAGGAGCCACAGGAATCGTGAGTACATCTCAGCCCCGGGGGATGCTCAGGGCCTGGACTCCCCACCCCAGGCCACCAGGGCCGCTTTGTCCACCGTGGGAGGCAGGTCTGTCCTGCAGTGTCCCCAGAAGCTGGGGTTCCCTTCTGGGCAGGGCAAACCGCCATCACTCACCGATGCGTGTGGGACCCTGGCCACACCCAGGCAAGGCCACCCTGGCTCCTGGCCAGAGGTGGGCCTGCCAGAGAGAGTCCCACGTCTCCACCTAACGCACAATGCCTCATTGCGTTCCAAACTGGCCGCCCAGAAGCAGCAGGTGGAAAACCCCGTCTCCTCTAGCAAAGCTTTTTCCCTGTGTAAAGTGATCCCTACTAGGCCTTTAACTACCTTGTCTTTGTAAACAGAGTATCTATTTATAAAAGGACTCTGAGTGATGCAGACGCCATAAGGAAGAAAGTTAAAGCTCACTGGAAAGCCTCCATGTAGAAATAAACAGTGTTTACCTAGACAAACATTGCTCTAGGCATTTTGGGTTTTTTTTTTTTTCTTATTTTTGATTTTTATAAGAATAGACCTGAAGTCTTCCTATCTCTGGTTGGTCAACCAAACCCAGGCTGTTCTCAAACTCCTGGGCTCAAGCAATCCTTCTGCCTCAGCCTCCCAAAGTGCTGGGATTGTGGACTTGAGCCACCATGCCTGGCCTGTTCTTGACATTTGTGTAGCCAAATATACAGATATTTGCAGGATAAACAGATAAAAATTATTTTATAGAAATGAAATTACCTTATGTCATTTAAACTATTTTGTTTATTTTTACTTGAATTTAACAGAAAAATAGATGGCTAAACTTTACTTAAATATTTCTTCACCTCAAGGACCTCTAAGCTTAAGGGAGGAGATTAGATCAGCCTGGCCCCTGCGCAAGGATGACATGCAAATTCACAAAGCGGACTATATTAACAAACAAACAAACAACAAATGCAAAGCATGGCTGGTGCGGTGGCTCACACCTGTAATCCCAGCACTTTGGGAGGCCGAGGCGGGTGGATCACCTGACGTCAGGAGTTCGAGACCAGCCTGGCCAACATGGTGAAACCCTGTCTCTACTAAGAATCAAAAAAAAAAAAAAAAAAAAAAAAAAAAACTAGCCGGGTGTGGTGGCACTTGCCTGTAATCCCAGCTGCCTGGGAGGCTAAGGCAAGAGAATCACTTGAACCCAGGAGGCAGAGGTTGTAGTGAGCCGAGATTGCGCCACTGCACTCCAGCCTGGCCAATGGAGTGAGACTCTGCCTCATAAAAACATAAATAAAAAAAAAAAATAAAATAAACCTCTTTAGTATTTCTAATAGATTTCCTATCGAGTCTCCTTTTTTTAATAGATGATCACATATTCTGCAGCTAATGACAGCTTGTAAACCTATGTATTGGGTGAAGGGGGCGGATCTTGTGGAATTGGCTCAGCTCTCCAGGGCAATGTTGAATGAGAGAATTCCTGTCTGAGTCCTGATATTAACGGTAATGATTCCAAAGGTTTACTGCTCAATATTAAGTTTATTGGATGTTTGCACTAGATGTCCCTGATCTAGACAAAGAGGTGCCTTTCTTTTCCTAGTTTGCTAAACATTCTTTCATCATGAATAGGTATTGAATTTTACGAAAAATTTCTGCATCTATGAAAATTGTCATATAGATTTTTTAGTTTAACACCCCCCCTCCTTTTTTTTTTTTGAGACAGAATCTCACTCTTTCGCCCACGCTGAAGTGCAGTGGTGCAATCTCGGCTCACTGCAACCTCTGCCTCCTGGTTTCAAGCAATTCACCTGCTTCAGCCTCCTGAGTAGCTGGGATTACAGGCATGTGCCACCAAGCCCGGCTAATTTTTTTTGTATTTTTAGTAGAGACAGAGTTTTACCATGTTGGCCAGGCTGGTCTCGATCTCTTGACCTCATGATCCACCCACCTCGGCCTCCCAAAGTGCTGGGATTACAGGCGTGAGCCATCACGCCTGGCCCCAATCTGCTCTTAAAAATCACCCGTTGTATTTTAATTCTGTCGCAGTGGTTTTTTTCTAGGAATTCCATTTCTCTCAGGTGTGCCTGGTCCCTCATCACAGCCTTTCCTGCTGCCTGTATTTTCAAGCCTGTTTTCTCACCTGCTTGGCCTGTGGCGTGTTACTGGAGGACACCTGGGCCCACCCTCTCCGCAGCCTCACTCCGGGCTCTCTGCTTCCTGGTGTGCTTGTTTACCTTCAGCGTCTCAAAGTCCCAGGACGGAGGGCCTCCTGGAGGCTGGATTCCTGTTGCTCCTGGGTGGTGCCAGGAGCAGTGTCTGACTGTTGGGGCCGTTTAAACCAGATTCACAGACTGAGGTTTCAAGGGTCTTCCTGGTGGGCCCAGCCTGGGCTGTGAATCTGTACTGGGTTGTGGGCTTTTGGGGGAGTTTTCTCTCCCTGCTCCTCCACTCAGCGACTCTGGAACAGTGCCTGGGCTTTGGGGAGAGGGTCGGTCCAGTTCTGGCTAACTCAGGTCAAGGCCCAGCTCAACGTGGGGAAGTTCTTCCTCACCATGTGCTGGGGCCTCCCCACAAAGCCCTCAGCTCCCACTGGGGTGGAAATGCTCCTTCCATCCCCCACCCCTGTAAAGCAACCTCCTACACCCTGCTTTCCTCAGCACCCCCATCCTGATTATTTTCGCAGCTCTCCTATGTTTCTAGGAAGGTTTTTAAAAAACGTATGTTTTTTCTCCAGCCTAATTGGTACTTTTCAGCAGTTGAGTTGGTGCAAATGGCCAGGTCTCCCATATGAGGGAAGTGTAGTCCCAGCGTGTTTTTATTTTTATTTTTGGTATATTTTATTTTATTTTTTTATTTTTGGGGGGGTGGGGGGACAAGGTCTCGCTTTGTTGCCCAGGCTGGAGTATAGTGGCACGATCTCGGCTCACTGCAACCTCCACCTCCGGGTTCAAGGGTTTCTCCTGCCTTAGCCTCTCGAGTAGCTGGAATTACAGGCACCCAGCACCACCATGCCCAGCTAATCATTGTATTTTTAGTAGAGACAGGGTTTCACCATGTTGGCCAGGCTGGTCTCGAACTCCTGACCTGAAGTGATCCACCCACCTCGACCTCCCGAAGTGCTGGGATTACAGACGTGAGCCACCATGCCCGGCCCAGGTGTTTTTAAACACACAGAGTTGTCCTCAGCCTCCTCCTCTGTCAACACCAGCTTGAATTCCCAATTCCCCATCATGTTTTCCCATTCCCTGCTCTCGCTGCTCCTTTCTGTAACCCACTTGTTCCTGTTGAGCTCCCTTCTCCTTCCTGAAGCAAGCACATCTGTTAGGTGTTCTTTCAGTAAGACTCTGTGGATATTATTTTTATGCCTTATTTTGAATAAGGCAAAACATATTTATTTCTAAGTGTTTATGATGAATTGTGGTTTCACAGTTTTTTCCTCACAGTAACAATGAATTCTGTTTTGTACCACACTAATCTTGTGTGTTTCTGCTTTACTCACCCTTCCTTCTACACAACCTCCTCTTCATTTTGTCAGCTTAGTTGGGACAAGAGCCTGTTCTTATTTTTATACATTTAATTTCACAATGAGCAGCTTCTCCTCCTGAACCCATTTCACTAACTCTGTATATGTCCTCATTTTCCGTGCTCACCATGGGTCCTTCTCCTCCGTGGCGTCACCATTTTTTTTTTTTTTTTTACTTTCTGGTTTTGATTCCTTTCTTGGTTGTCTGGAATAAGTCTTTGTCTTTTTTCTAGAAAGGGTCAAAAGATGCAGATTTCTCATTTCTTGCATAAAGGAGGTTGTCTTTTTTTTTTTTTTTTTTTTTTTTTTTTGAGATGGAGTCTTGCTCTGTCACCCAGGCTGCAGTGCAGTGGTGCAATCTTGGCTCACTGCAACCTCTGCCTCCCTTCCTCTCCTACCTCAGCCTCCGGAGTAGCTAGGACTACAGGTGTGTACCACCACACCCAGCAAATTTTTGTATCTTTAGTAGAGACAGGGTTTCGCCATGTTGGCCAGGCTGGTCTCGAACCCCTGACCTCTAGTGAACTGCCCTCCTCGGCCTCCCAAAGTGGTAGGATTAAAGGCGAGTTGTTGGCCTCACACATATGGATGACAACATACACACCGAGTTCTAAGGCACAGTCATTTCTCTGAAGATTGCTGCATACCAAGCCCCGGGGATGATGCTCCAAGGGAAGGAAACACCAGCCTTGGGAACAAAGCTCCCCTCACTCCCTTCCCCACTCCCTAGAACAGCCTGGCTTTTTATCCCCAAACCATCCAGCTTTATTTTATTTTTAAATTTTCAATTTGTAGTTATTCTTTGCTAGTATATAGAAATAGTGTTTGGGAGGCTGAGGCAGGTGGATCACTTGAGGTCAGGAGTTCAAGACCAGCCTGGCCAACATGGCGAAACCCCGTCTCCACTACAAATTAAAAAATTAGTCGGGTGTGGTGGTACGCACCTGTAGTCCTAGCTACTCGGGAGGCTGAGACACGAGAATCGCTTGAACCTGGGAAGCAGAGGTTGCAGTGAACCGAGATCGCACCACTGCACTCCAGCCTGGGTGACAGAGTGAGGCTCCGTCTCAAAAAAACACAAAAAAACAAAAAACTAAAACAAACAAAAAAGAAATAGTGGATTTTTGTATATTGATCTTGTATTCTGCAACTTTGCTAAACTTATTTATTAGTTTCAGTGCCTTTTTTATAGATACTAGTGTTTTCTGCAGAGACCATCATGTCATCTACAAAGGTACACAACTTTACGTCTTCATTTCCAAGCGAGAAGCCTATTTCTTTTCCTGCCTCATTGTGTGGAGTAGGGTCCCCCCTGCAGTATTGAGTCGAAGTGAGAAAAGCAGGGATCCTTGTCTTGTTTTTTATCTGAGGAGTGGAAATAATCTATTCTTTCACTATGAAATGTGATGTTACATATAGATTTTTCACAGATCGTCTTTATCAATTTGAGGAAATTTCATTCCCTGTTTGCTGAGATTTTTTTTTTTAAATCAGGAATGGATGGTGAACTCCATCAAAAAATTTTTTCTGTGACTACTGAGATGATCATAAGTGGTTTTTAAAATTTTGTCAGTTGGGTGCGGTAGCCTCTCAAAGTGTTGGGAATACAGGTGTGAGCCACCATGCCCGGACTTTTTTTTTTTTTCTTTTTTTTGAGATGGAGTCTTACTCTGTCGCCAGGCCTCCGCCTCCTGGGTTCAAGCGATTCTCCTGCCTCAGCCTCCTGAGTAGCTGGGATTACGGGCGTGAGCCACCACACCTGGCTAATTTTTGTATTTTTAGTAGAGACAGGGTTTTACCATGTTGGCCAGGCTGGTCTCACACTCCTGATCTCAGGTGATCCGCCCGCCCCGGCCTCCCAAAGTGCTGGGATTACAGGCATGAGCCCCGACCGGCCCACTCCCTCAAATTCTCTTGGGTGGTTCTTTCTCCGCCTCTGGTCATTCCCTCACATGCATGAGTTCATGAATACTCCACTGAGTATTAGCAAAGTGCATATTCCCCAGAGCTCTCTCTGCGTTATCCTCTCCCCTCTCATACTCGGTCCGGCTGCCCAGACCCTCCATCCCAGTTCCTCCTCTCAGGGAGTGTGCCAAGCTCCACTTGGGATCCACCCCCATCACTGCCTGAGAACACTCCCCAGAGAGTGGCGCATTCCCAGAGCTCACTGTGGCTGTTTCCTGTCTCCCAGGACTCACTGTCCCTCACTTCCTCATGCCCACTGTCTTGAAACCATTGCTCATGGATTTTGCCTTGGTTTCCCCGCTGTCTCCGGCAGGAGGGTAAATCAGATCCCTGTGAATCCATCCGGACTAGAGTGGGAATTTGTAAGAGTTGGATTTCTGGCTGGGCGCGGTGGCTCACACCTGTTATCCCAGCACTTTGGGAGGCTGAGGTGGGCGGATCACCTGAGATCAGGAGTTTGAGACCAGCCTGGCCAGCATGGTGAAACCCTGTCTCTATTAAAAATACAAAAATTAGCCGGGCGTGGTGGTGCGCGCCTGTAATCCCAGCTACTCGGGAGGCTGAGGCAGACGTTGTAGTGAGCCGAGATCACTCCACTGTGCTCCAGCCTGGGCATCAGAGCGGGACTCTGTCTCAAAAAAAAAAAAAAAAGAAAAGAAAGAGTTGGATTTCTCACCCATAGCATATTAGGACTTCATTCCCATTGCCCCTTTGAGGCACAGAGTTACTGGGTGGAAGTTCTCAACTGTCAGTTGTCTAGGTTCTTGCCATGTTGAACAAAATACACAAGTAAAACAACAAAAAAGAATGGAGTAAGGAGGGCACAGATTTACTGAAGTGAAGGAGCACTCCACAGAGCGCGAGCAGGCCCAAGCAAGCAGCCAAGGGCCCCGAATGCAGTGCTCCACAGGGTTTTCATAAAGCTAAAAGAATTTGGTAACACTCCTAGCTGCCCTTTGGAGGTTTCCGGTGGGTTACACCCTGGGGAGGATAGGCCTGCAACCAATCAGAGGCTGAAGTGGAGTCTCATTATCACAGGAGGGAGGCTGTGGCCTGTGTGCTGCCTAATCTTGCCTGGAACTGGCTGCACCTGCTGTTCTTTTGCTTATCCCTTCGCCCCCGGTTACCCTCATTCCTTACTCTCCTGCCTCAGCAGGGTGCTGTGTTCAGTGTGGGCTCCGCTGAGCAGCAGCTTCACTGTCTCACCAACAGCATGTGGGTCCCATGCCTCGGTGGCCATGCCTTCTATAAAGAGGGTGGCAGTCCTCCTGTGGAATGGCTGGGTTGCCAGGCTCTGTGGCTCACGTGAAGTTCTGCTCTGAGTCCCACCTGCAAACCTGGCTGAGCAAAGGCAGCAAAATTGCTTAGCCCCCAGTGCCCAAAATGATACCCAGCTCCACATTGCCAAGGTCTGGTGACGCTGCCCAGAATGGCTTTTGGTCTCAGAGCAAAAGGCCCTGGGGGCAAGTCCTCCCTGTGAGGATGCGGCCACTTCCCTGTGGACAGAGGCCTGGGCTGCAGCAACCTTGGGGTCGCCTCCCAGGTGTCCCAGCAAGCCCGCGTTGGCCTTTTCTGCTGTTCATCTTTGAGCAGAGGCGACAGAGCTTGCCAGCAAGTCATGGTGGGCTTCCTGCCCCCTTGTTGGCCAGGTGGGGCAGCAGCTTCTGCTGCTCTGATGCAGACTGGTGTGCAGACTGCCCCCCGACCCGGGCCCACTCCTGGGGTCCCACAGATATTTTGAAGTGTGTCTCGGTGGGGGGTCACCACATGCCAGGGGGCTTGCTCCCCAATTGGCCTGGGGCAAGATAGTAAAGACCCCCTGGCAAAGACTGTGCAGCCCCAGGGCTCTCTCCCCCTTCACAGAACCACCCACAAAGCCTTTCCAAGCACCAGGGAACTCGAGGCCTCACACTCCTTCTCCCTCCCCAGGGAACATTTTTAACAGCTTCTGCCGGCCACGCCCTGTGTCCATGTCCAGGTCAGTCCTGGAGGCCCTGACGTCCTCCACTGCCATGCAGTGTGTCCCCTCTGACGGCTGCTCCATGCTCCTGCGTGTACGCGCCTCCATCACCCTGCATGGTGAGAGGTGGCCTCGAGGGTGGGAGGGCCAGCAGTGGGCCCAGGTGCCTTTTATTCCCATCAAACCCTGGGCGTCCTGGTGAGGGAGGGGGGCACTGCTAACCGCACTTCACAGACAGAAGGCAGAGGAACAGGGTCCAACGGCCCCGTCTGGAGGCAGGGGCGGCCCTGCTCTGATGCACCCTGCCGGGTCCTTCCTCCACCCAGAGCGCCTGCGGGGCCTGGAGGCCTGTGCCATGAGCCTGGACACCCAGGAGACGCAGTGTCAGAGCGTGTGGGTGGCCAGGGCCTCCCACCGGCAGCAGGTGGGGCAGCAGGTGAGGCCAAGGCAGGGCTCTGCCACCCAAGTCCCGAAGACTGGGCGCCACTCCTTGGCGCTATCCCTGGCTCTAAGCTCCCGCCATACAAGTGGAGCTGGCCGGGTGGGGTAGGCAGTGCCTCTGAGTCCACGCAGCTCACACCTGCACCTGCTCAGCTCCAGGTGCACTTTGGCTGCTTTGCGGTGAGCGTGGCCCAGCACCTCTACGTCACCCTGAGGACCATCCCTCATTTCTGCGGGGTCCAGCTGGACCAGAGGCACCTCGTGGAAGGTAGGGTCCCCAGGGCCCCCCTGGGCACAGCTGCCGTTCAGCCTCCAGGGCCTGGCTTGGGTTGGGACTTGCCCAGGGCAGGGGCCTGGCCCTCACACTGGACAGATCCCCGCAAGGCCTTTGGCTTAATTCGAGGTCGCATGGCAGAGGCACAGCGCGTGGGTGGGGGGCGGGTGGAGGAGGATGGCCCCTGAGGGCAGGGCAGCCCGCACCCCACCATTGCCTCTGCGGTTTGCAGACTGCGGAGAGGAGGACGTGGGGAGGAGCGTGCCCGACTGCCTCGGTGAGTTCCCTCCTTCGACGCCCCTGCGAAGACCCCCAGACGCTGCGACAGGCTTCCTCTCCCCGGGGTCTTCTGCCCCATTTGGGAAATCCTGAGGGGCCCTCGGGTGGGCGACTCCCAAACGTCTGAACCAAGCAGGAGCCACCACGTCGGGGCTCTCGGGACAGACAGAGCCCCGCGTCGGTGATCGCTGGTCCCAGCGCGGCCTCGACTTGCCGCCTCCTGCAGCGGGGAAGCTCAGCTACTGGGTGGACCGGAGGCGCAAGGCGATTCTGGTGCAGGTGCCCAGGGCCTCCGGGAGCCCCGACTACTACGTGCGGCTCTGCCTCAAGCGGTTCACCTGCGAGGACGCCGGCGCCCCTGTGCAAGTGAGCGCCTGCGCCCCGCCCCCGGTCAGCCTTAGGTCCCGCCCACCTCCGCGCCCCGCCCCCGGTCAGCCTTAGGCCCCGCCCACCTCCGCGCCCCGCCCCCGGTCAGCCTTAGGTCCCGCCCACCTCCGCGCCCCGCCCCCGGTCAGCCTTAGGCCCCGCCCACCTCCGCGCCCCGCCCCCGGTCAGCCTTAGGCCCCGCCCACCTCCGCGCCCCACCCCCGGTCAGCCTTAGGTCCCGCCTACCTCCGCGCCCCGCCCCCGGTCAGCCTTAGGCCCCGCCCACCTCCGCGCCCCGCCCCCGGTCAGCCTTAGGTCCCGCCCACCTCCGCGCCCCGCCCCCGGTCAACCTTAGGCCCCGCCCACCTCCGCGCCCCGCCCCCGGTCAGCCTTAGGCCCCGCCCACCTCCGCGCCCCACCCCCGGTCAGCCTTAGGCCCCGCCCACCTCCGCGCCCCGCCCCCGGTCGGCCTTAGGTCCCGCCCACCTCCACGCCCCAGCCCCCGGTCAGCCTTAGGCTACGCCCACCTCCCGTCCCCGCTCCCGCCCCGTTCGGCCCAGGTCCCGCCCACTCCAGACCACCCCCGCCCTCCCGCGCGGCCCCTCAGCCGCCCTTTCTGGGTTGCAGGTGACCGCCAACAGCGTCTCCCAGGCCGTCTCCCTGCCCTACAGCCAGGAGCTGCCGTGCCTGTGCCTGGAGGTCGGTGGAGTTGTGGCCTGGACTTGAGGCGGGTGAGGGGAGCACAGGGATGGGTGGGCTGCACTGACCCCAGCCCCTCCCACAGGGCTGGTCTGCGACCCCTGACGCGGTGCGGATCCAGATCTGCCCCTTTGAAAACGGCAAGTGTCCTGGGATGCCAATGGGCGGAAGGGTGGGAATGGCTGCGGCCAGCCTGACTCCACCATGAGGACTGACGTAGGGGGATAAGATAAGGGGCAGGCCCAGCCTAAATCCCTGAGCTTGCTCGGAAGGGCCTGTCACCAAGGGAACCTGCGCACATATGTGGATGTGCACACGTGTATGTGTGTGTATGTGTGTGCAATGTACATGTGTGCACACGTGGACCAGCTCACCTGGGAAAACCAAGGCTGAGGGGCCCAAGAGAGATGTCCTGCTCTTGGTTCTGCTCAGGATGCTGCACACACACACATGCACAGACACCCATGAACATACATGCCCATACACATGCACACGCATACACACGCACACGCACACCCATGCACAGGCAGGCACACCCACACCCATGGACATGCACCCATGCACATACACACCCATACACATGCAAACACATACACATGCACACACACCCATGCACAGGCACACACATACATAGGTGCACGTACCCATGCACATGCATATCCACACACATGCACACACATGCACAGACTTGGGCCAGGGCTCAGAGACCCATAGGAGGACTGCTCTGGACCCTGGCCCAGTGGTCACTTGAGTGGATGCTAGACCCCATGGGCCTGGCAGCCAGGGTAGGGCCCAGCTGACCTGTGTTTCGGGGAGGGTTCCTGCAGACACTGAGGCACTGGAGGTGCTGTGGGACACGGTCTACTACCACCCCGGGAGCCAGACACTGAGCTGGGAGCCCGCCTGCCCTGTGAGTGGCCATGTGAGCCTGTGCTGGCGCCCGGGGCCCGGGGCCGGCTGCCGTAAGCTGCAGCAATCCAGCCAGCTGGTGCATCGAAGAGTGAGTGCCTGATCAGCAGGGATGGGGGTGGGCATGGATGCCACAGCCTGACCCGAGCCCTCCTCAGGTGCAGTACCCGCTGGTGGACACCCAGCCCCAGCTCTGCCTGAAGGTGAGGGGCTGCCACAGCCTGCTAGTGCCCTATTTTGGGAGGGGCCAGGGGGCATCAGGGCAGGGAGTGGGGCAGAGGCCCTTGCCCAGCCCTGCAGTCCAGCCTCCCAGCTGTCCCTCAGAGCCCCTTCCTGGTCTGACAGTGGGTGAGCTAAGGGCCTAAGGAGGGGAACTGGGCCCAGAGCACCCTGAAGCTGACCCAGCCTGTCCCTGTCCTGCACACACTCCACCTTCCTGCACCCCTCAACCCACTTTGCAGTTCTCCACCAGTTGGGGGTCCTGGGTGCGGTGCCCTTTCGAACAGCGTCGCTTCCCAAGTAAGTTCTCCATGGGGCCTGCGCAGTGTGGACACAGCACAGAACATCCTTTACGTCACTCTGTGTTGGTCAGGGAGGTGGGATAACAGTGCCAAGCCAGTGTGGGGGAGGTACAGTGGGCAGATGCCAGGCCCACTGGGGAAGGAAGGGAGGCGGTGGGGTGCTGGGCCGGATGGGGGTCTCACCCTTCACTCCCCACAGCCTGGAAAATGACCATCCAGCCTTCGCCCACAAAGGGCCACCTCCGGGCCACCTTCTTCTCGTCCAGCCCCGCCCACTTCCAGGTGCACGTGTGTCACAGGAGGAAGTCACAGCTCCCTGTCTGCCAACGCACACTCCAGGCCAGCCCGCTCCCTTCAGTCTCAGTGAGCTGAGAGAGTGGGGCTCCATCCTGGGGAGGTGGGGGGGTGGTGGCAGGACCCCATCACTTCCCTGTGGTGGTCTCTGCCCCACCCGGGCCCTGAGCCCACCCAGGGTCTAGTCTACCTGGCAGGGAGGGATGGGGGGCCAGCCCTGCTTTGTGGGTGCTCAGAGGATGTGGGAGAAGGACAGTGTTTAGCCTGATCCGCCCCTCCTCCCATTGCCTGTGACCTGCCCTCCCCCACCCAGGGTGACCCGGCAGCCGCCCCTGCCTTTGCCTTCCTGGACCTTCCCAGGGAGGAGGCCTGTGCCCCAGGCATCTGCATCCAGGTGGGTGTCGCTGCTGTGCCCAGCCCCTACCCATCTCCTCCACTGCAGGACCTCAGTTCAACCCCCCTTCCCATCCCCCATCCCCGGGGGAAGCAGGAGGCCGTGTTGACGGGGCTGCCTTATGCCTGCAGGGCTGGAGGACCGATGTACACTTCTCCGTGCCCCAGCAGCTCTGCAACCTCCGCTCCAGCGGGTGCCCAGCTCTCAGGGGCCGCAGGAGGCCGAGGACTAGACCCAGGCCTCCCACAGCAGGCTGGGCATGGCGTGCACTGAACAGGAGACTGGGTGGGGGAAACGGGGAGACCATCCGGCCCTGAGTCAGGTCAGGCTTCTGCACCAAACCCAGGCCTGCGCCCACCACTGCCCTCCAGCCTTGCATTTCTCTCCACCACACACCGCTGGGGCTTCCCGCACGCCCTCCCTGGTCTCACTCTGTCACTGGCCTTGCCTCCTCCCTGGGGGTCCACCTTCCCTGATCAGAGCTCTGGTTCCAACCGCCAGTGACTTGGGATGTCCCTTTGCCCACCAGCCACCGAGGCCCAGGCTCCCAGGACCCAGGGTACATCAGGACAGGACTCTGCCCAGTGGACAGAACTAAGCACGTGTGGCCTGGGTGTGGTCAGGAGCATGGCTCTGCCTTGGAGTCCAGGAAGGGTCAGAGCTAGCTCTCCCACCTGCACCCCTCCCTGTGAGCTCAAGAGCTTGCCTGGCTTCGGGTGGGGTGAACCGCAAAAGCTACAGAGGTGGGAGGGGTGGGAGGGGGTGGATAGGACAGCCGGGCACCCAGGGCCTCTGGATACCCTTTCCAGGGAGCACCAGTGGGCCAGGCAGGGGTCTCTGGAATGTCTCCTCAGCTCAGCCGAGCCACAGCCATTTCAGGGCAGCCTGCAGCCTGCTGCCCACAGGATATGCCCAGGGCCGTGGCAGGACCCGCAGACCTTCAGCTCCCCCTTCTCCCAGCAAGACATTTTGGCCAAGCCTAGGTCCCCCTCCCCAGCAAAGGTCACCTCCAGCAGATCACAGACTAAAGGGGCAACGGCCACCTGCTGGTCAGGTGTCCCTAGGGCTGGCACCTGCCACTGTGGAGTGCCCATGCTATGCTGGGCAAGTCCACGGCCCCAGGGACAGGCCTGGAGGCAGCAGAAGGACTGGGCCTGGCTCAGGTGGGGGGATCTGGGGGTCACACACGCTCTTCCTTCACTTGTCTGCTGAGCCTCCCTGCAGATGGGAGGCTGCTGTCCACAGCCACTGGCCCCCCAGGACTGGGCAGCCCCCTCCCCTTCCCTCACACGTCTCAGCATCACACAGTGGGGGCAGGGCTGGGAGGGGGTGCCCCAGCCAGTACCACCCCTACATCTCTCTCCAGCTGCACCCACCCCCATAGGATGGCAGCCTGAGGCCAGGAATCTCCTCATGAACAAGTAGGTGCCAGGGACACACTGCTGGGGGGCAGGAGGCCAAGGCACAGCCGGACAGCTGAGCCAGGCCCCCCTCAGAGTGTGGGGTGTTCTCACCTGACCGTGGGGCCCAGGCACCTGCTGGTTCTCCTGGGGCTACAGCTCCATGGGGCCCTCAGGGGCTCTGGGTCACATAAAAGACCTTCAGCCCTGTCCTGGGTGCCCTGGGAATAGCAGGAACCTGGGTGGGCTATGCCTTCCCCAGATGGCCCAGGTGCTGGACCCCAGCCTCCCTCTCAGACAATTCATTGTCATGGTCACTGTCCTTGGCCCTGAAGACAAGGCCCTGGCAGCTGCCCGGAGCTTCCCCAGTGCTCTGGGGTGCAGGGTGCAACCCCACCCTTCCTGTAGCTGACCAGGCCCAAGGTGGTCAAGGATCACCCCAGTTTCTGCCCAGGGCACCCCACACTGGCTGGAGTGCACCTCTCCTGTCTGTGCATCCTCGGGTGCTGAGCTTCACTGGGGCACCCGCCCCACTCGGACCCCTCCGGAGGGTCTCAGCTTCCCCAGATCCCAGCCCCACTCACCCAGCAACGGTCAGTCACTTCCTGTGGTCTCAGAGGCCACCTGCCTGGGGGCCACCTGCTGGGATGTGCGGTTCTCAGACATTCCAAGTGGCACATCCAGGCCCCAGCCAGGGGTGCCCAGCAGTGGCCTGTGCAGTGGGCCATGGGGTCGGCCCTTGAAGGTCTCTCGTGTGGGTCATGTAGGCTCCCTGGCTTCCCCGCTGAGCCACCCTCTGGAGCCTGGACATCGTCTCACCTAAGTGCTGTGCAGGACCACGTGCCCGGCCTGTCCCGGTGGTGGTCGCACCCCATCTGCAGATGCACTCCCACCGCAGTCTGGGCCCAGGCTGCCCTCTTCCAGCTGGCCGTGGGCCGCTGGGCCTTCTTTTCCCTCCTGCAACGGAGGCTGCTATGCCCCACAGACTGGAGAGGGGGCTGCAGAGCGAGTAAGTCCCCTCCACTCAGTAAATGCTGGTCCAGGGGTAGCTGTTAAAATGGAGCTTGGGCCTGGCTGGATGGTGACGGCATCACAGACAAGTCTGGAGCGTGGGCGTCGTGGAGCCATCCCCACCAGGCTGGACCCGAGAGCACCCCAAAGGCGTGGGAGGCCGCACCCCCATGGGCATGTGGGCAGGGAGCACCTTGGGACTCAGCGGAGGGGCAGGGTCTCTGGGAGCGGATTTGGGGTCAGCTAAGGTCAGTGTCACATGGTGTGACCAGACATCCCCATCCAAGTGTCCCCATAAAGGAGCAGTGGTGGTGACACCCTGGGGATGCGGAGGTCAGGCCAGGTGAGGGGCTTGAGAAGCTGGGTTTGGGCACCAGGGGCAGGGAGGCCAGCGGGGGGCATGGAGAGGGTGCCCCTCCCTAGCCTGGAGGTCACGGGAATGGGGGGATGCAGGCTGCCACTCACTCAGGTGCCCCTCCCTAGCCTGGAGGTCAGGGGAATGGGGGGATGCAGGCTGCCACTCACCCAGGTGCCCCTCCCTAGCCTGGAGATCAGGGGAATGGGGGGATGCAGGCTGCCACTCACCCAGGTGCCCCTCCCTAGCCTGGAGGTCAGGGGAATGGGGGGATGCAGGCTGCCACTCACCCAGGTGCCCCTCCCTAGCCTGGATATCAGGGGAATGGGGGGATGCAGGCTGCCACTCACCCAGGTGCCCCTCCCTAGCCTGGGGGAGGTCAGGGGCACAGTGGGGGTGGGTGGGACAGCACAAGCTGCCACTCTGCTCTCTCCATGTCTCCTCTGGAGACCCCGTCCACCCCCAGCCAGAAAACAAGTGTCCCGGCTCAGCAGGGCAGCCCCCGCCCCAGGTTCCTGCTCCTGCCTCCTGGACCAGCCAGGGGTGCTCCCTGTGGTGCACAAAGACCCCTGCTCTGACCCAGGGCTACTCCGGGAATCCTGGCTGCTGTGGAGGTGGGGCTGAGGAGGATTGGCCAGAGCAGGGTCCCAGAGCTGAGCTCCTGCCTGACGGGTGTGGGCTCCCTCAAGCCTTCCACAGATGGGGGAAACTGTCTTTGGGGACTCTTAAGAGGCTGTGTTCAGATCTCAGCTGTCCTACTGTCCCTCCCAGACAAGGGAGGCACCTGCTGGAGGACACACGCGTGCTGCCACCAGGCGGCAGTGGCTCTTAGTGCTGGTGCTAAGCCGGATCAGCCGCCCCAGCACCCAACACGGAGGGCCCACAGCCCAGTGCACCCACCGCCTCCTTGGCCAGGGTCCCTGCCCTCCCTCCACCACCACCGCCGGAAACCCACCCCCACACCTGCCAGGAGAAAAGTGCTGAGGACCCTGGGCCCCCGAAAGGGGGGTGCGGTAGGGGCAGGCAGGAGCACCTGCACTGGGGCCCACAGCCCTGCTCACATCTGGGCCACAGTGTAACACGGGTGAGCCTTGGACGCCCGCCTGCCTCATTCACTCATCACGCACAGCTGAGCAAGCCTTGGGCTCTGGGCACCGACCCAGCACCGGGAACAAACAACACTGGCAAAGATCCCGGGCCCTGCAGCTGGGGGACCAAGTCTGGGGCTGCCTGGCACTAAGGAGGGTCTTGGGTCAGCATGTCAGTGCTGACACCAGGACAGTCCCAGGCAAACTGGGATCATGGAGCTGACCTTTGCATGGGAGAGACAACCAGAGCCAAGTGACATAAGTAAGCGAGGGGGCGTGGCTGGTGCCAGTGTGGGGTGAAGAATGAAGCTGGGAGAGCAATTGGGAGTGTGGGGAGCTGCAATCTGAAATAGGGTGGGGCTGGGCACGGTGGCTCCCGCCTGTAATCCCAGCACTATGGGAGACTGAGGTGGGTGGATTACTTAAGGTCAGGAGTTTGAGACCACCTGGCCAACATGGGGAAACCCCATCTCTACTAAAAATACAAAAATTAACCAGGCATTGTGGTGGGCGCCTGTAATCCCAGCTACTCAGGAGGCTGAGGCAGGAGAATCGCTTGAACCCAGAAGGCAGAGGTTGCAGTGAGCCGAGATCACGCCACTGCACTCCATCCTGGGTGACTGAATGAGACACCATCTCAAAAATAATAAACTAAAAATTAAAATGAAATAAAATAGGGTGGGGCCAGGCATGGTGTTGCACACCTGTAATCCCAGCACTTTGGGAGGCCAAGGCAGGAGGATTGTTTGAGCCTGGGAGATTGAGGCTGCAGTGAGCCATGATTGCACCACTGCACTCCAGCCTGGGTGACAGAGCAAGACCCTATTTCAATAGATAAATAAAATATAAAATTTCAAAAATAGGGTGGTCCCTGGGAGGCTCAGACAAGGTAATGTGTGAACAGAGACTGCAGAGGCAGGGCCTTTGCATTGCCCGGCTCTAACAGGGTCCCTGACTGCCTCATGGAAGAGCAGCGAGAGTCAGCTTGTGGAGGCAGGCAGGTGGGGAGAAGTGCAGAAGGTGAGGCCATCAGGGTGTCCTGGCACATAAGCGTGAATAAAAGAGACCAACGTTTTGGCCTCAGCTCCTTGTGGACAAATTTGTGTCCACACATTTGTGGAAAAATTCTTTGTGGACAAAGGATAGACAGAAAAAGTCATCTGTCTGCTCACTGAGATAAATGCATATCTGATTTCTTCCTTTGGAAAGGCTCATTAGAAACTCAAAAGAATGCAACTGTTTGTCTCTTATCTATGACCCAGAAGCCCCCTCTCCAATTTGAATTGTCCCACTTTTCCAGACAGAACCAATGTACTTCTTACATATATTGATTGATGTCTCATTTCTCCTTATAATGTATAAAACCAAGCTGTGCCCGGACCACCTCGGGCACATGTCAGGACCTCCTGAGGCTGTGTCATGGGCTCGTGTCCTCAACCTCAACAAAATAAAACTTCCTGAATTGACGGACACTTGTCTCACATATCTGGGGGTCACAGATATGTCTATATATTGTATGTCCATTAACACAGATTTATAATTACTGTTTTATGAGTTGGTCTTTTGAATCATATAAAAAAAACAGGAGTTACAAACCAAAACTATCATAATCCTTGATTTTCTATTTTCCTGTGTAGTTACCTTTACTTATACCACTGCCCTCTGGTCTCCAAGGCTTCTGATGAGAAATCTGCTAAAAATCTTATTGAGGCTCCTTTGTACGAGACCAGCTGCTTCTCTCTTGCTGCTTTCTTTGTCATTGTTTTTTTGACGGTTTGACAACAGTGTTTGTCACTGTGGATCTCTGAGTTTATCTGGCTTGCAGTTTGTTGAGATTCTGGGATATGTAGATTCATTTATTTCATCAAATTTGGGGAGTTTGGGGATACTATTCTTTCAAGTAATTTTTCTTCCCTTTTCTATTTCTCCTCTCCTTTCGGGACTCCCGTGATGTGTATGTTGGTATACTCGATGGTGTCCCAGGTCCCTCGGGTTATTCCATTTTTCTGCATCTTTTTTCTTTCTGCTCTTCAGAGTGGATAATTCCAATCGCCTTGTCTTCAGGTTCCCTGATCCTTTCTTCTATGTGCACAAATCTGACATTGAACCCCTCGACTGAACTCTTCACTTCTTCCTTTTCTTTTTTGAGACAGTCTCACTATGTTGCCCAGGCTGCAGTGCAGTGGAATGTGACTCACTGCAGCCTTGGCTTCCTGGGCTCAAGCAATCTTCCCACCTCAGCTTCCCAAGTAGCTGGGACTATAGGCATATACCACCACACCTGGCAAATTAAAAAAAAATTTTTTTGTAAAGACAAGGTCTCACTATGTTGCCCAGGCTGGTCTTAAATTCCTGGGGTCAGCATCCCAAAGTGCTGGCATTACAGGTGTGAGCCACCGTGCCCAGCTGAATTCTTCATTTCTGCTATTTTGCTTTTCAGCTCCATACTGTCCATTTGGTTCCCTATTATAATTTATGCATCTTATTGAGATTGCCTCTTGGTTCACACCTTGTTCTTCTGATTTTCTTTAGCTCCATGTCCATATTTCCCTTTAGCTTATTGAATATAAATACACACACACACACACACACACACACACACACATATATATATATAGAGAGAGAGAGAGAGATGGAGTCTTGCTTTGTCACCCAGGCTGGAGTGCAGTGGTGCAATCTCAGGTCACTGCAACCTCTGCCTCCCAGGTTCAAGAGATTCTCCTGCCTCAGCCTCCTGAGTACCTGGGATTACAGGTGTGTGCTACCACATCTGGCTAATTTTTGTATTTTTGGTAGAGACAAGGTTTCTCTATGTTGGCCAGGCTGATCTTGAACTCCTGACCTCAGGTGATCTGCCCTCCTCGGCCTCCCAAAATGCTGGAATTACAGGCGTGAGCCACCGCACCCAGCCTGCTTATTGAATATTTTTAAGATAGTTGATTTAACATTTTTGTCTGTACTTCCAATGTCTGGACAGCTTCAGAAGTGACTTCTATAAAATTACCTTTTTTTTTTTTTTTTCCTGTGAATGGGTCATACTTTCCTGTTTCTTTGTATGCTGTGTAATTTTGTGTTGGAACTGGACATTTCAAGTATTATAATGTGTGTCTGAGTCCACTTGTGTTGCCAAAGGAGCACCTCAGGCTGGGTAATTTATAGAGACTTTGTCTTGCTCCTGGTTCTGCAGGCTGTACAGGAAGCATGGCACCAGCATCTGCTTCTGGCAAGAGACTCAGGCTGCTTTTACTCATGGCAGAAGGAGAAGGGGAGGTGGCACATCACATGGTGAGAGAGACACAAAAACGAGGAGTGAGGTGCCAGGGTCTTTTTAACAAGCAGATCTCGGAGGAGCTACTAGAGGGAGAACTCACTCTACCGTGAGGACAGTACCAAACCATTCACAAGGCATTCACCCCAATGACTCAAATACCTCCCACCAGGCCCCGCCTCCAATGGAGATCCAATTTCCCCATGAGATTTTGAGGACAAATATCCAAGCTATATAAATGTGGTTAACTCTGAAAATCAGATTCTTCCTCCTCAAAAATTGCTGTTGAGGGCTACAATTGTCTTTTTTTTTTTTCTTTTTGAGATGGAGTCTCACTCTGTTGTCCAGGCTGGACTGCAGTGGCCCAATCTCAGCTCACTTCAATCTCCACCTCCTGGTTTCAAGCAATTATCCTGTCTCAACCTCCCGAGTAGCTGGGATTACAGGCACCCGCCACCACGCCCGACTAATATTTTTGTATTTTTAATAGAGATAGGGTTTCACCATGTTGGCCAGGCTGGTTTCAAACTCCTGACCTCAAGTGATCCACCTGCCTCAGCCTCCCAAACTGCCAGGATTACAGGTGTGAGCCACTGCACCTGGCCAATTATCTTTTTTTTTTTTGGAAGACAAGAGTCTCACTCTGTCACTCAGGCTAGAGTGCAGTGGTGCAATCTCAGCTCACTGCAACCTCCGCCTCCTGGGTTCAAGCAATTCTCCTGCCTCAGCCTCCCAACTAGCTGGGACTACAGGCTCCTGCCACCACACCAGGCTAATATTTTTGTATGTTTAGTAGAAACGGGGTTTTGTCATGTTGGCCAGGCTGGTCTCGAACTCTGGACCACAGGTGATAAGCCCGCCTCAGCTCCCAAAGTGCTGGGATTATAGGTGTGAGCCACGGTGCCCGGCAATATGTTTAGCGACTTTTCCAAACTATGTTTGCAAAGTCTGTATCCCTTCTTATGAGTAGTCATTGAAGTTTATTTCATTACCTCTGCAGTCAGCCAGTGATCTAATAGAGATTTTCTTAAATGTCAAAAAGTAGATCTCTTTACATCTTTCAATACAGGCCACATTAAGGAACTAAAAAAAAGAGAGAACTAAAATAACCCAACTCTAGGAGGAAGAAGAGAATAATAAAGATTAGTGTGGGCTGAGTGCGGTGGCTCATGCCATAATCCCAGCACTTTGAGAGGCTGAAGTGGGAGGATCACTTGAGGCCAGGAGGTTGAGAACACCCTGAGCAGCACAGCAAGATATTGTTTCCACAAAAAATTAGAATTAAAAAATTAGCTAGGCATGGTGGCACATGCCTGTAGTCCTAGCTATTCAGGAGGCTGCGGCAGAAGGATTGGTTGAGCCCAGGAGTTTGAAGTTACAGTGAGCTATGATCATACTATTGCACTCCAGCCTGGATGACAGAGCAAGACCCTGTCTCAAAAAAATATATATATATATACACACACACACATATATATGTGTGTGTGTGTGTGTGATTAATGACATATAATGACATAGAGAATAAAAAATAAGAGATATAAACAAAAGCAAAATTAGTACATTGAAAATACTAACAAAATTGACAAACTGTTAGCTAGATTGACAAGGAATAAAACAAGACTAAAATTACTAAGATCACAAATGAACTGGAAACATTACTACTGATTTTACAGAAATGAAATGGATTATAAAAGAATGCTATAAGCAACAAATTGGATAGCTTAAATGAAATGAACAAATTCTTGAATGCACACATACTACCAAAACTGACTCAAGAAGAAATACAAAATCTAAATAGACCTATAACAAAGAGATTGAATCAATAATCAAAAACCTTCTAACAAAGCAAAACTCAGGAGCTGAGAGCTTCACTGGTGAACCAAACATTTAAAGTAGAATTCAAGTAGAATTCTCAAACTATTCCAAAAAATTGAGGAGGAAGAAACACTTCCTAACTCATTTTGTAAGGCCAGCATTCCCCTGATATTAAAGCCAGAATGGCACTACAAGAAATAAAATTACGGACCAATATCTCTCATGAACATAGATGCAAAAATTCTCAACAAAACACTAACAAACTGAATTCAACAGTGTATTAAACAGATCATACGCCATGACCAAGTGGGATTTATTCCAGGAATGCAAGGATGGTTGAACATGCAGAAATCATTATGATTCAACACATTTATAGAATGAAGAGAAAAAAACACATAATTTCCTCGATGCAGAAAAAGCACTTCACAAAATCCAACACTCTTTCATTATATAAATGCTCAATAAACTAGGAATAGAAGGGAACTTTCTCAACATGATAAAGCCCATATATGAAAAGGCCACAGCTAACATTACATTCAATGGTGAAGGGCTGAAAACCTTCCCCCTAAGATCAGGAAGAAGACGAAGATCCCCACTTTCAACACTTCTATCTAACATAGTGCTGAATATTTTAGCCAGAGCAATTAAATAAACAAACAAGTGTCAAATTAGAAAAGAATTAAAATTATCTCTATTTGTAGGTGACATGATCTTATATGCAGAAAATCTTAAAGAATCCACAAAGAAAAACACTTTTAGAGCTAACAAACTGGACAAAGTTGCAAGGCACACAAAACCAATACACAAAAATTAGTTGCATCTGTATACACTATCAAGGAACAATCCCAAACTGAAACTAAGAAAACAATTCCATTTACAATGGCACCAAAAAGGCAAAATACTTAAGAATTAACCAAAAATATGGAAGGCTTGTACACTAAAAAACTTGCACACTGCAAAATACATCTGAAGGAAATTAAATAAGACCTAAATAAATGGAAAGACATCTGTGTTCATGGATTGGAAGACTTGAGACTGCTAAAGTGGCAATACTACCCAAAGTAGCCTACAGACTTGGTGTAATCCCTATCAAAATCCCAATGGTGTTTTTTGCAGAAATAGAAAACTCGATCCTAAAATTCACCTGGAATCTCAAGGGACTTGAATGGCCAAAATAATTCTGAAAAACAGCAAAGTTGGATTCATACTTCCTGATTTCAAAACTTACTACAAAGCTACAGTAATCAAAATTGTATAGTATTGGCATAAGGATAGACATGGAATAGAATTAAGAGTTAAACTCTCACATATGACCAACTGATTCCCAACAGGGGGAAAAGGCCATTCAATGGGGGAAAGGACAGTGTCTTCAACAAACGGTGCTGAGAAAATGTTAACCACATGCAAAAGAATGAACTTGGACCCTGACCTTACCCCATATTCAAAAAGTAACTCCAAATGGATTAAAGATTAAACTTAAGAGCTAAAACTACAAAACTTTTGGAAGAAAAGACAGGAGAAAATACTGGATTTCGCAACGTTTTCTCTTTCTTTCTTTCTTTTTCTCTTTCTCTCTTTTTCTTTCTTTCTTTCCCTTTCTCTCTCTCTCTCTCTCTCTTTGAGGCAGAGTCTCACTCTGTTGCCAAGGAGTGCACTGGTGTGATCTCGGCTCACCACAGCCTTCACCTCCCAGGTTTAAAGTGATTCTTCTGCCTCAGCCTCTTGAGTAGCTGGGACTACAGGCGCATGCCATAATTTTGTATTTTTTCAGTAGAGATGTGGTTTCACCATGTTGGCCAGGCAGGTCTTGAACTCCTGACTTCAGGTGATCCACCCACCTGGGCCTCCCAAAGTGCTGGGATTACAGGCATGAGCCACTGTGCCCAGCTAGCAACATTTTCTTAAACATGACACTGAAGGCTGGGCACGGTGGCTCACGCTTGTAATCCCAGCACTTTGGGAGGCTGAGGCGGGCAGATCACCTGAGGCTGGGAGTTTGAGACCAGCCTGACCAATATGGAGAAACCCTGTGTCTACTAAAAATAAAATTAGCCGGGTATGGTGGCACATGCCTGTAATCCCAGCTACTCGGGAGGCTGAGGCAGAAGAATTGCTTGAACCTGGGAGCCAAAGGTTGTGGTGAGCCGAGATCGCGCCATTGCACTCCAGTCTGGGCAACAAGAGCAAAACTCTGTCTAAAAAAACAAAACAAAACAAAACAAACAAAAAAAACGCTGAAAGCACAAGCAACAAAAGAAAAAATAGATAAACTGGATTTCATGAAAATTAACAACTTTTGTGAATGAAAGGACACTATCAAGCGAGTAAAAAGACAACCCACTGAGTGGGAGAAAATATTTGCAGATCATATCTCTGATAAGGGTCTAGTATCTGGAACATATAAAGAATTTCAACAACTCAACAACAAAAAGACACACAACCCAATAAAAACTGGACTTGAACAGACATTTCTCTGGAGAAGATATGCAAATGGCCAATACGCACATGAAAGAGCTCTCAACATCATTAGTCATTAGGGGACCGCAAATCAAAACCACAGTGAGATTCCACTTCACATCCATTAGGATGGCTATTATTAAAATACTACTGTGGGGCCGGGCACGGTGGCTCACGCCTGTAATCCCAGCACTTTGGGAGACCAAGCCAGGCAGATCACTCAAGGTCAGGAGTTCGAGACCAGCCTGGCCAACATGGTGAAACCCCGTCTCTCCAGGGGAGCAGCCCTGGCCCCGCAGGTGGGAGCCGGCGAGAAGGGGCGCCCGGGCGGTGTGGACGGGCTGCGGGGAGAGCGGGGAGGGCGTTCCGGGCGCGCGGCAGGAGGCCCCGGTCCTGAGCCCCGCAGAGGACGCGAGTCCGGCGCCGCCTCCACGACACGTGGGGACGAACAGCCTCGAGCTGGGGCGCGGGGCGGCCACTTGCCTCTCGGCGAAGACCGACGTCGCTGGGCGTTTTGCGGAGAGTCCTCGTGGCTCCGACTCGCCCCGATACCTGCCCCCGACGGAGCAGACGCCGCCCAGACCTCCCGCCCGGATTTCCGGGTCTGGCGTCCGCCCGCGCGGGGCCCTGAGGGAAGGCGGGGGCGTCGCGCTTCCGGGGGAGGCGAGAGGGAGGAGGGGGCGGGAGGAGGGGGCGGGCCGGGGGCGAGGCTCGGGCTTGGCTTACAGGCCCTGGAGGGCTGGGCAGGACCCGCGGCTGCTGCGGATGAGGGGCGGCCTCCGCGGAGCCCCGTGGCGGCGGGAATAAGGGCGGGGCGTCCTGCCCCCTCCACGCGCGGGAACCGGGAGCGGGGGCTCAAGGTCTCCCGTCTCCCCGCCCCCTCGCTTGAGCTTTTACTGGGGGAGTTGTCTTTGAGGACAAGCTCCTGCCTCAGCTTCAGGTTCCCAGGACGCGTCTTCCCCTCGCCGCTGAGCCACCCCGACGGGGCGCTCCTGGAGAGACCCTCCCTTCACCCCAGGAGGGACCCCACAGGCGCCTGCGTCCTGCGAAGGTGGCGATTCCACTGCGTGGCAGTGCTGCTCCCCCATCCCGGGGGAGTCTGGAGGGAGCCGGGTGGACACAGGCTCAGGGTGACCCTCGCCACCTGGATGGCCTCAGGGTGACCCTCACCACCTGGGTGGCCGGGGAGAGCGTCTCCATCTCTGACCTGTGCCTTTTTATCCATGAACGAGGACCCGAGGGCAGGCTGCCCAGCGGGCCGGGCTCCCACCCGGGCAGGGCCTCAGGCAGCTCTGCGCGCCCTGGAGCAGTGGCAGGTGCCGGTTCGCTCATCTGGAAATGCCCCCGCCCCCAGCTCCCCTAGGCCTTCCCAGGAACACCCACAACGGTTCATCTCAGAATACCGATGACCGGTTGTTCCAGCAGCATTTGCTGAGAAAATTTTCCTTTCTGCACTGGATGGCCCCTTTGCCAAAGATCAAAGGAGATGATGAGTTTCTGTGGGTGTATCGGAACTATGTGTTCCCTTCTGTGGATCTATGCATCTATCACTTTGCCGATTCCACGTGGTCATGACTGCTGTGGCGCTATAGTAAGTGTTAAACTCAGATAGTCAGCTGGCCGCGGTGGCTCACGCCTGTAATCCAGCATTTTGGGAGGCCGAGGCGGGAGGATCACCTGAGGCCAGGAGTTCAAGACCAGCCTGACCAACATGGCAAAACCCCATCTCTACTAAAAATACAAAAATTAGCTGGGCGTCGTGGCGGGCGCCTGTAATCCCAGCTACTCGGGAGACTGAGGCAGGAGAATCGCTTGAACCCGGGAGGTGGAGGTTGCAGTGAGCCGAGATGGTGCCACTGCACTCCAGCCTGGGTGACAGAGCCAGACTCCGTCTCAAAGACAAAGAAAATCGGATAGTCTGAATCCTACAACTGTTTTCTTGCTTTCAAATTTTAGTTATTCTAATTAATTACCCTTCCATGTAAAGTTTAAAATCAGTCTACATCTACCAAAGGAAAAAAAAATCCTGCTGGAATTTTGCCTGGTTTTGTGTTAAATCTGTAGATCACTTGGGGAGAAAGGACCTCTTTACTATGCTGAACTTTCAAATCCACAAACCCAGTAAGTCTTTCCCTTTATTTGATTATTTTCAAGAGCATTTTATAGTTTCCAATGCACAGGTTTCGTACGTTGTGTTGGATTTACATCCAGGCATGTTTTGGAGCTATTGTAAATTATAATCTTAATATTTTTTGGCTTCCTATTGTTCACTGTTTGTATATGGGAATAAAACTGATTGATTGATTGATTGATTGATTTATCAGACAGAGCCTCCCTCTGTCGCCCAGGCTGGAGTACAGTGGCACGATCTCAGCTCACTGCAACCTCCGCCTCCTGGGCTCAAGTGATTCTCCTGTCTCAGCCTCCCTAATAGCTGGGATTACAGGCGCCTGCCACCACGCCCGGCTAATTTTTGTGTTTTTTAGTAGAGACGGGGTTTCATCATATTGGCCAGGCTGGTCTTGATCTTCTGACAAAGTACTGGGATTACAGGCGTGAGCCACTGCGGCAGGCCTTGATTGATTTCTATGTGTTGACCTTGTAACCTGCAACCTGGCTAAACTCATTCATTGGTTCTATGTTCTTTGGGGTTTTTTTTTTTTTTTTTGGTGACAGAGTCTCACTCACGCTGTCGCCCAGGCTGGAGTGTTGTGCTGTCATACAATCTTGGCTCACTGCAACCTCCGCCTCCCAGGCTCAAGTGATTCTCCTGCCTCAGCCTCTCAAATAGCTGGGACTACAAGCATCCACCACCACGCCTGGCGATTTTTGTATTTTTAATAGAGATGGGGTTTCTCCATGTTGGCCAGGCTGGTCTTGAACTCCTGACCTCAAGTGATCCACCTGCCTCAGCCTCCCAAAGTGCTGGCATTACAGGTGTTAGCCATGGCACCTGGCCTTGTTCTTGATTTCTAATAGGTTCCCTGGGATTTTCTACATAGATAATCATGTTTGTCTGCAAATCAGGGCACTTTCATTTCTTCCTTTCCAGGTGGTATGCCTTTTATTTCTGGTCTCTCCCTTTTGTAGTAGCTGGAACTTCTAGCATGGTGTTGATAAAGAGGGTGAGGGTGGAAATCCTTACCTTGACCCTGGTCTTAGGACCAGGGGGAAGGCATCTAGGCCTTCACCACAAAGTATGCAGTTAGCTGCAGGATATTTGTTGATGTCTTTTGTCAGGCTGAGGAAATTTGCTGGACGTAGAAGTCTGAAAAATGTTGTGTCTTTTCTTTGTAGCCCCTATGAGTTCTGATGAGAAATCCAGTCATTCAAATCATTTTTCTTTATAGATAATACATCTGTAGATAGATAATACATCGATTTTCTCTGGCTGCTTTTAAGATTTTTATTTTTATTTTTGAGGCAGAATCTTACTCTATCACCCAGGATGGAGTACAGTGGCATGATCTCACTGCAACCTCCGCCTTCCGGGTTCAAGCAATTCTTGTGCCCCAGCCTCCTGAGTAGCTGGGACTACAGGTGCACGCCACCACGCCCGGCTCATTTTTGTATTTTTAGTAGAGATGGGGTTTTGCCACGTTGGCCAGGCTGATCTCGAACTCCTGACCTCAAGTGATCTGCCCCACCTTGGCCTCTCAAAGTGCTGGGATTACAGGTTGAGCCACTGCACCTGGCCTTAAGATTTTTTTGTCTGTAGTTTTCAGCAATTTAATCTTTGAAGTGTCTTGGAATAGATTTCTTGGTTTAACCAGGATGGAGTTTGCTCTGTTTCTTGAATCTGTTGGGTCTTTTACTAAACTTGATAAATTTTTCAGCTGTTACTTCCTTGAATATTCTTTCAGCCTCGTGGTCTCTCTCCTTCTAGGACTCCAGTGACACAAATATTAGCCCTGTTATCGTCCCACAGGTCCTAGAGTCTCTGTTCATTTTTTAAAAATTCTTTTTTCTCTCTCTTGCTCAGATTAATTTCTGTGAACATACCTTTGAGGTCGTTGACTCCTCTATTACTTCAATTCTGCTATTGAATCCATCCAGTGAGTTTTTTCTTCAGTTACATTTTTCAGTTCTGAAATTTCCCTTTGGTTCTTCTTTACATCTTCTATTTCTTTTCTGAGTCCTTCTATTTTAATATTTGTGTCAAGACTGTTTGCAGTTGCTGGTTTGAGCATTTTTACAACAGCTGTTTTAAAGTCGTTGTCAGATGATTCATGCGAGCCATCATATCATTGGTGTTCGTTGTTTTTCCATTCATGAGCTTAGATTTTCGCTTTCTTCATATACCAACTGATTTTTGTTTCTATCATGGAAATGTTGAGTGGTATATTATGACTCTCTGGGTCTTTTTTTTTTTTTTGTCATTCTTATTTTAGTCTCTTGTGCAATGTGGTTCCAGTATCAGTTCATTTTCCAAGCCTTTGCTCTTCTATTCAGGACTAGCCTTTGTGTGCACCACCTAGTGGTTACTCTGAGACCTCAGTGGAGGTCGGCCTGTTAGATCAATTCTCCAAGTATGTGATATGCTAATTAGAAGATCCATACACATGCAGATTAGGAGTGAACCCGGGAGTTTTAGGCATTTTATTCACAACAGGATAAAAAAACAATAAAATACCATCCGGGCGCTGTGGCTCACACTTGTAATCCCAGCACTTTGGGAGGCCAAGGTGGGCGGATCACCTGAGGTCAGGAGTTCAAGACCAGCCTGGCCAACATGGCAAAACCTCATTTCTACTAAAAATACAAAAATTAGCCAGACGTGGTGGTGTACGCCTGTAATTGCAGCTACTCAGGAGGCTGAGGAAGGAGAATTGCTTGAACTCAGGAGGTGGAGGTTGCAGTGAGCCGAAGATTGTGCCACTGCACTCCAGCCTGGGAGACAAAGGGAGACCCTGTCTCAAAATAATAATAGTAAAATACCTAGGAATAAGTTTAACGAAAATAGTGCAAGACTGGTATGCTTAAAACTGTATAGCATTTCAAAGAGATATTGAAGATCTAAACGAATGGATGGACATTCAGTATTTGTGGATTATAAGACTCAATGTTAAGATGACAATACTCTCCAAATTGGTTTGTAGGTTGAATGCAATCCCTATTGAAATGTGAACAGGCTTTTTGGGTTTGCTTTTTTTTGTTTTTGCAGAAATTATCAATCTGATCATAAAATTTATATGGAAATGCAAAGGATCCAGAATAGCCAAAATAATTTTGAAAGGGAACAAAATTGGAAGATTCACACTTTCCATTTACTATAAAACTACAGTTTTAGTTTATTACTGTATAAAACTACAGTAATAGAGTGTGTGCTGGCATGAGGATCAAGATATAGATCAATGGAGAATCCAGAAATAAACCCAAACATTTAGGGTCAGTTGATGTTTGACAAAGGTGCCGAGGCTTTCAGTTGGGGAAAGGACTCTCTTTTCAACAATGGTTCTATGACAGTTAGATATCCACATGTAAAAACATGCGTTTAGACCCCTACCTCACTCCATACACAAAAATTAACTTGAAATGAACCAGAGATAGACCTAAATGAAAGAGCTAAACCCATGAAATGGTTAAAAGGACGCATGAGGGGAAATCTTCATGACTGACCTTGAGTGAAGCAAAATGTTCTCAGATGCAAGACCAAAGGCAGGATCATGAAGGAAAATAGAGATAAATTGGATTTGATCAAAACTGAAAATGGTGTCCTTCAAACAACGTCATTAAGAAAATAAAAATTGGCTGAGCACAGTGGCTCACGCCTGTAATTCCAGTACATTAGGGGGTTGAGGCAGGAGTATCATGAGCCCAGCAATTTGAGACCGGCCTGGGAAACATAGTGAGACCCTGTTTCTACAAAAACAAAATAGAAATGTAAAAAAATCACGCTTGTAATCTCAGCACTTTGGGAGGCCCAGGCAGGCAGATCACCCGAGATCAGGAGTTCGAAACCAGCCTGACCAACATAGTGAAACCCCGTCTCTACTAAAAATACAAAAATTAGCTGGGCGTTGTGGCTTCTGCCTATAAACCCAGCTACTCAGGAGACTGAGGCAGGAGAATTGCTTGAACCCGGGAGGCGGAGGCTGCAGTGAGCTGAGATCGTGCCATTGCACTCCAGCCTGGGCAACAAGAGTAAAACTGTGTCTCAAAAAAAAGAAAGAAAAAGAAAATAAAAGTTTTTTGTTATGTATATTTTACAATTAATAATAAATATATTTTAAAAAATAAGACAAACCAAGTAAAAAAAGAAGACAAAAATTTTATTAGACATCTCAACAAAGAAGATATATAAATGGCTTTGTCTTTTAAACACATGACAAGATGCTCAACATCATTAACTACTGGGAAAATTCAAATCAAAGCCCAGTGGGAGCCAGCTCTGGCACATGCCTGTGGGTCAGCCCTGCTCTGCAAAGGGTGGCAGGGAAAACGCCCAGTGGGTTACCACTTCACACACTAGCATGGCTGTAATAAAAAAGGGCGACAAGAAGAAGGGGTGACAAGGGCGTGGGAACACTGGAAACTTCATATGTTTCAGACATATGAAAAATGTATAGCCGCCAGGCACGGTGGCTCACACCTGTAATCCCAGCACTTTGGGAGGCCGAGGCGGTCAGATCACTTGAGGTCAGGAGTTCAAGAGCAGCCTGGTCAACATGGCGAAACCCTGTCTCTACTAAAAATACAAAAATTAGCTGGGTGTGGTGGTGCATGCCTGTAATCTCAGCTACGCTGGAGGCTGAGGCAGGAGAATTGCTTGAACCCGGGTGGCAGAGGTTGCAGTGAGCTGAGATCATGCCACTGCACTCCAGTCTGAGTGACAGAGGGAGACTCTGTCTCAAAAAAAAAAAAAAAAAAAAAAAATTAGCTGGGCATTGTGGCAGGCGCCTGTAATCCCAGCTACTCAGGAGGCTGAGGCAGGAGAATCACTTGAACCCAGGAGGTGGAGGTTGCAGTGAGCTGAGATCAAGCCATTGCACTCCAGCCTGGGCGACAGAGTGAGACTCCATCTTAAAAAAAAAATTAAAAAATTAAAAAAAAAGTATAGCCAATTTCTTCAGAAGTAAAATGTGTATTTACTGTCTGACCTAACAATGCCATTCCTGTCTCCACCTGAGAGAAATGACAACATATGTCCACACAAGGAATTGTACCTTCGCTTGAGCAACACAGCGAGACCTCGTCTCTACTGAAAAAAAAAATTAGCCCGGTGTGGTTGTGCTCGCCTGTAGTCCCGGCTACTCAGGAGGTGGCTGATGCCGGAGAATCGCTTGAGCCCAGGAGGTAGAGGCTGCAGTGAGCCATGATCACGCCATGGCACTCCAGCCTGGGTGACAGCTAGATCCTGTCGCAAAAACAAAAAACCATAAACAATTCTACCTGGATGTTCATAGCAGCTTTATTAATAACAGCCAAAATGTGGAAACAGCTCGAACGTCCATCAACTGGTGAATGGCTAAACAAAATATGGCTTTGCTGCACAATGGGAGAGAATTATAGGAACTACCCACCCATGATGCTACAGTGTGGACCAACCTCAAAGGATTATGCTCAGTGAGAGCAGCCAGACACCAAACACTACCAGTTGTATGATTCTATTTATGCGGAATTTCCAAAAAAGGCAAATCTATCAAGGCGGAAAGCAGGTTAGAGTTTGCCTAGGGCTGGGGGTGGGAAGAGGAAGTGACTGCTCATGGCTGCGAGGGGACTTCGAGGCGATGGAAATTTCTAAAATTGGAGGGTGGTGATGGTTGCACTAAAATCATTGAGTCGTGGGTGGATCACTGAAATTGCTGGAAGTGGGTGGATTTTATGGTATGTAAATCACACCTCAATAAAACTGTTTTAAAAATACCTTTCACAGATTTTATTAGATTTCCATTTACATCTGAGAAATGTTTAAAGTGACTCAGTATTCGTTTCAGAGAAATTTTTTTAAAATTAATTTAGCCAGTGGAAAGAAATGAGACTGCCCTGGAGGTGCCCCTGTTGGACAAGAACTCCTGTCCCCACCCCGGCAGCAGGTCCTGGCCCCACGGCCTTGCCCCACAGCCTGTCCCCACCCCGGCAGCAGGTCCTGGCTCCACAGCCTGTCCCCACCCCGGCAGCAGGTCCTGGCCCCACGGCCTGTCCCCCGCCGACCACTCTGGAGCCCCACCTGCACCTGCCCGGCTCCCCGATCCCTCTGGCCTCCTTAGGGAAGGAAGTCTTTCCCCAAAGGAACTTCCACCTCCCTCCCTGTCTCTCTGCTGGGTTCTGCCACCACACACACCACACACACACAGCACACACCACTAAACACCACACACACCACACACAACACCACACATGATATATACACACCACACACACACACCACACACCACAAAACACCACACACCACACCACACACAATACCACACATGATACATACATACCACACACAAACACCACACAACACCACACACAACACCATACACACACAGCACACACCACACACACAGCACACACCACAAAACACATGACACACCACACACAACACACATGATATATACACACCACACACACACCACACACCACAAAACACCACACACCACACACCACACCGCACACAATACCACACGATACATACCACACACAAATACACAACACCACACACAACACACACCATACACACACAGCACACACCACAAAACACATGACACACCACACACACCACACATGATATATACACACCACACACACACTACACACCACAAAACACCACATACCACACACACCACACACAATACCACACATGATACATACATACCACACACAAACACCACACACAACACACACCATATGTGCACACACCACACACAGCACACACCACACACAACACCACACATGATATATACACACCACACACACATCACACACCACAAAACACCACACACCACAAAACACCACACACCACACACAATACCACACATGATACATACATACCACACACAAACACAACACCACACACAACACACACCATACACAGCACACACCACACACACAGCACACACCACAAAACACACGACACACCACACACAACACCACACATGATATATACACACCACACACACACACAACACACACCACTAAACACCACACACACAGCACACATAATACCACACGATATATACATACCACACACAAACACCACACAACACACAAACACCACACACCTCAAAACATCACACACACCACACACAAGACCACACATGATATATACATACCACACACAAACACCACACACCACAAAACCACACACACAACACACACCATACAAACACAGCACACACCACACACACACAACACACAACACCCCGCATGATATATACATACACACCACAAAACACCACACACCACACACACCACAAATACCACACATGATATATACACACCACACACAAACAACACACACCACAAAACACCACACACACACAACACACACCATACAAACACACAACACACGATATATACACACCACAAACACCACACACCACAAAACACCACACACACACTACACACACCATACACACACAGCACACACCAGTAAATGCATGACACACACACCACACACAACACGATATATACACACCACACACAAACACCACACACAACACACACCATACACACACAGCACATACCACAAAACACCACATACACCCCATACACACACAACACACATCATATATACACACCACACACAAACAGCACACACCACAAAACACCACACACACACAACACACACCATACATGATATATACACACCACACACAAACACCACACACCACAAAACGCCACACACACCACACACACACCACGAACAATACCACACATGATATATACATACCACACACAAACACCACACACCACAAAACACCACACACAACACACAAACACAACACACAAGACCACACATGATATATACACAACACACACAAATACCACACACCACAAAACACCACACACCACAAAACACCACACACGCACAACACACACGATATATAACACCACACACAAATACCGCACACCACAAACCACACATGCACAACACACACCATACACACATAGCACACACCAGTAAATGCATGACACACACACCACACACAACACCACACATGATATATACACACCACACACAAACACCACAAAACACCACACACATAACACACACCATACACAGCACACACCACAAAACACCACAAACACAACACACACACAGCATACACAAAACACCACACACACCCCATACACACACAGCACACACACACCAGTAAATGCCTGACACACACACCACACACAACACCACACGATATATTCACACCACACACCACAAAACACCACACACAACACACCATACAAACACCACATGCCACAAACACACCATACTTACTATACCACATACACTATACACAACACCACACATGATACATACATACCACACACAAAAACCACACACCACAACATAGACACAACACATGACACAAATACCACATACCACAAACACACCATACCCACCATACCACATACACACACTATACACAGCACACAATGCAAAACACATGACACACCATACATACCACCACATGATACATACACACCACACACAAACACCACATTCCACAAAACACCACATGACACACCATACATACCACCACATGATACATACACACCACACACAAACACATTCCACAAAACACCACACAACACACACCATACACACACAGCACATACCACAAAACGCATGACACACACACCACACAACACCACACGATATATACACACCACCCACAAACACCAGACACCACAAAACACCACACAACACACAACATACACAGCACAAACCACAAAACACCACACATGATATATACACACCACCCACAAACACCAGACACCACAAAACACCACACAACACACAACATACACAGCACACACCACAAAACACATGACACACACACCACACAACACCACACGATATATACACACCACCCACAAACACCAGACACCACAAAACACCACACACACAACACACATAACATGATACACACACCACACACCACATATCACATAGTCTATATATAACACCACACGATACATACACAACACATACACCATACACAATACACACGATACACACACACTACACACCATACACAAACACCATACATAAACACTGCACACAACCACACATCTTACACAAACACTACACACCACACAATACACATAGCACGCACACACACACACTATACACATCACACACACATCACACCACACACACACCCCCCCTATCTGCTGGAACCTCCCGGAGGGCGGCCACTGGCCTGTGGGGTTGCCAAGGGGGCCGTGGGTGGGACCGGGCCAGCCGCGGGGACCCCAGGCCGGGAAGGGATTTCCTCAGGTGTGGAGACTCGGCCCGGCCCTGCCTCGGCCCCTCCAGTGGGACCAGGGAGGAGGGGGCGGGGACGGGAAGGGACACAGAGCTGGACTGGAGGAGGTGGGGGCGCAGCGCCAGAGGGACCTCCGGGACACAGGAGGCTGGGGGCGGTGGGGCCGGGGTCTGGGGAAGCTAGGAAGGGGGTCCCGGCGGAGCTGCCAGACGAGGGTGCCCGCGGGTGGTCGCGCAGCCCGAGGCGGGGGCGGCAGGCCCAGGTAGGAGGGTCCAGGAGAGGAGGTCAGGGCTTTGTAGGGGGTCCCGCGGACTAGGCGGGGTGCGGCTGCCTGAGGGGCAGGAACCTGGAGGACTCTGCCAGGCTGGGGCGCAGGGGAGGCGCATGGGGCGTGGGCGCCCCCCCAGAGGCCCACGTGGGAAGCCCCCGCAAAACCCGACGTGGGCACCGAGGTGGTGGGGACGCCCCGACGGTGCCCCAAACCTGGCTACCCATTCCCGCCGTAGACCCCTCCCCCGCAAATCAGGGCTCCTCCACGCGGTGCCCCGAGGTCCCCAGAGACGGGGGCCTGAGCTGTGGATGGGATGAAGGGGGCACCCACTCCGCACCCACCGGCCGGTGATCAACCTGCTCGCCTTCTCATACCTGCGCCGACCCTACTGACTGACCTCAGGGCGGGTGGTCTCCAGCTCCTTTTCCCCGGGAGGGAGGAGACCCAGGGGGCAGAACCCCACTGGGCGCCCCACAGCCAGACGCTGGACGGCCCCGCACCTGCCCCCGCAGCCCGCCTGGGACCGGGCTCTCCGTGGAGGGCTGAGCTGGGGCCCCGCCAGTGCTTGCACCTGTGGTCCTGGAGACAGTGCGCCCGCAGGTGCCCTGGTGGGTGGAATCTTGGCCTCTCTCACCTCCCTCCTCCTCCCCAGGGACCCTGCCGGTCCAGGCAGCCCACAGCTCATCTGGCTGTCGGGGCGCTGCGGCCGCAGCAGGGCCTGGTGTCAGGTGCCGGGCCCTGGAGACCGCGTGTGGTGGGGACAGGGACAGAACGTACCGAGGCTGGGCCAGGGTGTGGGGGCGGGGAGGTCCGCGGGCCACAGTCCTCGGTCTCTCCCCGGACTCCGCGCCACGCTCGCTTCGGACAAGCGCGTCCTCGGCGCTGGGGAGGGAGGGGCCTCGCGTGGCCGCGTCCGTGGGCGGGGTCCTTTTGGCCAGCCGGGCCTCCTCGGCTCCCGGGTCAGGCCGACCTTTCACCTCCCAATCCGCACCATCCTCCCCCGCCTTAAAGATCTGGGCAGCTCCGCCTGCGCCGCTCCCCAAAGCGCGTTCCCGCTCCCCACGCGCCCCTTTCTCTGTGCCGCCCCCCGGCCCCCAGATCCGCCTCCTCCTGCGTCCTCGGCGCCCGGGAACCCACCCCGGCCTCGCGTTCCCTTGTGCTCGCTCGCAGCGGCTCCCCCAACTGTGGGGGACACAGGGCCCGGAAATGTTCTTAAACCCCCTCCGGGGCCCCAGACGGTCCAGCCCGCATCGCACACGGGAACACGTGTGTGCCCCCAAAGCTAAGACGCGCCTGTGACCGGCTGGTCGGGGCCCCAGCATCCTTGGACAGGACAGGCAGGTGGGCAGGGCCCGTGTGCTCCACTGTGCTCTCCGTTCGCCTCTCAGCTCCAGGCTCCTCCCCTGTCACTAGCGTCCCCCTTCCCCGCCTCCGGGAGGTGCTGAGTCACAGGAGGCGCCCCCACGTGCTGCTGTGCCCTTTGAGTGAAGGGAGGGTGAGTCACGCGGTGGCAGCAGCCACGTCATTTGGGGGCGGGGGAGGGGAGAACTGCTAGTCTTGGCTCCAGGCTCTTCCTAGGCCAGGTCCTGCCCAGGTGCAGACACGTGCATGCACACACACCTGCGCTGAAACAGGATCACACACATTGGAGCACACACATACATGGCAGACACGTGCCCACATGCATATACACATAGACGTGCACACATGAAATCACACCTGCACACACAGAGATTCACATGCACACACATACATGCACATGCACAAAAACCCAGACACACACACTTGGAACATGTATAGATTTACACACCCACCGACACTTTTCTACGTGTGCAGATGTGGACACACAGGTGCCTACACATCATAGAGTTGCCTGCATTCCTGGGTGGCCCTGTAGACCCTGCTGGTCCTTTCTAGAGGGAGGACTGAGGTGGCTGCTTCAGGGTAGAGCTGGGACTCCAGGACCCTCCAGGGCCAGGTCCTGTGCTGGCAAATGGGCAGTCCTGTGGGCACCAGAGCAGCCCCTGGCCTGCTCCACGGCTGGCATGGGCCACCCAGACACATGCCTGCCGATCCCTGCCCAGTCCTGTCTCACAGCAGGAGCTAAGGCCTGCAGCCCCAGGGCTCTGCTCAGGGCCCTTGTGCTTCTGAGGCCCCTGCTTCCTCCCCTCAGCTCATCCCACACGGAACAGACTGTTGAGGGGGACCCTGGGCATGGAGCAGACCAGGAGGCAGGGCCCAGGGCGAGTGCTGGATGGGACTGTGGTCCTGGCCCCTCCACCTGCCTCAGGGCCTTTGCACCTGCTGCTCCACTGCCAAGCCCTCTCCCCAGATCTCTACAGAGCTGCCTGTGCTGTCTCCCAGGCCCCACTGGGGAGCCCACCTGTGCAAAGGCTGACGGTGATCATGGTCCCAAAGAGCCCTCACCATGCTTCTGCTGCATCTGGAATAATCCCGCCAACGTAGGTCTTGGTCATGCCTCTCAGGCAGGGGTGAGCCCCTAGGCTCAGGAATGTCTGGTTCCCTCCTGAGTGAAAAGTGGGAAGATTTGGTGAGCAGAAAACCAGACAGGGGCAAGTGGAGGGTTGGGAGTCTTGGGGTGGCCCCTCTGGGATGCTCCGTGGGATAGGGCTGCCTCTGTGGGGACCTGGCCAGCAGGTTGTTCATGTGACCTGAGACTCAATCCTGGCGTTTCCAGGTCCCTGGTCCTCTCTACACTGACCCGCTCCCTCCTACACTGACCTGCTCCCCCATGTGATGTGAGGGCCCATATCTCATGTCCTTTCTAGACATAGAGGCCCAGAAAAGGTCCTGCTGCTTTCAGGGCACATTGTAGCCTTGGCAGCGTCCAGTGGCCCAGGACCCCTGTTTACTGGTTGCAGGCAAACAGCTCTGCCTGGCCTGGCCCAAGGGGTGGAGCCAGTCACTGGGCCCCAGGACCCAGGGCACCTGCAAACCAGAGCAGGCCCAGCCGCCTGATGGGAGCGTCTTCCCAGGTGCGGTCCAGGGCGGTCCCACAGCCCGGACCCTGGCAGGATGCTCAGAGGCCTCAGGGAATGCTCAGACCACCTTTGGGCTGGGTCTGGCCTGAGGACTGGGGCACCAGCACTTCCCTTCTCCATGCCCCCTGCCACCTGCTGGAGTGGCCAGTGGGGTGGGGGTCACTGATCACAGCAGTTCTGGTGAGGGGCCCAACGGACGCTGCCCAGGAGCTCCTCCGGGACATCCGAGCACCTGCCCTGCACAGGCCAAGCCCCAGAGTCCGGAGGAAGCCCACAGAGCCAGCCTCAGCACAGTGGCCACAGGGCTTCTGGCCAGGAGAGCGGCATGGGGCTACACCATGTGCTGGGCCTGGGGGGCCACCGGCTCCTCAGCTGGCCCCCACCTGTGTCAATGGAGCAGCAGAGTGCAGCCCAGGGCCCTGCAGGAGGGCAGGCGGCAGGATTAGGGGAGAGCTCACAGCCAGCCATGCCCTGGCCTTCCCGGGGAAGATAGGTCCCCCAAAAGCACGCCCACCCCAGGCCAGCCTCCTCCTGGCTTGCAGACCAGAGCCTGCTTGGTGCCTTATGACTTCGGGTGGGCGCCTGGCCTCTGGGCCTCAGTTTCCTCCATCTGGATCATTCAGAGCTGGGTCCAGGTGACCCATCCCCAAGAGAGACCCCTTGCTTGTTCATGGGGGAGCGAACACCCACCCCACCCATCCTGGCTGGCATCTGGGGCACGGCACCCCTGGGAGATCCTGCAGGGACCTGGCCGGGAGGACGGGTCTGGACCTGGTGCCTGCAGGTGCCTCCAGCTGCCCCCGGCTCTCCCACTGCTCAGGGCCAGGAGGCTCTGTGGAGGGCAGGCGAGGCGGGGAGGTCTGTGCTGCCCTGTGCCAGGCTTTGCAGGTCCCTGGCATCTGCAGGACACCCCACTCTGCAGGAGCAGGATCTATCTGCTCATCAGAACCAGCCCTGTGTGTGGAGCCTCGGGTCTGGGAGGGGCTCCCTCAGACCCAGATTGTCTCAGGTCCAGGATGGGGCTGGGCCACAGCGGGACCCTGGGCCATGTGGATGGCTCTGGGGCTGGAGGAGAGGGAGACAGGCTGCCCTAGGAAGGACTGTCTGGGAGACGAGACCCTTGAAACTCCAACCTGCCCTCCTCCAGGCTGGAAGCTTCCTGGGTCTCGTCCTCCACCCTCTGCCCCTCGCCCCCAACTCCCAGAAGACTGTGCCCAGGCTCTGTACCCCCCACCCCGCCCACATCCACACGCAGGCCTCTCTTCCCACACCTGGTCCAATTATTCTCTGCACGGGTGGTCCTTTGCTGATTCACTATCTAAAGGTGTCCTTTAGAAACATTCTGCCAAGTTCTGGACAGCATCCACCCCAGGGGGAGTCCTGAACAGGTTGTGGCCCTTGGTGTCACGTGACCACTGTGTACCGTGGTGAGTGCGTCGTTCCAGCTGTCGGCGCAGGCTGAGCCACACAGATGCTGTCCTGGCTCACTCGGCAGCCTTGGAACTGATTGGTTTGTCCACAGCTATGCCCCTAAGGGTGGCCTGGTCAGTAAACAGGTCGGGGGAGGGCCTAAGGCTGGCCATGCCCCACAGCCTGCCTGGCACCCACACAGGGGGCAAGGTTCCACTCCGACATCCGTTCTTCTTGCCATGCTGCTTGACCACCTCTCCTGGCCTCCTCACCCTCTGGGCCCAAGGCCAGCCCAGCTTCCCAGAAAGAGAGACTGGGACACAGACCTTCTGTAGCCATCAGGGCCCTGTTCAGTTTCTTTCTTCCAAAGCAGCTCCAGAAACGAAACCTTAGCATGGCTTTGGTGCGAAAGCTGTGCGGAAAAGGGAAGTGATTCCTGGAAGCCCCTGTGAACCTTCCCCCACCCCGTGCCGGGCACCCAACTGGCCTGGGAGCCCCAGAGCTATAGCAGAAACAGCACAAAAGGAAACTGTAGGAAGCCACCTGTGCAGCTGCGGGGCTGTCCTGTGGGCAGAGGCTGAGCAGCTCCCTGGACGGGCGGTGGCAGCCTGGACAGGCAGGGGCTGAGGGCTGACCACACACCCATTGGACCCTCAGGCTGAACTCGCGGTGTGATGTGACACCAGCATCACACCAGGCCCCGGGGAGTCAGGCAGAGCAAGGGAAACAGAAGGGGGTGCTAAGCCCACACCGGGTCTGAGGCACCCAGGGTCCTCCAAAGGAAACGGTCAGGACACCAAGGCTGGATGGGGGCTGCTGGGGGATCTGTGTGGGCAGCATCCAGGTGCGGCTGGGCCTAGGGTCCCAGGCAGGCGTTAGGGAAGGGTGTCAGCCAGTCTGCCCACAGAGCACAGGGGAGATAAGAGCTTGCTGGGTCTCTGTCCATCCCTGACCCCAGCCCCTGACCCCTGCTGGGGTTGAGAGAGTACAGGGCCCAAGCCAGATTCCCAGCCCGGAATTTCTCAATGAGTCCTTCCCCTTTCTGCAGAGAGAGGCCTCTCATGGCGGTGCTAGATCCTCTGGCACGTGGCTTCCAGGCCCACCACTTCCCGGGCAGCCCTGGCGAAACCCTGAGCTTTCGTTTCACAACTGAACAGCCTCTGCCCCCCGGGTTCCCGGCAGTCAGGCCTGACAGGGAAGGGCGGGGGCAGGGCCTGCCCCTCCAGCCTGGCCACCGCTCTCCTCCTGGCCAGGGCCCTGCAGGAAAGCCTCTCCCAGGGTGCCGTGCCCCAGATGTCGACCAGGATGGGTGGGGTGAGGGTTTGCTCCCCCATGAACAAGCAAGGGGCCTCCCTTGGGGATGGGTCACCTGGACCCAGCTCTGAATGACCCAGGTGGAGGAAACAGCCTCAGAGGCCAGGCGAACACCCGAAGTCATAAGCGGCCAAGCAGGCCCAAGTCTGCAAGCTAGGAGGAGGGTGCCCTGGGGTGGATGTGCTTGGGTACCCCATCTTCCCCTGAGAGAGGCTCAGGGCGGTGGGCTGGTTCTGACCTGGACTCTGGCCCCAGATCCTGCAGGCAGCAGGTCCAGACCAGTCACCTGGTGTAGACCCTGCAGGGGTGAGCCTGGCTGGGGATACACATCATCCCTCAACCCGAGTGGCCAAGGGGTGCTGCAGCCCTGGAGGCTCCTAGGCAGGGTGGGAGGGGCCCAGTCCATAGGGAAGGACCCACCTAGGAGCCCACAGAGGCCCCGCAGGAACACAGTGGATTCTGCTGGGCTTCGACCCCCAGGGAGGGGCCAGACCTCAGGGTCTAGGGTGGGGGCCGGGGGGAGGAACCAGGCCTACAGTCACTTGGATCCTGCCAGAGCCCCAGGGAGTGTCTAGGGGCAGGATGTGCGGGAGCCCAGACAGCTGGGGGGCTGGAGGGGGCCGGGGAAGGGTTGGGGAGGCCCTGAATCCTTCCTCTTCGTCCAGCACCCAAAGTCAAGTGGCCCAGCAGAGCCAAAGCAGCGGAGGTGGGACGGGGCTGGCGGGGGAGCAAATTCCTTGGGCTTGGGCTCTGGAGCTCTGCTTGTCTCTGGACTAGGATGGCGCCCTCAGAGACGTCTCTGAAAGTTCACTATGGGCTGCCCCAGGAGCCAGAAAAGGCCCACAGGCATCCTCCACCAGCTCCTGCCGCCCCTGGGCCGTGGTGCTCAGCCAGGCAGACAACGTGTGGCCAAGAGCCTGAGGAAGGACCCGAGGCTGGCTGGGCCCTGTCTCCTCCTGAGTCAGGGGTGGAGGGCTATGTCCAGAGGGCCCCCCAAGCGCGCCATCCTCTGTGCTAGAAGGCCAGAGCTATCTCGCTGGAAGCCTCAGCCCAGCACCCTGCACCTGCACCCATTCCCAGGGCCCTGGATGATGTCCCCACCCTGTAGGCCACCTTAGAGGGGTCCCCAGCCAGCCCTCAGCAGCAGTGTGCGGGGTACAGCAGTGGGAAGGACCAGAGTCCTATTCTGACATCTGCCCGAGGTTCCTGCCTCTCTGGGCTTCAGTTTCCCAAAAGCAACCTGCGTGGAGGGCCTTTGCCTGGATGAAGCTGGGGCTGGGGAATGCCCATGGCAGTTGGCCCACGAGCAGGTGGGTGGCAATAGCTGCTGCCCGAGGGTCCCATTTTGGCAGTGGGGAGTGGGGTAATGGGAAAAGCCTCACTGGACCAGGCTGGACTCAGGGCACGCTGGTTGGGCCAGGTCTATGGGAACCGGTGGCTTGTCCTTCCCGGCACCTTCTCATCTCCCCTGCTGGGCTGAGGCTGTAGGGTGAGATGAGGGCCCCGAGGGACCTGCCTAACTGAGCAGCTGCCCTCCAGGCGCTCCTGGACCTCCATAGCAGAGGCCACAGACACCCACTGATGCCCTCAACAGTCACAACCTGAGCCGGGAACCCCCACCCGAGCCCTCTTTGCCTCTTCAGGGGAAGAGTGACTTTCGTTTCCTCCTGTTTCACTTTCCCAAACTTCCCGCCTCTGCCACAGCCTCTGGCCTCCGGCCTGGGACAGTCTTCTGTCCAGTGCGGTGCTGCCTGCCCTGGGCTCTTTATCAGGGACTCTTATTCGGAGGAGCAGGTGGGAGGCAGGGGGCAGACACGGCTCCAGGAGCCAGAGAGCCGAGTAGGTGCGCTTGGCAGACTGGGTGATGCCCCAGGTTCGGGTCCACTGCCAACATGAGGCACCCCACAGCCCAGCACGGGGTGGGCAGTTGAGCAGAAGGCCCCTGGGATGGGGATGGGGGAGCACTCTCACTGGGACCCTCCACCCACCAGGGAACATTGTGGCCAGGCCCATTGCCACACCCGAACCTGGTTCATACCCCACTCTCACCACACACCCGCCAGGCCAGGGTCTAACTATAACTGACTGAACACCCCGATACCCTCCACCAGACCCCACCGTCGTGTCCTCCGCACGTCCTTGGCACTGCCCAGAACACACTCCCACCCCATGTGCCTGGCAAACTCCTCCTTATCCTTCAAAACCCCCAGCCACCCTCTGAGGCAGCATGGACTCCCTCCCCCACCCCCGCACATCTCTGTTTCCACCAAGCCAGGATACAAGTGTGGCCATTCCCACTGGCAAGGCCTCCCTGGGCAGGGGCTGCAGAGATCCTCCTGGGACCACCCAGGAATGATCTCCTGACTAGTGGGGGGTGCTGCATCCTCAGGGCCTGGCTCCCTGCCTCCACCTCGGAGGCACCCCAGGAGCCAGCTGCTCCTCTCCCTGGGTGCAGCATGGGCTAGTGGGGTGGGCCACAAGCCACATGAAATAGCCTGTGGCACTGGGGAGGCTGGCACCCAGCTGGGCCTCCCCCGTTTCCCCTGTGGGCAAAACTGCCAGCCCCACAGGAAACCTGTCAGGTCACCCAGCAGCCAAAAGCCCCTTTCTCAGAGCCCCTCTCTTTCCCCAGAATGCCCAGCCCAATAAATACAGGATTATCCACTATGTACAAAAAAATTTTAATTGAAATACCTGTATAAAAAAATATGATCTCCAGACATCTCACTTTTGAACTGAAAGAACCCCCATCTGCGATGCCCGCACACACCGCATTCACAGAAACACAGGTACTGAATAAATTAAACGCTCAGGCTCTGGCCCCACCCCAGCTTTCAGAGCCCACAAGCAGACTGTACAAAGTCAATAATTTAAAACCCGCACCCAGGGCACAGTGCCTGGAAGTGTCGGGGTCACCCACTCCCCTTAAGTTAGCCACTATACAAGTTCATTTTCTGACAGGCGGGGCCAGGACAGACGCCAGGCACAGGAATCAGGGCCTGGGATCCCCGGACCACAGCCACCCCCTCCCCTGCCTCCCCACTGTCCCCTGGGGCCTGGGAGAGGCAGGCTGCTCAGAGGAAATAACCTCAACAAATAAATTAAACAATAAATAGCCCCGGTGGGCCGAGGGCACCTCCAGGGGGTCACACCATAAATAACAAAGTTGGCGGCGGGTACGGCTCGCGTGGGCGGGCGGGCGTGGAGGCCGGGACTTGCATTGTGTGTGCAGGACGTGCCCAGACGCACACCGCAGGACTGAGGGCGGGAGGTGGGCTTGGGACCCTGCGCCGGCGGAAAGAGCTCCGGGTGGGCAGGCAGATGGGAAGGCCGCCTCCAGACACAGCAGCACAGAGGGGCGTCTGGGGTTCAAGTATCCACCCAGGGCAGGCGGGACCTCGACCGGAGCGTCTTTGGACAGACAGAGCTTGAGAAAACCAAGTCCCGCGGGACCAGCGTTCAAAAGGCACTCAAAGCGAAGGTCACCAGGGGTCAGAGGTCACTGCTTCCGCAGGAGGACACGGCCCAGGCAGGAGAAAGTCAGGGTCTGGGGGGCGTCCCAGGTCTGGCCAAGGCAGGTGGTCCCCTAGCTCCCAGTCAGGTGCAGCTCCTCACAAGCTCTCGCTGCTGGACGTGGTGCTGGCCGCGTCATCAGGGTCGAGGGTGCACAGCCGCAGGTCACAGCTCTCCGGGACGCCCCCGTCAGCCCCCAGCATCCAGGGATGGGCCGCAATCTGATCCAGCGACGGCCGCTCTGAGGGCCGCAGGGACAGGCACCACCGGATCAGCTGCTGGCACTCTGTGCAGAGCGGAGAGGTCAGGGAGGGCCCAGGCAGGGCGAGGCCCCCACCCCCGCCTCGAGCCCCCACGCACCCGGAGAGACCCTCCTCCGGAAGAGCAGGCGGCCGCGGAGGATCTCCTCGTCCTGCTCGAAGGGGATGTCCCCACACACCATATCGTAGAGCAGCACGCCCAGGGACCACACGGTGGCCGAGCGCCCGTGGTAGCGGTGGTAGCGGATCCACTCCGGGGGGCTGTACACTCGGGTGCCTAAGGGGACACAGGGCTTAGCACGCCCACCACAGGGGCAGAGTCGCTCAACAGACGGCGAGGTCCCTGCTGGTTAACTCCTTGGCCTGAGTCACAGGAAGCAAAGCCAGGCCTCAAAATCCTGCTCGTCATCACCCTGGAAAAACCCCGGCAGGCGATGGGGGGGCTGGGGGAGGGGCTGGCCGTCCCCCTCCGCTGGCCGCGGGGGAGGAGCAGGTCACATGAGCAAGGGCTTGGCTTTCACAACAAACAGACGCGCAGTGAGGCTACCAGGGAGCAGCGCGGGTCCCTTACCGCCCGGCGCGCCTGCCTGCGGGAACTGGGGGCGGGGAGAGAGGGAGGGAGGAGGGAGAGGCGAGTGGGGAGCCCCGGCTTCCCCAAGCTCCGCAATGCGGGGATTTCTGCCGCGGCGCTCCCGCGCTCCGTAGGCACGCAGCTCCCGCCCCCACGCAGGGGAGGCCCCGCCACTCCAACCAAGCCGCGGGGGCCTCCAGGCTCCCGGCGCAGACCCAGCCCGGCTGCGCCCTGCGTCACGCAAGGAGACTCCTCCGCTACCGCCCCCAGCCGGGGGTCTCTCGGGCCGGAAGGATGTCACGCGCCTCCCACACCGGGGCAAGAGATCCCGTACTCCCCAACGCGGCGGAGGAAGCAATATTGAGAGCACCCCTAGCCCCCACCCAGCACGATCCCTCTCTTCATCCCTCGCTTAGCCCTCCCCAGGGTAGCGCGTGGGCCTCTGCCCCCACGAGAGCAGACCCAGGGCGCGCGGCCGCCCAACAGTCACCAGCCCCTCCATGCGCCGCCCACCGCAGGCGTTAACCGGCCGGCAAGGCCCCCGGAACGTTCCCTGCCCCGCGCCCGCACTCACCGTCGAAATCGGTGTAGACCGTGTCCTTAAGCAGCGCGCCCGAACCGAAGTCGATAAGCTTGAGCTCTCCGGAGCGCAGGTCCACCAGCAGGTTTTCGTCCTTAATGTCGCGGTGCACGACCCCGCAGCTGTGGCAGTGGCGCACGGCGGCCAGCACCTGCGCGAAGAAGCGGCGCGCCAGCGGCTCGTCCAGGGCGCCGCGCTCCGTGATGAAGTCGAAGAGGTCCTGCGCCGGCTCGGGCCGCTCCAGCACCAGCAGGAAGCCGTCGGGCCGCTCGAACCAGTCCAGCAGGCGGATGACGCCGCGCGCGCCGCCCGCCGCGCCCACCTTGCGCAGCAGCACCACCTCCAGGGGCACGGTCGCGCCGCCCTGGGGGACACGGCGGTCAGCAAAAGCCCCGCGCCCGCCCGCCCGCCGCCGCCGCCCGTGCCCCAACTTACCAGGCTGCCCCACTCGGTCACCCGCTCCTTCACCACGTGCTTCACGGCCACCTGCGGGGACGCGGGGGGTCAGGCCCGGCCAAGCGAGGCGCGAGGCGCAAGGCGCGCGAGAACCCCGGGCCCGCCCGACGGTCCGACTCACCGGGAGCCCGTCGGCGATGCGGCTACCCGCGTAGACCGTGCCGAAGCCGCCACTACCCAGCACGGCGCCCACCTGGTACGCCTTCTCGAAGCTCTCCTTGTCCGCCTTGGCTGCAGGGAGGCGCGGGCGGGGTTGGTGCTGCCCGGGGCGCCCCCGGTCCCCGCCCTGGCCCCGGCCCCGGCCCCGGCCCCGCCGGCCCCGCGCGTACCTGGCTGCAGGATCTTCACCGGGAGGTGGTCCACGCCGCCGGGCCCGCAGAGGTGCGCCAGGGAGCCGAACTTGGAGAGCAGCATCGCGGGCGGCGGCCTCCCCGGAGCCCGGAGCCCCAGGCGCCGAAGCCGCGGCCGATCCGGGCGAGCGGCGCGCCGCGGACACCGGCCGTCCGAGCCCGAGGTGGTCCGCGCGGCGCAGTGGGCCCGGGAGGCCCGCGGGGACCGCGTAGACGCGCAGCAGGCGGAGCGCCTCACCCGCCCCGGCCGCCTCGCCCGGGGGTTTTGGGCCGCGGCGCCGCGTATCCCTCCGCGGGGGCGGGGCGAGCCGGGACCCCGCCCCCTTCCGCCCGGGGCCGGCGCGGCGGCAGCGGCCGGGCGCTCGCTGGGGAGACGGCGGGGCAGCTGGGCGCCTGTCACCGGGCGGGCGAGGGCCGGGTGCGGCGGGCGCGGTGCCGCTCCGGGACTCGTTGCCGTAGCGCAGCCGCGGAGGCGCACGGCGTGTCGCGTCCTTCGCGTCGGTCCGCTCTCCGCGCTCGCGCTCGCACTCCGCGCAGGCGCAGCGCCCGCGCGGGCGGCGGCCGTGGCACCTCGGGCAGAACGAGGAGGGGCCGCACGAGCCAATGGAAGCCGGAGTTTTTAAAGAAATCCGGCGCCCCAGCCAATGGCGGGGCGAGGGCGGGGAGAGCCGTTTCCGGGCCCCGCCCCCATAAGCGCCTACGAAGGTCACCCGCCGGCCCCGAGCAGGGTTCTTGGGGGCGTGGGAGTGCGGGAGGCGACGTCGGCTTGTCCCGCCGCCTCGAGGTGACACACGCCGCGAGTCTGCGTCCCCGGCTGTCTGCGCACCCCGTCGCGCACGTGGCCGGGCGCGCGGGGAGGTAGCGCCGGCTCCTCTGGAAGCCCTCCCAGCGGCAGCGCCCCCAGCCTCGCAGCCCCGGCGGGGGCCGAGAGCGTACCTGGCTGGAGATGTTTCCTCCTCACCCTGGGCTCTGACCTCACCCCCGCAGCCCGAGGGCCCTCCCTGGAACCTCTGCCCTGCTGGCCGGTGCCTGGAGTGGCCCCGCCCGGCTCCTGCCTTCTGACACGGTCTTGGCCGCCCTCCGGGCTCTCCAGCAGCTGCTGTCCACCTCAACCAGGGAGCCCACCTTGATTGCTGCGACAGCTGCACTCAAAGGCTGAACAGCCAGGGTAAACATTGCCCTGGTCTGGACTTCACCCTGTCGTGCCCCTTCCCCGCTCTCTGTACAGAAGCCTGACTCACCTGTGTGGTTTGGTGCAAACCCACAGATTGCCAACATTGGTCCAAGGTCACTGGCTTGAGAGCAGCTCAGGGTTCCAGGACGTGAGTGGCCACCTGCCAGCCCCAGGGCTAGTGGGTTGAGAGTTGGGGGCCAGAGGGCCCAGGGGCTGGTCCTCTTGGCACTGCTAGGCGTTCTCAGTGACCCTCAGGGGTCTAAGTATTGTGGCAGACGTCCCCGGGCGGTCTGGTGTGACCGTCAGCGTGCACACATACTTGCCTCGGAGCTTCCAGCCTCCCCCGAGTCTGACCTCTCACCTCTATACAGTCACCATCGCTCTCTGCACTGACCACTCACACACCACTCCCCTGTTCGGCCCTTCTGAGGCTGTGGCTCTCGGGACTGGCCCAGGCCCACCTGCCATCTGGGCGCCCTGTGGGGCTCGCTTTGTCCCCCACTGCCTGGGCCCATGCCTGTGCTCCTGGGGGCTCCTCTCTTGCCTGGCTCATCTCTTCCTGTTCCTTGGGTCCTGTCACCTCAGGATCAAAGTCAACCCGACATTGTCTGTCCCCCAGTCCCCTCCCCCTCCAGCCCCTGCTTCCTAGAGCTCTGTCCAGTTCTCTCCTGCAGTACCAGGGCAGAGTTGGGGCTGGTGGGTTAGCCTTCCCCCCACCCACCACGCACCCAGCGCAGGGCTCCCCCGAGATCAGATCCCTGGTAGGATGACACCCCGAGCCTACCCCTCCAGCAGTATCCACACAGCACCTGCGAAGGAGGAGGGGCTGCTGCCCACGTGGTCCTCCCGGGGACCTGCTTGAGGATCCAGTGGGGCCGCCCTCTTCTGTGCTGGACATGCAACAGAGGTGGGCAGAGACGCTGGAGAGCAGAGTAGGTCTAGGGGGTGACCACTACAGTTGAGTTCATGTCAGTCTGGAGGGGCAGGGTCCTCAGCCTGACATGTCAGGTTAGTTTTCCTTGAGTCTGACATGTCAGGCTCCAGGCCAGTCTTCCCTGAGTCATCCTGGCCGTAGAAGACCAGGCTCTGGCGGGTAGGCACCCCACCCTGGCTCTCCCTAGGCCCCGGGTCTTGCTCTGAAACTCTCAAGTGTCCCTTAACTAAGAGCCAGGAGGACTCGCTCCTTCACAAAGTGCGGTGTGCTGGAGATTCCTCCGGGCCTCCAGATGGGATTCCTGCCAACAGGCCTCTGTGAAATCCTCCAGAGAGCTCCTGCGTGGGGGTCCAGCAGCCTGGCCCTGGGGTGGAGGGCAGGGCAGGGCCGGAGGCAGCCGTTTCCCTAAAAGTGTGACATCTTTGTAACCACGTCTGTCCAGACACTGGTGTATGTTGTAGGTTTGCTGTTGTACGCACTTATATGTGTGTGTGCAGCGAGGACCCTTGCACTGACGGTGAGTTCCGTGCGGGGTCAGCGTGGACCCCAGCCCTTCACTCTCCCCTGGGACTGTTTGATATTGAGGCCTCTTTTGGACTGTGTCTGGCCCAGGCCACCACATCTGATCTAGTTGGAGTACTGGGGTCCCCAGTAACCCCAGATGACCCTGCTCACCTTGTCCTGCGCCTCCCCTGCCACTGGGCACAGCCCAGCCTGTTCCTCAGCTTGGCAAACAGATATGGGTCATCCCAGTTGTGGAGCATCTGCGCTCTGCATATAGGACGAGAAAAATCTGAGAGGCGTCAGGGCCTCTCACCCTCTGCCCTGGGCCACCCCTTTCCCATAGGTCCCATCAACACCCCACCCCCCAGCCAAGTCCCCAGCAGTGCAGGACACCAGCCCTGCCTGTTTTTTCCTGGTTTATGGATGGCCCATCCAGTGGGCCCCAAGGGCAGGCCAAGCCCATGGGCCAGAGCTGGGGCCACTCCTGCAGACAGGAGGTGAGCCAGGAGGAGGGCTTGGCAAGGTCTTGGTGCGGGGGCCGCTCCGCCTGGGTACTGACTGCAGAGGGCCTGGCCCAGCCCCTTCCTGTGTCCTCTCACCCCCCACCCCACCTGAAGCTCAGGCCAGCATGGCATGGGTGCTTCCTTCCCTTGGGCTATCCTGCTGAGAGGGGCAGCCTTGCTCGAGGGCCAGGGCCTCTGCCTGTCCTTGGAGCAGGTGTTTCCCAGGGCAGGGACAGGGGAATGGAGCAGAGCCTGTCAGAGGGTCTGCATACCCCAGTCCCCAGCCCAGCCCCTGAGCCATCCCATCCCGACAGCTTGACCTGGAAACAGCTGGCCCTGCTCCGCAGTGGACACGGCAAGTCCCCCCAGGTCCCCCGGCCTGCTGGAAGGAGGGTCACACTCTTGCCGTGGTGACCCAAGCCAGGCTGACCTGCCTGGATTCAGGAGGATGAGGAGGTGGAATGCAAGGTGGCTGGGACCACTTACAGTCTCCCACACATACATGCATGCTGACACTGCTCACACGCACCAATTCACAAACACTCACACACAGAATCACACTTATAGACACCCCCTCAAAGCTGGGGCATTGCAGAAGGGAGTGTTAACAGGGTTCATGCTCCACGGGCACCCCCATTCCCGCTCACCAGGCTGTGTCCCCACTGTCCTGCCTCCCACCAGCCCATCCCACCCCTCTTCCCTCCTTCCCTGGGGATCCTGTCCACCCCCAGTCTTCAAGCCAATGACCAAGGCCTCCTTAATCAGCCTGTTTCCAGTTGCCCCGTGCCTATCCCACAGGGTCGCCCGGCCTTGTCCTGTCTGTATCTGATGCCCGTCCAACCCAGGCCATGCCTGAGGAGGGGGTGTCCCCTTACCTGCCCCCAAGCCCTTACCGAGGCCTAGCCCATTCCCAAACCTCCTTCCAGCCAATCCACCCGCCCACTCCCACCCTCATCCCAGGCCCCAGTGTGAGCCCCCTTGGCCACCCTGGTCTTTTTCCCACTGTGTGCCCCTCATGATCCTGCCTTGGACCCTCTGTGGCTCCCCTGGGCCACCAGAGTACAGGCCTTCCTCCCCAGCCCATGGGCCTGGCCCCCGCCAGCACCTGCTGCCACCCAGAATCAATGTCCCAATACGGCTGCCCCAGGCCCTGGGCTGGAGCTCTGTGTCATCTCCCTGCAGACCGGACTCCCCCAGCTGTACCCAGCTTGGGATGGGCACCTGCTGCACCTCGTCTTTCAGCCCACACAGGCTGCAGCGGCCAAGACTGGGTGCTCCCAGGGCAGTGGTGGGGGCAGGCGATGCCTGTTGTGGGGAGAGGCTCTTTCCCCTCTGGCCTCCACTCTCAGTCGTCGCAGCCTCTCACCCGCTGCAGATAGGAGCCAGCAGAGCTGTGCCAGGATTTTGCAACGTTTCACCAAAGGCATCCCAGGGTTGGGCCTGGGGTGGAGTGGGGCGCCTAGTCAGTGGGAGCCGGGGGTGTGGGTGGCCTGTGTGAACTCTGGCCCAGCCACTGTGGCTGCCTCTTCCAGCCTCTGTCCCTGCCTGGAGGACACCAGTTTTACCCCTCAGCTGAGGCCTGGCCTGTGTTGGAGAGGCTGCTGTTCCCACCAGGTTACCCCCACCTGCTACCAGCACAGACTATTTATATTCCATAAGCCACCCGGGGCCTGGGCCCCCAGTGAGCATGGCCGCCTGGCATCTGTCGCTTGGACTCTGCAGAAAGAGTCCTGCACAAACATAGAAGATGCTGTGGGAGCGTCCTGTCCTGAACCCTGTCCTCGGTGGAGCAGATGCTGAGACCCAGCTGGAGGGGGGCTGCCTCTGTTGGTCGCCCGGGGGCTGCGGTGATGGCGAGAACTGTGGCTTCAGCGCAGCAGCCTCACTGGATCCTCCAACCTGGAGAGCTGTGGCCTTGCCACGTCCCAGACCACGACTCAGCCTGAGACGGAGCTGTGTGGCCTGTGTGGCCCAGGCCTGGGCCGGGGGCCAGGGCAGGCGTGCAGGGCCCCCTCCTCACCTGGGACCTCTGACCTGTTGACGAGGGACAGGCCACCCTGGCCTTGGGCCTGGACCACAGCCCTACCCACTTCATACCTCTTGGCCTTTGGCCCTGCAGTGTCTTCCCTGGTAGCCCTTTGGGGCCGTCCTGGGACCTTGGCTTGGGTCCCTGCTCTTCCGCTGACCCAGCCCAGAGTCACAGACACATCCCCAGACTCTACCAGGCTCAGTCTCCGGAGAGGCACTGCGATTGCTGTGGAGGCTGTGCACAGAATCTGACGACATTGTACCAAGGAGCACGTCCCACGGCACACAATGGGTGCCCAGTAGAAGAGCCTGTGGTTTTGGGCACAGACCCTGGGAGGAGGGCTCCTGGGATGAGGCGGCTGGGCAGGGCCCAGCGTGCCACATGGCAGTTCTGCCTGCTCCCTGCTGAAATCCTGCAGGCCAAGAGCCGCAGCTGGTCACGGGGGCCCCAACTTGCTCTTCCTGTCCTGGCCTGGTCCACACGGGGCTGGGGAGGCAGAGTTGCCCTCAACAGCTCACATCTGACCCCACTGCGAGGGCTCAGCTTCTGGGCCCAGGCTGGAGACCTTGGAGGACTCGGAGTGGGCTGGCCTCTGCCTGGTTCCCAGACAGGACGGGCCCCAGCCACTTGGCTCTGGCCCCCAGCATTCTGATGAGGAGGAGACTCAGGAGAGGTGGTGGTGGGGGTTCCCTAGGAGCCAGAAGCCGGGTCTGGCCCTCCTCCAGGGTGTCTGTGCAGCTGCTGCAGGCTCACACACACGCCGAGCCCAGCTCCCCCGTGGGTCTCACCCAGGGGCTCCCCGGAGGAGGTCAGGAGGGCATTGGGGGGGAGTCACAATGTGCAGAGGTGAGAGTGGGGTGCTCTCTCCCACCCAGAGCCAGGCTGGGGGCCACCAGGCCCCATGGGTCCCCGGTCAGGCTTGTACAGTTTGGAGCCACCCAGGGGCTTTGAGGAGCCGGAAGCCCAGGGCCTGCAGCAGGGGTAACGCTTTCCTGGGAGAGTTTCTGAAGCTTCCAAGGATGGTCCAAGGGCTGCTCCAAGCCAGTGTCCAGCCATGAGGAGCCGGACCTGCAGATGGAGTCCCAGGAGCTCGGACCCCCCCAGGGGGCCTGATCACAGCAAACATTCCTTCAGAGCATGGGCTCAGAACGCCGTCACCACCCCAGAGATGCACGCACCTCCGGGGCTCCTGGATCCCCACTCCTGTCAGAGGGGGCAGCCGCCTTCCCAGGCATGGGGACTTGGGGGCAGGTCAGGCCTGTGAATGGCAGCTGGCCCAGCTGGGCACTCAGACTGGAGTGTTGCTGCCAGAGCTTGAGCTCTGCCCACAGACAGCTCAGGGCAGGACAGGTGACAGTGTCAGGCCGGGCTGTGTCTGGCCCCTCCTTGCCAGACCCGGGCAGAATCCACACAGCTTGGAGCTGGCAAGTGGGCACTCCAGGCCCTTGGGATGTCCTCTTCAAATGGCTCAGAGATGGGCCTGGGGGAGGGGAGAGAGTCCCCCGCACCTGGGTTTGGTGGGGGCAGTCAGTGGTTCCAAGAAAGGACCTACGTGGCCCAAAGTTCTGCTTGTGGAGAAAGGAAAAGGACAGCACCCATGCAAGCCTGTCTCCTCCTTTCCAGGCTGCTGGGAGTGGCCCCCGGGCTGTGTTTAGGGGCCGGATCCTGGCAGCCACCGCCTGGACGTGACACTGGGCCAGGGCTGGGGACAAGTCAGCTGGATGAGCCCCAGGAAGTGATGTCCTCCAGGCTGTGCCTGTGTGGCTCTGCGGGGACCTTCCACACTCTCCTCCTGCGGCCTTTGCCGGAAGGACCTGGGTCTGTTCCTAGGAGTTCCCCAGGGCCAGCCTGGGTGGCCATGAAGAGGCCCCGGGGGCATTTTGACCCCAGGATGCAGCAGGAGCAGAGCACGGGGCTCCCGGACCCAGGAAGGGGCACCTGTGGGTGTGTCTGTGTCAACATCCAGGGCCTGCGGTGGATGGGGGGTCTGGCCACCCTGAGTGGCAACTCGGCCTGCCAGCCCTTCCCGGCCCCACTGCTGCTTCCCGGAACCCCCACGAGCTGTGCCCTCACAGGCCCTTCCTGCTTCACCATGTTGCGGGGACAGGAGTGCCAGAATGGCTGAGGGAGGCGGATCCCAGGACTGCCCCTGGGTCTAGGCTGGGAGAGTCCAGAGGGCCCTGCTGAGGCCTGGCAGGCAGGCGCTGTGCCCTGTCCCCACCTCTGTCCAGGGTCCCCCCAGCCCCTCTGACGTGGGGCCGTGAAGTAGCCTGGGTGGAGTGTGACGTTCAGGAGAAGTGGCCAAGTTGTTTTCCAGCCTCTGGCCCACTTCCCTATTCCTGGGAAGTGACATTTTGGGGGTGGGGGAGAGGAAGGGGGAGAGGAGGGCAGGTGCCCAGAAGCCAAGCGGCCTCTGACATGGGGAGGCCCCAGCGCCTGCCCAGCTCATCCCTGAACACCCTGTCTGCTCTTGGCTGCGCCCCAAGCCAATGGCAGTGCTGTGGGTGACCCAGGGCCGAGGAGCTGAGAAGGACTCAGTCTGGCCTGGAGGGCGTCCGGGCAGTCCCAGCGGAGGGTCAGTCTAGGTCAGGGCTCAGGGAGCAAGTGCTTGTGTGCACACCTGTTCCCAGGTGAGCGTGGGGGTGTGTGCGCATGTAGCCAGCCATACGTGCCAGGCAGGTGCCTCCAAAGGCACCTTCACACCACCCCCTCGCCCGGGGGTGTAGCTCCTGCGGCTCCTTCCCTCTGCTCTGGAGCCAGCCCCACTGTGCCCAGCCCCTTCTTCCACTGGGTGCTGTAGCCTCCCAGCCCTCAGGAGGAGGGCACTGCGGCCCTGCCTGGGGAAGCTGAGGGACAGGGCTTCAGGGTCTTGCTCACGCGTGTCCATCCATTGTCCAGATGGGGAGCCTGAGACCCGGGGCGTCACCTGCCTGTCCCCATATCCCACAGTGGGGCACCTGAATCTCGTTGGGGCTGGGGCAAGGCCTCACAAACCCCTTGTGTGGAGCTCTCTCTCCTGCAGGCATCTGGGCCTGGGCCCTATCCAGGTCCTCCTCACCTCCCCCGGGCTCCATGAGGGACCATGAGGGTTCACCAGTGCAGACCTGTGGGGGCCGAGCGGCCAGCACAGCGGGGCCACGCCCAGGGGAAAGGGGGGATGAGGCACCAGGGGCAGGCTGCGTGCGCACACACGCACACACACAACCACACACAAGTACACACCACACACATGCACACACACCACACACGGTGCACACACACCACACACATGTTCACACATGCACGCGTACCACACGCGTGCACACACACACACAGATACCACGGGTCCTCCAGGCAACACCCCTGCAGAATCATCTCAGAGAAATGCAAAGAATGGAAAGAATTCTGCACTTTTACTCTTGGTGGGCTCCTCCACCTCCAGGAAATTCCCCATCCAGCGCCCTGGCCCCTTCAGCGGCCCAGAGCTCCCCACTGTCCCTGCCACCCTGCCCCGACTAGGTGTTGGGGGTGGTTGGTGTCCCAGCAGGATCCGCTCTTCAGGGTCGTGGGTGCCAGGCCTGGTTTGGGCCCCAGAGGACCAGCTCAGCCTGCAACCCACTCTTCTGTGTCAGCTCTACTGGGGCCGGGCCTGCCGACGGGGGAGTGAGGGCTGCAGTTGCTGGGCCCAGGCACTCCTTACACCTCAGTCAGGTGGCCTCTCTTTCCTGTTCACTGACTTAGCCCCAAGATCAGAGGCACCTCAATGGAGTCTGTGGCCCGGTGGGGCCTCCACCCTGAGCCCACCTTCCTAGCTGCGAAATGGGCCTTGTGGTCACACCCCAGCATTGCCACTGGCCAGGCCTAGGGCACTGGGAGGAGCTGAGTCTTGGAAGGATGTGGGTGGGAGGGAGGTGGGCTGGGCTGAGTGGGGGCACACGGGCCTCAGTTGAGGGCCTGTGGTCCTGAAATCCCACCTGGGTCCTGAGCTCCCAGCAGAGGTGACTCAGCAGCCTGCCTGGGCGTGGATCCCTTCAGTGAGATCTGGGCAGAAACCAGCCACAGGTGTGCGGGAGCTGGTGGCCCTTCCAACTGGCCCTGCCCCAGGGTTTCAGGGCTCTGGAGGGCACTGGTCAGCTACCCTTGGGCTGAGGTGGGTGGGCACAGCCAGGGGGTGGGAGGTATGGAGTTGAGTCTTAACCCACTCAGGGCCAGGCCCCAGGCCAAATTTGGCCTCCTGATGGGGCCTGGTGACCTCCCTGCCTCTCTCGGCCTCCACTCGGTGCCGAGATACCCGGTCTCTGCATCCTGGCCTGTGAAGACAGGTGGAGGGGCTCTGCCTGGGCCTCGACTCTGCCCTCCCCTGGGGCCCATCCCTGAAGTCTTGGCTGCTGGTACCTGCTCCCGCCCTGGCTGGGCAGGTGGGCCTCGCGCAGGTGGGCCCCGCCCAACCTCTTGCCACAGGGCACTGCTGTGACGCACGCAGCTCCTCCTGGCCGCAGTCCACAGCACACGTGACAAGTGCGCAGACAGATGCAGGCTCACACACAGCACCCGGTCAGGCTGGTTTTACCTGGCCGGCCCTTGGCCTGAGGAGGGGCCCACGCAGCCAGGCCTGCCAGGAAGCTGTCCTCAGCCCCCTAGCCTCCCCACCCCCGTCCTCAGTCACCCAGCCTCCCAGCTCCCTTCCCCCATCCTCAGCCCTCCAGCTCCCCGCCCCTGGCCTCAGCCTCCCAGACTCCACGCCCCCGTCCTCAGTCCCCCACTAGCCTCTCCACCCCCTTCCTCAGCACCACCTTAGCCTCCCAACACCCTTCCTCAGCCCCCACCAGCCTCCCCGCCCCTGTCCCAGTAACCTCCAGCCAAGGTTCCTCATTTGCGAGCCAAACACTGCCGTCCAGTCTAAGGCCCCTGTGAGGCTGGCACGAGAAGACGTCATAGCTGGGGTGGGGAGTGGGAGGAGGGCGGAGCCTGGTGGGCAGAGACCCCCAAATGTGGCTGAGTGGGCGGATGGACTGTGGAAAGGCAGCCGCCCCCTGCCTGGCCTCACCAGGGGCCCTTCTGGCTATTAGGGGCCCCCAGACGTGCCTGTCCTGTGCTGCCCTGGACTCCTGAGCCCTCGGCCCACAGGGCCTGGGAGAAGCTGCTGCAAACCCTCCGTGTTGCCATAGAGCAGGCCTGGCAGGGCGGCCACCCCTGGACCCCAGGCAGCTCCAGCAGGCGGCTGGGCCCGGTCCTTCCAGTTACTTGCTTAGCTGGGTAGAGAATTCCCTCATCAGCCAGTGTACCCCTGACAACACAGCCCGGCCCAGGCCCCACATCCCCCTGCCCCCACAAACACAGCCCGGCCCAGGCCCCGCACCCCCCTACCCCAACAAACACAGCCCCACTCAGGCCCCCCACCCCCCTATAACACAGCCCTGCCCACGTCCCACACCCCCGAACACAGCCTGGCCCAGGCCCCACCCCTCCCACCCCCAACAGCACAGCCTGGCCCAGGCACCATGCCCGCCTCCCCCCGCTATACCCCCCTGTCCCCCATATCCCCCCATCCCTCTGTGCTTCCCGGTGGTTGATGGTGACCCCAATCTCCCTGTGCTACTGCAGGGCGGGAGGGGTATGCCTGACATGAGGCCCTGCAGTGGCTGTGCCGGGCTTGTCTGGCGGACCCAAGGGCCTGGGTCCCTAGGACGGTGCAGGAGGTCCAGCTCCCTTGGTGTCAGAACCTCTCCTGAGCCCCTCTAGAGTGGAAAGTCTGACAGCCAGGGCCCTCAGGCAGGTGCGGCTCTCACGGCCTGTGCCCGCCACACCTGAGGCCTCACCTCTGGCCAGCGGGGGGACACTGTGAGACCCACACTGCAGAGGGTCCCAGCCCTGGGCCTGTGCCGCCTCCAGCATGCTGGACCCGCCTGGGGAGTTTCTGACGGCCCACCCCCCTCTCCAGCCAAGGACCTCTCCCCAGGGTCCCTCCAGTGGGAAGCCTGCGTCCCCGCCAGTTGAGGGGCTCTGCCCCAGGGGCAGGGGCCACTGATCTGCCCACTAAGTATAGAGAGACCCGTGAGCGAGGCCTGGACGTGTGGAGCCCGGGCAGCAATGCCGGAAATCTGATCCTCTGCTCTGAGAACCTGGGTCCTGCTGGGTGGAGGGGTGTCAGGGTGGGAAACAAGGAAACATCGGGGACTGGCTGTGGGGACGCAGGCAGGGGCGATGGTGGAGGAGCAGGGTGGGGGCACAGGCCAAGAGGGCTGGGTAGCAGGGTTGGCGGAGGGTGTTGTGTGTGGGAGGCCGTGTGGACAGGGTTCGAGGGGCGTGGACAGGCCCGGGGGTGGGGCAGCTGGGCACACAATGGGCCCTTGTCCTGCAGGCCGTAGCTCCTGGGCGCCCTAAGCAAATACACGCCCTGTTCCCGGCTGCACACCATGTCCTGGGACGCGGCCGTGGCGTGGGGCCAGCCGGGAGGGTGGCTGCAAGGCCAGGGCACGCGCCCAAAGGTTCCAGTGCCCGTGGGCCTCCATGTGGAGCTGTCCCTGCTGCAGCCTGGGTGTGGCACTCGTGCCCTGGCCAGCCCCTTGACCACCCAAGGAGCCCCGTCAGGGAGAGCGGCTTACTCTGCCCAGCCCTGCTGGCGACTCCTCTCCTGCCCAGCCAGGCCCCAGACCCAGGGCAGCCTGCAGAACTCTGGGCCTCCACTCCCGCCACCTGAGTGTCTGTCCTGCGTCTGCCCCGCCCCTGCCCACAGGCAGCTGCAGCCCTAGACGGGCCTCAGCCCTGGGCTTTCTCAGTACGTCTGGGTTGGGGCAGAGGCCAGGCGGGCAGGGCTTGGCTCTGGTCCCTGCCGAGGCCCTTCCTAGGTGTGGAGTCTTTCTGGGGCGCCAGTGGGAGCTGCAGGTGGGCCCTGCCAGGGCTCCTCACCCAGCCCTCTGGCCTGCCCCAGGCCTGTGGCCCTGAGAGGGTGGCGGGGGCCTGCCTTCCCCACCTGTGCTGAGGACAGCCCTGGCCAGGGCTGGGGGACAGCGGGGACAGGGACGGCCCCTCCCCCAGGGGACCTGGGCAGGTGAGGAGAGGAGCCCTCTTGCTGGGCTGGTGGGATGCTCCGCCAGACCATCGGGGGTGTGTCAGGGGCAGGGCTGGAGGGCGGGGGTTTTGCTGTGGGTTCCGGCACCAGCAGCTGCTCCCCACTCTCTGCACCTCTGCCCTGGCAGCAGCACGAGCTGACTGCTCACTCTGAAGGAGTGCCTGAGACACCTTGCCACCTGGTAACAGTGTACCCTCAGCATACAGGCTTGACAGGATCCAGAGAACCCAGGGGAGACAGACACCAAGAAAGACGATGGCAAGAAAGTTCCTGGCCAGCCGCATCCCCCACCACGTCAGGCAAACTCTTGCACATACCGTCAAGAGCCGTGAGGGCTGGTCAGCCTCTCTGGCAGCTGATGCTGCTGAGCCCACCCTCTAGGGGACCACGGGAACCCCCAGAGCACAGCCCTGCCCACCCCAACCCAGACACCCTGAGAAAGCCCAGGGCTGCGGCCCATCCAGGGCTGTGGCTGCCAGTGGGCAGGGGCGGGGCAGACGCAGGACAGACACTCAGGTGGCGGGAGTCGAGGCCCGGAGTCCTGCAGGCTGCCCTGGGTCTGGGGCCTGGCTGGGCAGGAGATGGTCACTGGGGGGCTCCGGGCACAGCGCAGGGAAGCTCTGGGTAGCCAGGCCCCTGGGCGGCTCAGCTGCAGTGGGCCCAGGGCTGGCCTCCATCAGCAGGGCTGCTGTGGCCGAGCGGACAGCCTCATGAAGTGCCCAGTGCCCGGTCCTGTGAGGTGGCCACTGAGGGCCCATGCACCCCTCACCAGGGTGGGTTCCAGAGGGATGGGACAGTGTTCCTAGCTTTGCCTTGAGAGCCGTCTGGACCACCTGCCCCTGTGGTCCCCCATGTGTGCCTGGAGCCTGCTTCACAGGCTGCGTGAGGACAGGACAGCAGGCATGGGGGCTGCCCCAGAGTCCACTGGCCCCGGAGGACAGGAGGGAGCCTGTGTCCCTCAGCCAGCGTCCCAGAGCCCGGCCACCCTGTCTCCCGGCAGCACTTAGGCCCAGAGCCTGACCACCCCCAGCATAGGGGGCTGCCCAACCCGGGCACAGGCTCACCCTGCCGGCCTGGATGCCTGGGTCTGCCCCAGCTGGGCTCTGGGTGGGTGGGGAGCAGGCTCACAGCTCTGCCTCTGGAGCCCACCCTGTAGGGGACGGCTCTCACACGCTCAGCTCCAAGGGCTGGGGGGCCATAGAGGGGCTTTAGGAGGAATGGAGACTGGGCCTGTTGGTGGGCACAGGGCTGAGAGACCCTCCCTCTTGCTTTGGAGGCAGCCAAGGAGGGCAAGAGGCCTGGGCCCCCACCCCACGGGCCCCCACCCCACGGACCCCCACCCCACGGACCCCCACCCCACTGGTGCACCAGCAGCCACGAGGAAATGAAGCCACACTTGGCTCCCAGTGGACTTGGCGGTGGCCAGACTGGGCCTTGAGGCTGCAGCCCCCGCGCTGGGCAGGGATCGGGTCCCAGGCCAGCCTGGACGTGGATCTGGGTCCTCTTTCGAGAGACATCCCTCAGTTGCCAATAGCTGTGTCCAGGAAACTGCAGGACCCCACGGACCTGGGCCCCACCCTGGACAGACACAGCTCTGGGGAGGCGAGGGGCCCCAGGAGGGGCATTTGCATGACAAATGGATTCCCGGGAAGCTGGTGCCTGTGTAATCTGTGGCTGTGTGAGAGTGTGCACGTGTGTGTGCCTGCGAGTGTGCAGGACTGGCTCCGAGGGGCCACACGGCCAGCCGCAAATCCCAAGCTCAGGGCCACCCAAAACCAAGGGTCCCTGCCTGCGGGGCTTGAGCGGACAGTGGCCTGTGGGTAAAGAAGCCTGCTGCTTATGGGGAGAACCTGGCTCTGGGCCACGAAGTCAGGGTCTGGGCCCCCTTTGGGCCTCAGAATATATTTTCATGTGTGACACAGGCCAGTCACCTAGCCAGCGGCAGGTCTCATGGGAAGACCTCATCCTGGCCCAGCTCAGGGCTCCGAGAAGGTCAGTGTCCCAGGCCCAGAGACCTCAGTGCCAGCACCCCCAGGTCCCTATGCGCTGGTCCCTTCTAGTTCTGCCCGCCCCTGCGGGCCTGCCGGGGTGTGGAGCAGGTCAGGGCGGATTCTGAGCAGACGGGGAGGCTGGGAACGCTGTCCTAGTCAGTGGTAGAGACAGGCGGCCTGGGTCTCAGCTCGTCCTGCCTTCTCCCCTGAGTCCCACTGTCCTTCCTGACCGCAGGGAGCAGCCACATGATTTGCAGAGCCCAGCGCACATGAGAATTCAGGGTTCATTGTTCAAAATGCAAGATGAAATGACATTATAGGTGCTAACATATGAAGCTCGTTCTTTTTTCTGTAATCCATTTCTCAACTTGTCATGGTGTTTTCTGTTATCCAAAGTTGTTGGATAACACACATTTATCCAAAGTCTTTTTTTTTTTTTTTTGAGATGGAGTCTCACTCTGTTGCTCAGGCTGGAGTGCAGTGGCGCAATCTCAGCTCACCACAACCTCTGCCTCCTGGGTTCAAGTGATTCTCCTGCCTCAGCCTCCTGAGTAGCTGGGATTACAGGAATATGTCACAATGCCTGGCTAATTTTTGTATTTTTAGTAGAGACGGGGTTTCACCATGTTGGGCAGGCTGAACTCGAAACTGACCTCAGGTGATCCATCAGCCTCGGCCTCCCACAGTGCTGGGATTATAGGCGTGAGCCGCTGCCTGGCCCCAGTGCAGAGTTCTTGACTTGCAGCCTTCGTTGTCCTTGTCCCAGTGCTGCCAGCCGCACCTGCCAGGGGCTCAGGTCAATGCTCTGGCGTCCTCCAATGCCCTGGAGTCAGCCAGCAAGCCCAGCTGGCTCCACCTTCAACACCATGATGGTGATCTGTTGCTCTGCTGTGTCACAAACGACGCCAAATTTTAGAGGCTTAAAACAACACACATTTATGACTTCCCGGTGGGTCTGGAATCCAGGTCTGGTTTAGTAGTTCCCCTCTGCCCCAGGGTCTCCTACAAGGCTAAAATCAGGGAGCTGTTTGGGGCTGTGGTTTAATCTGAAGGGTCACGTGTACATCTTAAATTCTGCGTAAAACAGTTTTATATAATAAAAGGCCACTTCTCACAGCATCTCTGGCCCCTAAAGGGGCAGAGTTTCCTTGGGGGGCTGGTGAGCAGTGACACTGTAAAGGGGCGGAGTTTCCTGGGGGGCTGGGTGAGGAGTGACACTGTAAAGGGGCAGAGTTTCCTGGGGGGGCTGGTGAGCACTGACACTGTAAAGGGGTGGAGTTTCCTGGGGGGCTGGTGAGCAGCGACACTGTAAAGGGGTGGAGTTTCCTGGGGGGCTGGTGAGCAGCGACACTGTAAAGGGGCGGAGTTTCCTGGGGGGGCTGGTGAGGAGTGACACTGTAAAGGGGCGGAGTTTCCTGGGGGGGCTGGTGAGGAGTGACACTGTAAAGGGGTGGAGTTTCCTGGGGGGCTGGTGAGCACTGACACTGTAAAGGGGTGGAGTTTCCTGGGGGGCTGGTGAGCAGTGACACTGTAAAGGGGTGGAGTTTCCTGGGGGGGCTGGTGAGGAGTGACACTGTAAAGGGGTGGAGTTTCCTGGGGGGCTGGTGAGGAGTGACACTGTAAAGGGGCGGAGTTTCCAGGGGGCTGGTGAGGAGTGACACTGTAAAGGGGTGGAGTTTCCTGGGGGGCTGGTGAGCAGTGACACTGTAAAGGGGTGGAGTTTCCTGGGGGGGCTGGTGAGGAGTGACACTGTAAAGGGGTGGAGTTTCCTGGGGGGCTGGTGAGCAGTGACACTGTAAAGGGGTGGAGTTTCCTGGGGGGCTGGTGAGCAGCGACACTGTAAAGGGGCGGAGTTTCCTGGGGGGGCTGGTGAGGAGTGACACTGTAAAGGGGCGGAGTTTCCAGGGGGCTGGTGAGGAGTGACACTGTAAAGGGGTGGAGTTTCCTGGGGGGCTGGTGAGCAGCGACACTGTAAAGGGGCGGAGTTTCCTGGGGGGGCTGGTGAGGAGTGACACTGTAAAGGGGTGGAGTTTCCTGGGGGGCTGGGTGAGGAGTGACACTGTAAAGGGGTGGAGTTTCCTGGGGGGCTGGGTGAGGAGTGACACTGTAAAGGGGTGGAGTTTCCTGGGGGGCTGGTGAGGAGTGACACTGTAAAGGGGTGGAGTTTCCTGGGGGGGCTGGTGAGGAGTGACACTGTAAAGGGGCAGAGTTTCCTGGGGGGGCTGGTGAGGAGTGACACTGTAAAGGGGCGGAGTTTCCAGGGGGCTGGTGAGCAGCGACACTGTAAAGGGGCGGAGTTTCCTGGGGGGCTGGTGAGCAGCGACACTGTAAAGGGGCGGAGTTTCCTGGGGGGCTGGTGAGCAGCGACACTGTAAAGGGGCGGAGTTTCCAGGGGGCTGGTGAGGAGTGACACTGTAAAGGGGTGGAGTTTCCTGGGGGGCTGGTGAGCAGCGACACTGTAAAGGGGCGGAGTTTCCTGGGGGGGCTGGTGAGGAGTGACACTGTAAAGGGGCGGAGTTTCCGGGGGGCTGGTGAGGAGTGACACTGTAAAGGGGCGGAGTTTCCTGGGGGGGCTGGTGAGCACTGACACTGTAAAGGGGTGGAGTTTCCTGGGGGGCTGGTGAGCAGTGACACTGTAAAGGGGTGGAGTTTCCTGGGGGGCTGGTGAGCAGCGACACTGTAAAGGGGCGGAGTTTCCTGGGGGGGCTGGTGAGGAGTGACACTGTAAAGGGGCGGAGTTTCCAGGGGGCTGGTGAGGAGTGACACTGTAAAGGGGTGGAGTTTCCTGGGGGGCTGGTGAGCAGCGACACTGTAAAGGGGCGGAGTTTCCTGGGGGGGCTGGTGAGGAGTGACACTGTAAAGGGGCGGAGTTTCCGGGGGGCTGGTGAGGAGTGACACTGTAAAGGGGCGGAGTTTCCTGGGGGGGCTGGTGAGGAGTGACACTGTAAAGGGGTGGAGTTTCCTGGGGGGGCTGGTGAGGAGTGACACTGTAAAGGGGCGGAGTTTCCTGGGGGGCCTGGTGAGCAGTGACACTTTTTTCCGGGTCCCAACCCCTCAGGGCATCATGCCGTCAGGAGCTCTGGGCTGGTGCAAGCACACCCCAAGATGCAGGGCCTGGCTGTCACTGTGGCTGTGGCGGGCTCCTGGTGCTCTGGGTGCCTGGCACTGCAGCCTGAGGTCTGGGGTAGAGGCTGCCACCTGGTGTGCTGGCGATCCTGGGCCACCCAACACCTCCTCCACCAGCAGGGATTTCAGAGGCCCAGGTACCCGCATGGAGAGAACAGGTGCTCAGCAAAGGCCAGGTCCAGGAGGAGGCAGGACCCGGGAGGCCTGGACAACCCCAGGCCTGCCCTGAGCGTTGGAGGGCCCCTTCTGCCCACAGCCTTGGTCCCCAGGCCCAGCAGTATGAGAGCCAGTCTTCCCAGGCCAGGACAGGGTTCAGGCAGCTCTGTGGGGCTGAGGCCTGGCCATCCTGTGTCACAATCTCCTCCATGGACAGAGTGAGGTGGCCCTGCTGGGGGTGACCAGGCCTGGGCCTGTGCTTGGCAAGTCTTTGGCTGATGGGATGTTAGATGCCAGGGGCTTCCCAGAGGGGCAGTGGGGGCAGGAGTGCAGCTGAGGATGAGCAGGAGCCTCCCCATCCCTTTCGGGCCCACACTCAGAACATGCAGTTCCGGCAGGGTGGCTTGTGGCCAGCCGTGGCCAGGTGACCCGCAGGTGGGGGATTCTGGCGGGTCTTGAAGTGGAAATGTCCGTCCCTACCAGCCAGGCCTGGATCCTCAGACTGCCAGGAGCCTGCCCACCGGGCTGCTGCTCCTCTTGGGGGCCCAGGGCTAAAGGTGTCTAGCTTGGCAAGGCTGTGAGTCTGGGCCTCCCTCCCTGGTGCTAAATGCATGCCAGCACTCACACACCTATGCACACATGCCACCCCCGTGCGTCTGGCTGGCTGGGTGCTGCTCCCCGGAATCCCCTCCTCCAGGAAGCCCTAAGCCTGCGTTCACCTTCTTCCTTCTGGGTAGCGTGACCTCCGATGACCCCAAAGGTGGGGATCCTCATCTGTGGAGAAAACCTGACCTTCCTGACATGCCTGGTGGGTGGGTCCTTCCCTAAAGGCCTGGGCAGGGGGGTCCTCGAGGGCCCCGAGTTCCGCTCTCAGTTCAGGATGGGCTGCATGGCACCCAGAGCTGGCCTGGCTGGAAATGAGACAATAGCCAGACCCACCCTGGAGGGCTGGTATGGGGCGCTGAGGGACCTGCAGGGGCCTGGAGAGCTGGGTACTCCTCGGTGACCAGGGGCCAGGCCGACCCAGGGCCTCCTGCGGGGGCTGTTCAGATGAGATGATCTTTACCACACGGCCCCACCCACTCACCCGCCCGTCAAGCAGCTTCAGGGGCTCTGCTCTGGGTTTGGAGGCTTGGGGAGCAAGTTCCTTAGAGTGATTTTTAGGAAAGAGTGATTTTCAGGCAAAGCGCTCAGAGCCACCAAGGCCATTCCGTGAGGAGCTGGCATTCCAGTCTCCCTGGGCCCCTCTCGGCCTGCGGCTGGGTGGGCAGCAGAAACTCCCCCACCCAGGGGCCACCCCACCCCACCTGAGACAGCTAGGGGTCCACACCAGCCGGCTGGGTATGGGTGAGGCCGACCCCGGGTCTGGAGGCTCCGGCGCCCACCACAGCGCGTCCTGTCTGCAAGGCCGGCCCTCCTTCTCCCGGGCCCCAGCCCGCCTGGCCCCAGCTCACCTCCAGGCAGGCCCAGCCCCTGCGCAGGGAACAGCCTGGCTTTGTGTCCTCCCCAGACGCTCCGGCGCTGCTTGTGGCTTCAGAAGTCACAGTACAACATTCGGATCACTCCTCCTTCCCACATGCAGCCACCACTAGCCCGGGAGGGCAGGATGGGAGCTGGGCACCTCCAGATCTGGGGTCAGCAGAGAGCAGCTGGGGGGCTGGGAGGCCAGTTCACTCCCTCCCCCACTCACTCACCCCTCCCTCCCTCACTCCCTCCCTCACTCACTCATTCACTCATCTATTCACTCACTCATTCACTCAATCACTCACTCATTCACTCAATCACTCATTCTCTCATTCATTTATTCATTCACTCACTCACTCATTCACTCAATCACTCATTCACTTACTCATTCACTCACTCATTCACTCAATCACTCATTCACTCACTTATTCGTTCACTCACTCATTCACTCATCTATTCACTCACTCATTCACTCATCTAATCACTCACTCATTCACTCAATCACTCATTCTCTCATTCATTTATTCATTCACTCACTCACTCATTCACTCAATCACTCATTCACTTACTCATTCACTCACTCATTCACTCAATCACTCATTCACTCACTTATTCGTTCACTCACTCATTCACTCATCTATTCACTCACTCATTCACTCATCTAATCACTCACTCATTCACTCAATCACTCATTCTCTCATTCATTTATTCATTCACTCACTCACTCATTCACTCAATCACTCATTCACTTACTCATTCACTCACTCATTCACTCAATCACTCATTCACTCACTTATTCGTTCACTCACTTGTTCACTCATTCACTCACTCACACGTTCACTCAATTACTCATTCACTCACTCGTTCACTCAATCACTCATTCACTCAATCACTTGTTCACTCAATCACTCATTCACTCACTCACTCATTCACTCAATCACTCATTCACTTACTCATTCACTCACTCATTCACTCAATCACTCATTCACTCAATCACTTGTTCACTCAATCACTCATTCACTCACTCGTTCACTCAATCACTCATTCACTCACTCACTCATTCACTCAATCACTCATTCACTCACTCACTCATTCACTCATTCACTCACTCGTTCACTCACTCACTCATTCACTCAATCACTCACTCAGTCACTCACTCACTCTGTCTCTCACACATTCATTCATTCATCATTCAGTAAGTAGTTTTTCCTGAGAGCCCACTTGTGCCATGGCCCACAGATGCAGTGGTGCCTGGATAAACAGTGGGCTCATTCATTCATTCACCATTAAATGAACCTGGGGAGCCCATGGATGTCAGCACTGCAGAAGGCTGGATGGGTGGACCCCTGGGTGAATGGACAGGTGGATGTGTGGACACAAGGGTTCCCTGACCTGGGACTCCAGCTGAGGTGTCCCCAAAGCAGCTGCTGCCCTGGGAGCAGCCCTGCAGCTGGGCGCCATGCCCTCTTCATTCCTGGGACACAGACACTCTGCCTTCCTCTCTGGTCCTGGCCGCCGCGAGTGCTGACTCTTCAGAGCTGCTTCCACCCTGGCCAGCATGCAGGCTCCTTGGGCTCAGGAAGCATCTGGAGAGGTGTGGGGCCTGCCGGGATCATGGCCCACACTGCACTAAGCACCTGCCGTAGGCCTGATGCAGTGTGGCTAATGGGTCCCCTTGGTGAGAAGCTGGGGTCACTGCCTTGTGTTGGGGGCCAGGCTGGCAGAGAACGGGCTGCAGGCCCTTAGCACGCCCATGGAGAAAGGCCATGGGCTGGACCCAGGGTCCAGGATGTCGGGCCTGGAACTGGACATGGGACCTAGGCATGGATGCAAGGCCTGCATGTGGATGTGGGACCCAGACACCTTCGTGGTTCTGGGGCACATGGCAGCAGCAGATGCCAGGGAAGGGTCACCCTCTGTGCACAGGGCCGGGCCCTCCCCTTCCTCCAACTCCCAGTCTGCCTGTCCCCTCACCCCTGACCTTTGTGTCTGCCACAGAAAGGGTGTGATTTCCTGGGAGCTGCTCTGTGCAAAGGCAGGTCAGGGTGTGAACTGAGGCCCTGGCACCCCAGCCGTGTCCGCTCTTGGAATTGTCTGCATCTCACCATTCACTCCAGCCTCCGAAAGTTCCACCAACTCCACATTAAAACAGACCTGGAATCTAGCCAGGCCACTGCTCATCCTCCTAACGGGCTGGGACTTTCACAGCCTGCTGCTCCCAGTCCCCACCTGTGCTCAGCAGCAGAGACCCCCAGAGCCTCACCCACAGCCTCTTGGTGCAGCCCCACCTGATGGGAGTGAACCCCAAGCCCTCACCGGGCCCAGAGGCCCTGGATTGGCCCCTGCCACAGCTCCTCCCAGCACCCTCTCCTTCTGCTTGCGCTGTCTGGGCATTTAAACTGAGGCACGCCCGACCAGGGGTCTTGCTCCAGCTGTCCCCTCACACCTGTCCTCCTCCCCATCTGGCATCGTAGATCCACGTGGGCCTCCCTCACCTACACCAGGGCAGGGGTCTCCCAGGTCTGAAGATGGACCACTGAAGCAGCCTCTTTTCTGGGGTGACACCCAGGGTTCTTGGTCTCACAGCCACGGAGATCAAGGACAAGGACACAGGAAGGGTGAAGTTAAAGCAGACATTTAATCAGCAAAAGAGAATAGGCTGGGTATGGTGGCTCAAGCCTATAATCCCAGCACTTTGGGAGGCTGAGGCGGGCAGATCACCTAAGGTTGGGAGTTCGAGACCAGCCTGACCAACACGAAGAAACCCTGTCTCTACTAAAAATACAAAATTAACTGGGCGTGTTGGCTTGTGCCTGTAATCCCAGCTACTCGTGAGGCTGAGGCAGGAGAATCACTTGAACCCGGGAGGTGGAGGTTGTGGTGAGCCAAGATTGTGGCATTGCACTCCAGCCTGGGCAACAAGAGCAAAACTCCGTTTCAAAAAAAAAAGAAAGAAAGAGAATAGGCTAGGTATGGTGGTTCAAGCCATGTACATTTGACATACTTCCTAAGAAAGTGCTTTTTAAATGCAGATTGTCCAGGCCAGGCGCAATGGCTCATGCCTGTAATCCCAACACTTTCAGAGGCTGAGACAGGCGGATCACCTGAGGTTGGGAGTTTGAGACTAGCCTGACCAATATGGTGAAACTCCATCTCTACTAAAAATACAAAAATTAGCCAGGCGTGGTGGTGCATGCCTGTAATCACAGCTACTCAGGAGGCTGAGGCAGGAGAATTGCTTGAACCTGGGAGGTGGAGATTGCAGTGAGCTGAGATCACACCACTGCACTCCAGCCTGGGTGACAGAGTGAGATTCCATCTCAAAAAAAAAAAAAAAAAAAAAAGAAAGAAAGACAGAGAACAGCTCTCTGCTACAGAGAGGGGTCCCAGAAAAATGGGTTGCCCATCCGAGATGAAATGCAGAGGTTTTTATAGATGAGCTAGTGGGGAGGCAGTGTCTGATCTACATAGGGCACGAAAAACTGGTTGGGACCAGGCGTGCCATCTACGTAGTGTAGCACCCCAATCTTTTTTTTTTTCTTTGAGACAGTTTCACTCTTGTTGCCCAGGCTGGAGTGCAATGACACGATCTTGGCTCACCGCAACCTCTGCCTCCCGGGTTCAAGCGATTCTCCTGCCTCAGCTTCCTGAGTAGCTGGGATTACAGGCACGCACCCCCATACCCGGCTAATTTTTGTATTTTTTTATAGAGACAGGGTTTCATCATGTTGGCCAGGCTGGTCTCGAACTTCTGACCTCAGGTAATCCGCCGTTCTCAGCCTCGCAAAGTGCTGGAATTACAGGCGTGAGCCACCATGACCGGCCGGCACCCCAATCTTTCATTATGCAGGTGGGCAGCTACTCCATGCCGCTCATTTTTTTCTTGCTGTGCATGTGCTAACTAAAAGGGACATGGAGCCCCGGGGTGGACATTCCTGGCCCCAGGGAGCCCTTTCTATCTGTGCAGCTGCCTCCATCCCCTGTGCAAGCTTCCATGCTGATCTGCTTGCAGCCTAATCTTCCAGGCTGCTCTTTGTTAAAAAAGAAGTGATTTTTTGGGCTGCTTTTTGCATTTTTGTTTTGTATTGAGATGGAGTCTCTCTCTGTTGTCCAGGCTGAGAGTGCAGTGCTGCGATCTCGGCTCACTGCAACCTCTGCCTCCCAGGTTTAAGGGATTCTCCTGCCTCAGCCTCCCAAGTAGCTGGGATTACAGGCATGTGCCACCACAGCTGGTTAATATTGATTGATTGATTGATTGATTGATTGATTGATTGATTGAGACTAAGTCACCCAAGTTGGGGTGCAGTGGCGAGATCTCGACTCACTGCAACCTCCGCCTCCCAGGTTCAAGCACTTCTCCTGCCTCAGCCTCCTGAGTAGCTGGGATTGCAGGCACCCACCACCACGCCTGGCTCATTTTTGTATTTTTAGTAGAGACAGCGTTTCACCATGTTGGCCAGGCTGGTCTGGAACTCCTGACCTCAGGTGATCCGCCCGCCTCGGCCTCCCAAAGTGCTGTAATTATAGGTGTGAGCCACCTCGCCCAGCCTGCTTTTTGTTAGAAGGGAAGTTCTGCTGAGGACTCTTTTGCCCTCATTATCTGCCTAAATAATTTCTTTCTATCTCCTGTATCACCACCACAGTGGGAGAAAGCTGCCGACTTGGGGTGTGGAGGTGGGGGCAGAGGGTCCTCCAGCTGGCCCTAAACAGAGTCCTGCCCCAGGCCTGCCTGCTCATGGCACCTCCTGCCCCTGCCCAGGACTGAGGTCACAGGCACTGTGTCAGCCCCCTCTGACCGGTGAGAGCCCAAACAGGGCACACAGGAACCCACACAGAATCAGAGAAGCCCACCACAGGGGCTGGGAGCAGTCCCCTGGGCACCGTCGGCCAGCACAGCCCCGCCGGGGGGTGCAGCTGCTGGTGACCTGGGGTGGTCTCCGTGCTCGTGATGGTGCCTGCGTCTGTGCTGGTGGGTGTTGGTGTGTGCATGTGTGTGCTGTGTGTGCACAGGTGAGAGTGTCGGCTGAGTGTGCACACGTCTGGTGTTCATGCACAAGTGAGCCCATGCTGTCCCAGGTCAGTGACAGGTAAGCATGGCATGGGCCATGGACTGGAAGTGGGTTTGGGTAGTAAGGACACAGTGACCCCTAACCCCAAAACCATCCCTGGCTCTTGGGTGGGGAGGGGAGAGGCTGGCACAGCTTCCTTTTGGCTGTTCCCGCCTCCCTGGTTCCTGCCCCGTGGCCCCTGCCCCATCTGCCTTCGCCATGTCTGGCACTGCCCTTCCCTGTGTGGGGGCACGGGTCCTCACTCCTTGGGTCTCAGCTCCCAGGCTGCCCTCCCAGGCCCTGCGAGGACCCTGTGGGTGTTTGTCCCTGTGTGACTGAAGCACCACATAGAGCAGGATGTGCTGAGGCTGTACGCCTGGGCCCCACGGTCAGACGGATAGACAGAAACGTGGATGGACAGACGGGCAGCTGGTGGCCAGCGCAGGCTGCCGAGAATTGGCGGAAGTGGGGCGGGTGGCCGGCGGGCGGCCTGGCAGATCCTGGAAATCCTCGCTTCCTGTTTTCCCAACAAAGGGCTTCTGTCCCCCCAGGAAGGCCACTGGCTGGCGGCAGTGGACGGACATTCCTTTTCCGTAAACAGGATTGTTTTCCTTTTCTCCTCTGGACACAATAACAGCAGCCCCCATGCCTCCCATCGTGTCTCCTGTCACCACCAGCCGTGGGGCCTGGACAGTGTGGATGGGTAGGGGGTCCACAGAGCAGGCTTTCCTGGGCCAGGTGCACAGAGCAGGCTTTCCTGGACCAGGCGCACAGAGCAGGCTTTCCTGGACCAGGCGCACAGAGCAGGCTTTCCTGGACCAGGCGCACAGAGCAGGCTTTCCTGGACCAGGCGCACAGAGCAGGCTTTCCTGGACCAGGTGCACAGAGCAGGCTTTCCTGGACCAGGTGCACAGAGCAGGCTTTCCTGGACCAGGTGCCCATTCTGTTGCCCTGGGAATGGGAGTCACAATGGGGGTCATAGCCTTGTTGACGGCAATGAGGCCTCCAGGGCAAGGAGTGGGAATTCAGTGACGTCTGCCCCACAGGGCAGGTGGGAGGCTGGACCAGCCTTGGGCTAAGGAGACCCTGTGAGCCTTATGGCCCGAGGCAGCAGTGCTTGGGGCAGAGGCCAGGCTTGGGTCTCTGCAGGGGTTGGGCCTCCCTCCAGGTGGACCTTCCCCCAGGCTGGCTTTGGGTGAATGCATCTGACTTCCAGAAGCCCCAGAGTAGGACCCTGGAGTAGCTAGAAGCCCCAAGGGGACCCTGGGCAGTGGCGGGAGGGGGCAAGGGAAAAGCCTCCAGAGGGTTCAGGGCCCTCCCCTGCCACAGGAGACCCGGTGAGGGCTGCAGGGACAGCCTGGATCTGTGCAGTGCAGATGGCGTGGAGGGGCAGAAGTGGCACGGTTCCCGCGTGCATGGCTCTGAGTGAGCGCAAGTGTGGCTGCTGTGCACACCCAGGCAGCGGGTGCCTGAATGGGCCTGTGTGAGGGGCTGGGGCTATTTATAGCTGCTCCTAGCCCAGAGGAGCTATTAATAGTCAGGGCTGAGGGGGATGGACAATGTCTCCTGCTGCCCGCTGCCTGCGGGTGGGGTGGGGGTGGGTGCCATTCTGTGCCCGGAGACACCCGGGGCTGGTACCCCAGCCCCCACCCAGGCTGCGGCACAAGGGACACTGTTATCTGGTCAGCAGCTGAGCCAGGGGTCTGCATTCACCTGGGACAGCAGGCTGGGGGTGCACCAGGCTAGAGCCCCCACCCTGCTCTCCCCGGAAGCCGTTCTGCAGCCATACTGACCCTGAGGAGGATGGGATGGCGGGCACATGAGCTGGCAGCAGCAGGGCACTCCGGATGGAGAAGGACGCTGAGACCAGGACCCCCATATCTGGTTCTCAGATCCCAGCATGGGGAAGGGGTAAGGAAGTGCTGTGGGGACCGCAGAGCCAGAAGTGGATTTGAGAGAGGCCGGCCCTGCAGGCCCCCCAACCTGCCTCTGGCAGTATAACCAGGTGTCCCTGAAGTAAACAGGTGAACTGAGGCCAAGTCAGATGGGCCTTGGAGCCACTGGAGGGGTGTGGGTGGAGGGCTGTGGGTGGAGGGGTGTGGGTGGAGGGGTGTGGGTGGAGGGGTGTGGGTGGAGGGCTGTGGGTGGAGGGGTGTGGGTGGAGGGCTGTGGGTGGAGGGGTGTGGGTGGAGGGCTGTGGGTGGAGGGGTGTGGGTGCAGGGCTGTGGGTGGAGGGGTGTGGGTGGAGGGCTGTGGGTGGAGGGGTGTGGGTGGAGGGCTGTGGGTGGAGGAGGAGGGCCCTGCCAGAATTCAGGCTGGTGGGTAGGCCTGGCAACAGGCAGCTTCATAGCCCCCTGTCCTGGCTGAGGCTCATTCCCTGTGATCATTTTCGAGAAAAAAAAAAAAAAAAAAAAAAAAAAAAGGGGGCGCCTAGCTTGTAAAAATACCAGATCCCGACCCCACGAAGGGTGAAGCATGACCCGGGTGGGGCGGGGGGCACCCCTCCAAGCCTTGGCTGCACCCGGCTCCCTGTGCCACACGCGTCCCCAGCATCAAGGGGCGCACCCCCCACCTCTCCCTAAGCCCAGCCAGGCTGCAGAGAAAACAGGAAAGCTCGGAGGCCCAGCCAGGCGCCCTGTGGGCGGGCAGTGTCCAGAGCCCACCGCCGGGCGTGGGGGAGCTGGGGACGCAGGTCCGGGCTTCCACCCCGGGGGGCGGGTGGTGTGCGGCGGCGGCGGTGGCGCTCGTGCATCTCATTCAGCGCCTCCTTCCGCGGGGGCTCCTTTCCTTCGGGGAGCCCCCGCCCCCGGGGCCGTGACTAAGCGGAGTCACCTGCCGCCAAGGGCTTTCCAAGAAGGTCAAGGCCAACCGCACTCCGGCCCACGCCCCAGAGCTCGGGCTGTGCCCTCACAGCCATCGTCCTGCTCATCGTCATTGCTCCCGCAGGGGGTTCCCAGCGACGAGGAGCGCGGGGCCGGGGCGGCGGGGGAGGAGCGCGGGCGGGTCCCTGTGGGGCTGGGCACGGGCTGCATGCGGGTCCCCACCCCTGCTCAGCCCAGGCCCCACACCCTCCACCTCTGCTCACCACAGGCCCCACACCCTCCACCTCTGCTCAGCCCAGGCCCCACACCCTCCACCCCTGCTCCTCCCGGACCCCCACCCTCCCCTCCGTCCCTGCTCCTCCCGGACCCCCACCCTCCCCTCCGTCCCTGCTCCTCCCGGACCCCCACCCTCCCCTCCGTCCCTGCTCCTCCCGGACCCCCACCCTCCCCTCCGTCCCTGCTCCTCCCGGACCCCCACCCTCCCCTCCGTCCCTGCTCCTCCCGGACCCCCACCCTCCCCTCCGTCCCTGCTCCTCCCAGACCCCCACCCTCCCCTCCGCCCTCACCCCTGCCCACTCCAGGCCCCACACCCCGCACCCCTCCTTCTCCCAGACCCCCATCCTCCCCTCTGCCCTCACCCCTGCCCACCCCAGGCCCCACACCCCGCACCCCTCCTTCTCCCAGACCCCCAGCCTCCCCTCTACCCCAACCCCTGCTCATCCTGAAGCCCCCCACTCTCCCCTTTGCCCCACCCCTGCTCCTCCCAGACCCCCACCCTCCCCTCCGTCCCTGCTCCTCCCGGACCCCCACCCTCCCCTCCGTCCCTGCTCCTCCCGGACCCCCACCCTCCCCTCCGTCCCTGCTCCTCCCGGACCCCCACCCTCCCCTCCGCCCTCACCCCTGCCCACTCCAGGCCCCACACCCCGCACCCCTCCTTCTCCCAGACCCCCAGCCTCCCCTCTGCCCCAACCCCTGCTCATCCTGAAGCCCCCCACTCTCCCCATTGCCCCACCCCTGCTCCTCCCAGATCCCCACCCTCCCCTCCGCCTCCACTTCTGCTCCTCCTGGACCCCCATCCTCCCCTCCGCCCCCACCCTTCTCCTCCCCGCCCCCACCCTCCGCCCCCAACACCTGCTCCTTCCCAGACCCTCATCCCCCTGCCCCAGTCCCCGCGCCCGCCTCTGCCCCAGTCTCGCTCTTCACTGCACCCCCGGCGCCTCCATTGCGTCCCCTCCCCCCACCTCCTCGTAGCACCCCCATCTGCTCCCCGCCCCCTCCCGCCGGGGAAAGCCCGGCTGACGCTTCCGGCGCCGCCCCCTTCCCGGCAGGGCCGCTCCCCGCCCTTCCCGCCCGCGGGAGCCACACCGCCCCCCGCGCCCCACCCCGCGCCCTGCCGCCCGCTCGGGTCCCCCAAGCCCGCTCTGCGCAGGGCGGGGTCCTTCCTCTGCAAAGGGCGGACCGAAGACCGGGGCGCCAGGCAGAGGCTGGAGGGGGGCCCGGGTGGGGTGAATCCCCGGTGGGTGCCCGCTCCCCACCCCCACCGCGACCACCAGCCCCCGCTCCGAGCAGGGACCCCGAGGCTTGCGGGCGACCCTCGAATGGTGGCCGCCCTGTGGCCCAGAAAGCCCAGTCGCAGGCAGGTGGGTGAGCGCAGAAGGACGCTGGCCCTGGACTGCCGTTTGAGGGCTGAGGGGCCAGGTACCCCTCCCTGGCTCTGGGGGGATCCTCTCAAAGTCCAGACGTGGAGGGGGGGAGAGCGGACCCTGCTCGCCGGCTGGGAACGGTCTCTCCAGAAGGATCCCCCGGGAGCGGGTGGAGGGGGTCTCTGGAGAGGTGGGTGCCCTGCAGCCCCCTCAGGCCAGGCCAGGCCTGGCCCCTCACTGGTGCAGAGCAGCCGGCTTGGGGTTTGGGAAGACCCCAGCCCCAGGGAGGCAGGGAGGGGCGCTGGGCCTGGAGGGGGAGTGTGTGGCCTGAGAGCCGGCGGCCCCCACCAGGGACATTACAGTAAGCCTTTCTGGGCCCCAGCACTGCCCCCCACTCCCCTGCAGGACCTGGGCCCTTCTGCCCCCCGACCCCCAGGGCCCACCTGGCACAGGCTCAGTTCACACCCACGTGCTGGCCATGGGCATATGGGGAGGAGGGCAGGGCCACTGGGCCAGGGCCCTCCACCCTGAGTCGCCCCGCTGACGACCACCCTTCCCAGGTGGCAGGCAGAGTCCCCACCCCAGGCCTGCGGGGTCTGGGGGTCTGCAAAGGGACAGAGCCGGACCAGGGGGGCTGAGGGAGCAGCAGGGGCAGGCTGAGGACCCCGCTGAAGGTCACACCCTTTGAGTCATCCTGTGGTGGCCAAAGGCCCAGCCCCCTCCTCCCAGCTCAGCACGCTGAGAAGTCTCAGGGTGCCTCACCTCACCCAGCCCCCAGGTCAGCTGAGGACGTGGCTGAGGCGCCAAGACCGCCTGCCACTCCAGAGCCAGCCACAGACAGGCAGCGCCAGGGAGGTGTGCAGGCAAAGGCGCTCTGTCCATCGGGCACCAGTGGCGGTGGACGCGACGGGAAGGGGCCTGCACTCTTGGGGCGGGTGAGCCCGGGGTGAGAGTCCAGGGGGCACAACCTTGAGAACAGTGTCCTCGGGGGGCTGCTGGTGCCTGCCCCTGAAGCTCTGGAAAAGCAACAGAAGGCTGCATGGAGAGGCCAGGAGAACATGCACAGACTCGGTGGCCAGAGGGGCCACCAATAGGTGACCCCACCCCCGGGGGTCTGCTGTGCCCTGGCCTCGGTGCTGGCTGGGAAGAAACAGGATGTCTCCAAACCGTGCCTCCTCCGTGGGAGAGGCACCCTGTCCCGGCTCCCCAGGACCTGCCCGAGACCCTCCTGGGATTACCCAGGACCTGCCTGAGACCCTCCTGGGATTACCCAGGACCTTCCGGAGACCCTCCTGGGATTAAGTTGCAGTGTATCCTGGTGGGGACATGCTGGCCCAGTGACAAAGGGGCCACAGCCCGAAGGAGCCCGGGACCCGCAGCCGTGCCCAGCCAGATAAGCTGCATGCGGCGGCTGGCGGAGAGCTCACGGGTTGTGGGCCGTTTTCTGAGGACTAGGACCCCAAGAGGCGGTGTCCTCTGCTGCTCTGTTTCACGGCCCAGAGGCTCCTGGAGTGTGGGACACATGTGAGGAGGGGTGAATGTCAGAACAGCCATCGCAGACAGGGGCTGAAAGGCCTGTGACACCACAGATCCCAGCCGTCCTCTGGAACTGAGAGTGGGGGATGGTCACAGCACTGGACTGGCTGACAGGGACGGGGGTGATGGCCAGGCAGCAGCATTTGACCATCAGTGGCTGTGGAGGCAGCTCTCTAATGAGTTGCAGGGCTGGAGCGGGCCCAGGGTCAGAGCTGCGTGGGGTTGTGGAGGTGGCTGATAGAACACCATGTTCCTGGGAGAGGGACAGGCAGCCCACAAGAGACTGCTCAGCTTGTTGGAGCAAAATAAATCAGGGTTATGTGATGCGGAGGCCAAGGGCACTCACTCCAGTAAAAAGTCATGGCCGGTCATGGTGGCTCAAGCCTGTAATCTCAGCACTTTGCGAGGCCAAGGCAGGTGGATCACTTTGAGGTCGGGAGTTCAAGAGCAGCCTGCTCAACATAGTGAAACCCCATCTCTACTAAAAATACAACAGTTAGCTGGGTGTGGTGGCAGGTGCCTGTAATCTCAGCTACTCGGGAGGCTGAGGCAGGAGAATTGCTTAAACCTGGGAGGCGGAGGTTGCAGTGAGCTGAGATCACACCACCGCACTCTAGCCTGGGCAACACAGAGAGACTCTTTCTCGAAAATAGATAAATAAGGCCGGGCATGGTGGCTCATGCCTGTAATCCCAGTACTTTAGGAGGCTGAGGCAGGTGGATCACAAGGTCAGGAGTTCAAGACCAGCCTGGCCAACGTGGTGAAACCCCGTCTCTACTAAAAATGCAAAAATTAGCTGGGCGTGGTGGTGCATGCCTGTAATCCCAGCTACTTGGGAGGCTGAGGCAGGAGAATCACTTGAACCCAGGAGGCAGAGGCTGCAGTGAGCCGAGATGGCGCCACTGCACTCAAGCCTGGGCAACAGAGTGAGATTCTGTCTCAAAAATACACAAATAGGGCCGGGTGCGGTGACTCACGCCTGTAATCCCAGCACTTTGGGAGGCCGAGGCGGGTGGATCAGGAGGTCAGGAGATCGATACCATGTTGGCTAACACGATAAGACCCCCGTCTCTACTAAAAATGCAAAAAATTAGCCAGGCGTGGTGGCAGGCGCCTGTAGTCCCAGCTACTCGGGAGGCTGAGGCAGAATAGCGTGAACCCGGGAGGTGGAGCTTGCAGTGAGCCGAGATCCTGCCACTGCACTCCAGCCTGGGTGAAAAAGCCAGACTCCGTCTCAAATAAATAAAAATAAATAAATAAATAAATAAATAAATAAATAAAAAGTCATGACGCTGCCCAGTTTCTAGACCTGAGTGGGTTTCTGACCCAGAGAACACTCACTGAAGTGAAGGCTGAGTCCCTAAGAGGAAGATGTGCAACGCCAAGGCAAATCCGCACCACGATGATTCTGACCCCCCTGCCCCCACCCCACCACCAAACAGCCTGTGGCCGCTGACCGCAGTAACCGGACACAGTGCAAAGGAAATACGCACACGTCTTGAGAAGTGCTGGACACAGGGTTTGGGTGATGCTGGCATCTGAAGGCCTGAAGCATCCTCATGGCTCCCATTAGAGCGAGGGGCTGACAGGAGCCAGGGAAGCAGTGCAATTTGGGCCAGGTCTGATCCACCAGCCTCGAGTCTGTGCATTCACCCAGTGGGTCATTTCCCCAGTCGCAGGATGGATGGAGCCGACATTCTTGATGGTAGACACCATTTCCTTGGCCATCGTAATGGGTAAGTCCAGTGCAAATCTGTGACCGTCCCCTCCCAAAATAGTAAATCAAAACTGGGGGAAATTAGGGACACATCTAAAGATCCAAAGGATGCAAAGATCTCCTTTTTTTTTTTTTTTTTTTTTTGAGACGGAGTCTCGCTCTGTCGCCCAGACTGGAGTGCAGCAGAGCGATCTCGGCTCACTGCAGCCTCTGCCTCTCGAGTCCCAGCGATTCTCTTGCCTCAGCCTCCTGAGTTGATGGGATTACACGTGCCCACTGCCGCGCCCGGCTAATTTTTGTATTTTCAGTAGAGATGGGGTTTTGCCATGTTCCTGGTCTCGAACTCCTGACCTTAGGTGATCCACCTACCTTGGCCTCCCAAAATGCTGGGAATACAGTGGCGTGAGCCACCACGCCCAGCCAAGGATCTCCTTTTATTCCACCAATCTAACCACTGCAAAAGGCAGGTGGGTGGGTCCCAGGGGAGAGTGGACTGTTGCAAAAACAACCTAGCTAGTTGTGGTGCCTTTGCTAGAGAAGGTTCCCCAGCCCCAGGTGTGCGGTGAGGCCACTGCTGGGTGCGCATTCTTCTCCATCTCCTGTCTGGCAGGAAGATCAGTCACACTGCCTTGGAACTCAAAACAGGAAACACTCAGTTCCTCCCCAGGGCTATGGTAACGTTCCTGCCCTCTCTCACAGAGACTGGCACCAGCTGAATGAATGTCCCCAGGATGTCACACTGGCCCCCTCTGTCGATGGCCGTGTGCTAATGAAACCAGATGAGCAAGACGTGGCGAGCACACTGGGCCCTCCTGAGTGAGAAAATCTCCTCCAAAGCAGAGGACAGATAAGTGGCTGCCTCTTGCAGCCCCCGCCAGGACACACCCACCTGGAAGGCTTCTGGGAACTGGAACAGCATGTTCCACATTTGGGGACTCTGTTCCAACCCAATACTAGGGGACACAAAAGGACAGCTCTGAACAGGCACAGAGCAGGACCAGCTCCACCGCCGTCCAAGCCCAACTCCGGTGTCCTGGCTGCTACTTACGATCTGACTCCGCAGACCAAAGGCACGGGTGGTAAAGGGGGGGTTAAGGTCAAGTGCCCGTGGAAGACCCTCCCCAAACGCAGGTGCAGAGGAGGGCCATGCCATCCTCAGTGTGTGCCTGCGTCGAGGACTCCTGCTGTGGTTCTGGGCCCCTGTGGAGATGCACAGCCTGGCCACGGGATGCCCCATGGCACTGGCTCTTAGACCAGCCCTGTCATGAGGCTGAGCAGGCAACGGTCATCTTCAGGGGGATGTGGTACATCCAGGACAGCAGGATGCGGCACGCATAGGTGGTCCCGGCCTGTGCGGACCCCACCCCATGATTTGTGTTCCCAGAGCAGACCCACGTTCACACCACGGCCGCCTCCCTGTCTAACATGCCTTGGCTGAGGTCCAGGCTGCTGTCCAGGGACTGCTGTGAGCATCTGTCTGCCTTGGTGGCAGCGGGAGCTGGCTCGTCCTCTGGTGGGAGCCGTCCTCTGTGGCAGGGTGTCCTGTGCCCTGGCAGGAGCACTCCTCATCAGGTCGTGACAACCCACAGCACCTCCAGAGGTGGTCCCCTGTCCCCTGGGGGACACGACAGCTGCCTGTTGAGAACCGCTGGCTCACAGAACGTCTCATCCTGCGGATCCCGCCCACTGTCTGTTGCATTCGACCAAGGGACCCGTTTACAGCAAAGCCAGGGGTGGGCTTGTCCAGGGGGCACTTCTAGAAGCTTCTAGCCGGACAAGGAGTGCCCTGTGGGGATGGAAGCCATCTCCAGGACCTGCATATGCGTGAAAGCAAGATGCCGGGGTCTGGGAACCAAAGTGGAGGCCCTCTCGGCCCTGCAGACCCCAGTCCAGGCTCCCAGAGGGTGGAGCTCCCCCGGGGCTATGGCAGGGTCTCTGCCTGGGCCGAGAAGGACAGCGGAGGTCCACAGTTCACCTCAACCTTCCCTCTTCCAAGTTCCCCTTTTAGAAAGCGGCCCCGGCAGCGCCGAGGTGTGACGGGGCAGGTGCAGCGGGCAGGGGCCGGCCGAGTCCCGAGTCCCGGGAGCCGGGCCGAGCAGGGCGGTCCCACAGCGCCACCTGCTGGCCGCACGCGCCCCGTCCCCGGCCCAGCCCGGGCGGCTCCGAGGGGCGGTAGCTCGCGCGGCCTCGCCGTCCACCTGCTGGGCCCGGGCAGGGGTCGCGATCCGAGGCAGGGTCCGCTGTGTCCGGCGGGAGCGGGAGGGGCGCGGGCGGCGCCGCGTGGGGAGGGGCGGGCCAGAGCCCCCCCAGGAGGCGGCGCTCCCGGTCCCAGCCCCAGCCCCAGCCCCAGCCCCAGCCCCGCAGGCGCCCCTCGAGCACCTGGGCAGGTGGACCCCAGCCCCGCGGTCCCAAGGACCCTGCCTGCGCCCTCGCCTCGGCCCTGCCGCAGGGTCCTGCGGGGTCGTCCCCCATTCCTGCTCGACCGCCCCCACCAGTCCCCGTCCCCCGTGTCCCGCGGGGACCCCTCCCGGCCTGGCCCCGACCGCCCTCTGAGGACTCCCTAGCGTTCACTGGCGGCAAAGTGGATCTGCGCGCCCGGGGTCCTGCTCCCAACGTCTGGAACCGTGGTCCCTGCCCTGTACACCTCCCGTCCTCGACGCCCCCGGCCCAGGAGGGTCGCCGTCTCCAGCGCGGACGTGCGGGTCAGTAGTGCCAGGACGGTGTACGGTCTGGGAACGGGGGGCCAGGGCAGGAGCAGGACAGAGGTCCCGGCTGGAAGGTGGGGCGGGGGTCCCAGACCCGGCCGCGGTCCCACCTGATCAATGGCGGCTCTGCAGGGCTGAGACGGGCAGGGACGCGCGGGACATGGGAGGCGCCTGTACCGCCGCTGTCCACGCACGTGAGGGTGCACAAGGTGGTCCTGGGCCAGCCCCTGCCTGGCTCCTCCCCTCCCCTGGGGCGTCCTCCTCCCTGGCTGCGCCCTCTCCTCCTCCCCCAGGTACCCCCCAGGGACAGGGCCTGCCTTCTGGGCTTCCCGCTGGGGTCGCCTAGTTCCCACCCACCCGTGGGTGGCTCCACCCTCCCACGGGAGACTCAGGTGCTCGGTCCCCCAAGGGACTCAGCTGGTGTTCCCCCACTTCTTTCCACGGTCATCCCTGTGGACCCTCCACCATGCTCTGATCCCACTTTCTGAGCCCCACAAAGGCCCACCCAGCCCCGCCCCTCTGGCCTCTGCCCTTGGTCTGCACCGTCAGGACCCCATCTCTAAGTGGTCCCATCGGCACATGAAGCGGAGACTGCCTGAGAGGTCTGAAGTGGACAAGAGCAGCCCCCACCTCGCCTAAGCTGAGCTGTGCCCCCTCTAGGGATTTGGGGCACCCTGGCCTAGGGTTAGAGGGAGAACGGGAGAGGCAGTGAGGCTGCTGAGTGCAACTGACTCAGGAAGAGCCAGAGGCAAGATGCAGGGCCAGGCACCACTCAGTCTGCCCAAGTGGGCTGTGGCCGCCTCTGCCGGCCAGGGACCTACAGGGCAGAGTCCTACCGCAGGGGCTCTTCCAATACCCAGGTAAGCGTGACCACCTGGGGCCCAGTGAGCACAGGTGCACTGAGATGGGGTTCGTGGGTACAGAACAGTGTGGACATGGGGGTCAGTAGTGCCAGGATGGTGCACGGCCTGGGAAGGGGGGGCCAGGGCAGGAGCAGGACAGACAGCCACCTACCACTGGGGGACATCGGCGGGGTGGGGTGGGGAGGCGACAGGAGGAGCAGCGTGACTGAGGAGTGGGTGGTGGGGACCAGGCCAAGTGGGACTTGGGGGCTAGGAGGAGCCCAGGGAGGAGGCCGTGGCCCCTCAGAACGGAGCTCCCGGAGCCTGCAGCCTCTCACCCGCAGGCAGCTTTCTTCTTGGAGTGTCTTCATTCCCAGATGAGGAACGGACAGGCCCTGGGGTTTGTGAGTGGCTGTTTCCTCCAGCGAAGCCCCCAAAGATGCTTTTCCCCTGCCTGAGGGTCCCTGCTTGTACATCCTTTGAATCACTTAAGAGGGGCCCATAGGTTGGACCCCTGAAACCCACCTGGTCAAGTCTTCAGGTTCTCGCCCAAGGCAGGGCCCTCCCCTCCTCCCCCAAGCAGCACATGAGCCCTGTTCAGGGACAGCAGAGCCACCAGCCCAGGACCAGACCTGCTGCCTCTGCGGACCTCGGCAGCCCTGGTCACCTCCCGGCTCTGGCAGGACAGGTGCAAACTCAGTGGTAAAGGTCCGTCCTGATTAATGAGACAAACCCACACCCATTCTCCTCCTGATTACTAACTTCAATGGTCAATTTTATTACAAAGAACTGTATCAAAATATACAAGTCTGTTTAAGAACAACCAAGAAATGCAGCTGTTTAAGGGACAAATGAGAAGCAGGAGCTTCTCCCTCCTGCTGTCCGCTGCAGGGGACGGCATCCTCAGGGCCACATTTTCCACAGGACGTCCTTCTGAATAATTTAAAGGGCAAGTCCGGCACATTACAGGTCTTCGCGGGTGGGCAGCTGTGGCGGCCTTTCTCCTCCTGTGCCTTCTGTCAGAAAACAAGCATAGGTCGTCAAAGCTGAGCACAAAGGGCCCTGGGGACGAGGCCTTTCCCGGGACAGCAGTGGCATGTGCAGGGCCTGTCCGTCCAGTCCTGGCTTAAGGCCCCGGACGCAGCCATCCAAGGGCAGCTCGGAGACCCCCGTTTCCCCCAAAGCAGATGAGAGATGAGGCAGACGGCATTTCAGAGCCACCACACTGCTGTGGGTGCGGAGGATACGGAGTTGGGAGCGGCAAGGGGTTCCTTGCAGCCTGGCAGAATAGGAGCCTGAGCAATGGTGGTGGGGGGGAGGAGGAAAAGGGGACCGAGGGTGGTGCGGGGAGGGACGGGCCAAAGGGAACCGACAGAGGGTGGGGGGAGGGAGGGGCAAGAGGGGACCGAGGGGGTAGCAGGCAGCCTTGTCTTCTGGCCTGTCCGCCTCTGCCAGCCCCTCAGTTCTGTCTTGCTGTTGCTGCGATGCTTCTAGATGTGGAATTGCTTTTATGTGTCCTGCTCAGGAAACAGCTTCTGGAATCTGAATCATGCCTTATTCATTCTGAAAAACCCTTAGCCAATATCTCCTTGAACACTGCTTCTTTCCCACTCTCTATGTTCTAGACTTCTGTGAGGGCTGTCACGGGCAGATCTATGTCCCCCAAAACACGCTGAAGTCTTTACTCCCAGTACCTGTGATTGTGACCTTGTTTGGAAATAGGGTCTTTACCAACGACCAAGTTAACACGAGGGCATTAGTGACTGGTGTCCTTACAAAGAGGGGAGGTTTGGACAGAGACAGACACCCACATGGAGACCACGTGAAGACACGGGGAGCAGGTGGCATCCCCAGGCGAGGACAGAGGCCTGGAACAGACGCGCCCGCCCAGCCTCCCAAGGAAGCAGCCTGCTTGCGTCTGGGCCTCTGACTTCTGGCTCCTGTGAGAGGCACATTTCTGTTGCTGGAGCCCCAAGTTCGTGGTTCTTGGTAAGGCAGCCCCAGGAAACAGGTATGGGGGACTTGCTTGCCCTCCACCACTTCCTGCCTGTCCCTGTCCTTGTGGCACCCTGGGCAGCCTCCCCAGATGACTTTTCCAGCTCCTTAGCTGCCTCTTCTCCGGCGTCTGCTCCTCTGTTCATCGCCCGCTGAGGTCTGAGCTTCAGAGACTTCCCCTTTCATCGCCTTAACTTCCATTTGAGCTGTGAACCTGGGGCTTCATCCTCAGGAAGCCGGTACCTCTCTGCGCAAGTGTGCCCACACAGGTGTTATGCACCTGTCTTCCGGGAATCCCCCTCTCACCATCCCAAGGCCATTGTCTGTGTGGATTTCAGACCAAGCAGCCAGTCTGCGTGCAAGCCCCGCGGCCCAGGGGAGGGCAGCCTGTGTGGAGAGAGCCGTGCCACTCACCAGCCTCTGTCGGCGGCACACAGGCATCTTCCGTTTCTTCGAAGCCGTCAGGACACACGCAGACGTAGCTCCCTGGAGTATTGTAGCAGTTTTCGTTTTTCCTCACACAGGCTTTTTCTGCTAGTGAGCACTCATCCACATCTAAAATTAAAAGACTCCGTTTTAATAATTACTTCACTTAGCAGATGCGCAGCAGATTATAAAATTCATTCATTCAGATTCATTCACATAAAGAAAGCACAACGATGACAAACGTCATGTTACAGAAAGGAGCAAAGGTCAGGAAAGGCTTCAAGAGGGCAGAATTTCACGTCTCAAAGTTGGGCCCTCAACTGGTAGAAAATGCAGAGAAGAGACCTCCAGGTGAGGCCGGAAGGCCAGCATGCACCCAGGAAGCCCACTTTCTTTTCCTTTTTTTTTTTTTTTTTTTTTTGAGGCAGAGTCTTGCTCTGTTGCCCAGGCTGGAGTGCAGTGGTGCGATCTCCTCTCACTGCAAGCTCCACCTCCCGGGTTCACGCCATTCTCCTGCCTCAGCCTCCCAAGTAGCTGGGACTACAGGCGCCCGCCACCACGCCTGACTAATTTTTTGTATTTTTAGTAGAGATGGGGTTTCACTGTGTTAGCCAGGATGGTCTCGATCTCCTGACCTCGTGATCCACCCACCTCAGCCTCCCAGAGTGCTGGATTACAGGCGTGAGCCACTGCGCCTGCCCAGGAAACCCACTTTCTCCACTGGGTTCCAGCCATGCCCAGGTTCACCCAGGCAGCCCACAACCATGGCAGGCCTGGCCTTGAGCCTCGGGGCAAGCGCCACCCAGGAGCTGGAGGGAGAGCAGAGGTGCTGGACCTGGGGAACGAGGCCACTAGCAACAGGCTGGTGCAGCAGCGCCATCCACACCAGGGTCAGCCATGCAGAGCCCGTCCCCCACCCCCACTGCTTCTGCATCTCATGTGGACCTCAGGGCGAGTGCACAGTGACCCTGGGGGAGCCGCGTCTACAGGACGGGTCTCAGCTGCTTCCCATCCCTGGCAGCACCTGCTGGGGCCATTCACATCATGGTCCCTTGGGAAGGGTCCACCTGCGTCCAGCACAGACCCCAGACCCCGTCACTGACCTGCACACTGTCCGTGCTCCCTCGAGTAGCCAGGGATACACTCTTTACAGTTTCCTGGGCCTTCCCCTGTGCAGCCCACACAGCTGGAGTCACACTCTGCAACAGGGAGCCAGCGTCAGACCCCGACACACACAAGGCACCAGTGCTGGTAGGATTTGGGTTTTCTCCCCATTCATCACTAAGTGACTTCATAACAATCTGTCTCTGTCTCCCGGCAAAAGCACAGACTCGCGTCCTGCTGTGCAGCAAGTGCTCCCGGACAGCCATGGTGCAGACCACCTGGCTTGGAACTCTTTGGGAGAAACTGGGTGCTACAGAGATTCTAGAAACAAACCAACCTCCAGCTTGGTGACCACTGGTTTGCCAGCCTGCCAGGAGCTTCCTAAGAATAACCAGAGCCTCTCGCACAGCTTCCAGTACAGTGGCTCACTGAGGGACCCACTGTCTGCACTCCCAACAGTGAAAACTGCCTGGGGCTGTCACAGACACGGGGCAGAGGCGGCCTCCTTCCTGCTGCTGGGACTGGGGATCAGCACAACTTTTCTGGGGCACTATGGCCCTAAAAGACACATTCCCTTGACTGAGCGATTTGAAAATTAATCCAAAGAAAATCATAAGGAATGTGAAAAGTTTTACCTTCAAGTGTTCACAGTTTATAACAGTTGAAAAATTGTTATGACGTAAACGTCCAGCAATAGACATTGTTGTGAAAGTATGAAATAATGGCTCCAAAATCATTAGCATGATAGAGAAACCACAGGACGCAGAGACGTTCACAACAAGCTGCTGGGTGGAAAACACCCGACAGGCGCTGCGGAAAATCATGCAGGGCACGTTGCAGGGGCGCTGGGGGGGCACGAGCAGTGGAGGCACGAGCAGGGTATGCTCTCCAGGGAATTTGTGGGTTTTTAATTGTTTTCATCTTACTTGAATTTTCTGATTTTCCTGCAGCAAATACCTATGACTTATTTTGCCACACTAAGTGTTCTCAGCGCAGGCAAGATGTATAGAAGTAATGCTAAGAAGTCATAAATGAATGTTTACAAAGGCAGCGATGAAACCCAGCGATGAAACCCAGCAAGGCCCCGGAGTGCGGACCCGCCCGCCTGGCCCACCTTCGCATGTGTAGGAGCCGTTGGCGTTCTTACAGAACTGTGCAGCACTGCAGGGAGGTGTCTCGGCCGCACACTCGTCCACATCTGGAACAGAGCGGCACAGCTGTGAGCGGCCCAGGACAGCCTGGCCAGGGAGCAGGGGAGGACCGATCATGGCCTGACACAGCCCATGGCCAGGGCCGGCTGCGGAAGGGCAGGGAGGAGGGCAGCCCCTGAGGGGGAGTCATCTCAGCTGCCATCCTCGGAGGCCCCACGTGGCAGGGGAGGGGATGAGGCGATGGCCAGGCCCTGTCCTTAGACACTCAGTGCCAACCGGGGCAGGCGCCCCATGAGGATGGCGACACATTGTGTGACGGTGAGACAGTGAGCACCCCCACACCTCATGCCCCCACACCTCATGCCCCCACACCTCACGTCACCTCACGCCCACACCTCACGCCTACCCCACCTCACGCCCCCGCCTCACGCCCCCACACCTCATGCAGGCGCCCTCCTCCACCCCGGGGCCGCTCCTCACCCACACAGGCGCCCTCGTCCAGCACCCAGCCCACTTCGCACTCGCCACAGTCTCTGTTGGTCAGGCCTGAGCACGTCTTGCAGGACTCGTCACAGGCTGGAAGGCAAAGGCGGGCCTGGGTACGAACCCCACTCTCAGGTACCAGCTTGGGGACAAGGCTCGTTTAAAAGTGAGGAATTTAAGAGGGAAAAGCAACAAGGGGTTTTCAGTGCTCATGAATTTAAAATTCTCAGCAAACCAGGACTCCAAGGAATTTTTAATAACCTGGAGAGAAGGCAGCTATCCATACTCTGGAGCTGTAGCCTGGCTGGGTGTGCGTGTTCCGGCCACGGATCCACGCGTGGCCCACGCCACGCCAACATTCAAGAGACAGACAGCAAGGGGGGTAAGAATCGGAGAGGCCAGTCCTGACTGGCGATCCACAGGTCCGTCTGCCCAGAATAGCCTAGGGGCTGCCGGCCAACCACACACTCATGTCCGAGACACCCAGAGTTTTCCTACACATCAGTGACGACCAGGGAGAAAACGTCCTTTGGAAAGATGCCACTCATAATGGTCTGCAGGGATTTGACAGATGCTGCTCTCTGGGCCGGTGCGGGGCCCACACGGCACCTCCAGGACCTGTGCACTGCATGGCCCATCACAACTCAAGGTCGGGGCGTACCTTGAACTAGAGAGAAAGGTGAGTAGCTTCTCCCTTCTGAGGGCTGTTACGGGACAAGAAGTGCCCCTAACAACCTCTGCCTCTATCCTCTGACGTTTTCATTCATCCTTCTGGGCCCCCGAAGCTTCCCTGGACATCTGGGGTTAAAAGGTCAACAGGCCCCTGTTCCCATCTAGGCAGGCAGCTCCAGCAAGGGGCTCTTGTCATCCCACCTCAACCCCGGGGCCAGCGCAGGCATAGCCCGTACCTGTGCAGATGCTGTGGGTCTCGTTCCGGAGTGAGCTGAAGTAGCCATCCATGCAGTCTGTGCACAGCGGGCCCTGGTACCCCACGTGGCACTGGCAGGACCCGTCACCCTGTCTGCTCCCATCTCCGCTGCAGTGGCCATTCCCGCTGCAGGGCCTCTGGGATCCGCCCTGGCACGCTTTGGGGGACACAAAACCAGGCTCAGAGCACACCTGGTGGTGACCGGTGGGGTGTTCTCACACGGAGAGAACGCACGGCACCCAAACCCTGTATGATTCTGAGAACGTACATGAGCCCGAAGGCTTGGAGTGGGTGTTTGGGGAAACTGATGTCCTGGGGTCTGCAGGGCTGGCCGTGGATCACCTGAGTGGAGCAAGCCACAGGCTCCTGGACTTCACCACGGCCATGTGCTGCATGATGACGTTTAGGTCAACAAGGGACCCTGCATAGCACAGCTGTCCCCTAAGATGATAATAAAGCTGAGCGGCTCTTATTGCCTAGTGACATCACAATATGTCTCACTACCTGTTCTATGTTTAGATGTGTTCATCAGGTGACACACTCTTACCACATGCCAAATGGCCCACAGTACTCAGGACCCTCACGAGCCGTGCAGGTGTGCGGCCTGGGAGCAGCAGGCCCTGCCAGGCAGCCTAGGTGCAGAGCGGCTGCACCATCTAGGCATGTGGAGTGTACTCTGTGATGTTTGCACCATGACAAAGTCGCCTAATGATGCATTTCTCAGAACACGCCTGGTCGTTACACATGACTGCACTTTGTGTGGCTTTGGGCAGCCTCAGCTGAAACATGGTGATGGGGACACTGATGCGTCAGCTGCGGGCACTGCAGGGAGAGTGTGAACATCAGCTGCGGCCTCCAGTGCATGCCAGGGACAGCAGCAGGGGCTGGCAGAAGGCTGATGGTGGGCGGGTGGGGGGTCTGAACCTGAAACTTCCGCTACCTGATCCCGCTTGACCACGTGATTGGTTTTTATAAACAGTAAACTGTGACTTCAGTTTCAATGCACACTTCTTCACAGAAGAGCCCTGTCCCGTGGCACCCATTGGGGCTCAAGGCCATGCGCCCAGCCTGATAGACACCCAGTGCCCTGGGCTCTCTGCAATGGCAGCCACAGAAGGTGTGGTGCGGTCACCTCTGTGCACACAGAGAGAAGTACCTGGACAGGTCAGTCAGGACAGACTCTCAGGTGAGTGGACTCAGCTGTGAACAACCTAAGTCTGTGAACCCCTGAATTAATAGCACAGCTGGGATGACATACTGAGTTTTACGCTAAAGCGTGAGGTTAGTGGTGAGGCTGCAGCCGGAGGGTGCAAAGTGCTCCAAGCCGTGTTGGGGATGGGGGAGGCAGCCATTCGGCAGGGTCCCAACCCTACAGAAAGCTGATGTACCCCAGGTCCCCTCTGTGCTTTTACCTCCCAAGAATCATGAGAAGAAGAGGGGAAGTGACGTAGGAGATGGGATTTCCCTAAGAAGAAACGCACCGAGACAGTCGGGACCGTAGGTTCCTGGAGAGCAGCACACTTTCAGTGTCTTCACACAAAACCACTCGAATAAGTCAGGATATTCGCTCTTCCTGAGGATGGAGGAAAACATTCACTGAATCCCAGCAGACACAGTTCTTTAAAACAAACATGCAGCTGAATGTAACATATGCTCTAGAGTATTGTAAGGTCCAGGAAACAAGAGTCTAGGTGTGGACAGAATCTTCTCGTTAATTTCCTGGTTTTGATCGTTGACTCTGGTGATAAAAAACGGTAATGCAGGGGTAAGGTGGGTGCGAGGCAGGTGGGAGCTCCGTTCTGTTCCTGTACCTTTCTAAGTCTGAGGTTATTTCAAATTCTAGCTTGGAAAATGAAAAGTATCTTCTAAGAGCTTTTAAGGCACTCACAGCTGCAGCCACCAGGCCTCCAGGTGCTCCTCCTGCGCCTCTAGCATCTGGTTGCATTCGAAGTCGCTGCTCTCGCACAGCCCCTCGAGGATCTCCAGCAGGCGAATCTCGCTGAAACACAGGCCCACACGGGCCCACCGTCAGCGCCTCCAAGGCAGTGAAGAAAAATCCGAACCAATACACCAACCTGGGTGCAGGGGCCAGGGGGCCAAGACTCCGGGCACAGAGAGTAAGGGGACCCCACTGTCAGGGGAAGCCAAGCGGTTCGCACAAGTGGGGCTGGTGTTCCAGTTTACATTTTGAAAAGCCACTGTCTGTTGAGGGGGTAGGGACCAGAGCAGAAGCTGGAAGACCAGAGAGGGGCCAGCCATTAGTCCTCAGGCAGAAGCCGAGGCGACTCGGACGGGTGACTGGTGCCTAGGGGGCTGTTCTGTCTCCCTGTCATTAACACAGGCACCAAAGGCAGGACATGGCTTCCCAGGACAGGGACAGGCCAAGACCCACAGGGGTGCTCCACAGCACCCACCTGGACTCGTACTTGGACAGCGTCTTTTCCTCCCAAGCTGTGTTCCCGCCGCCAAAGTTCTTCTTTGCGGTGTCCACCATCCCCTGCGAGGAGACAGTGCCTAGTGCTTGGTACCACCTGACCCCGGGCCCAGGGTGGGGGCGACCCCAGGTCGAGGGTGAGGGAACTCCAGGCCCACGGTGGGGTCGACCCTGGTTCCACGGTGGGGGTGGATCCGGGTCAAGGGTGAGGGGGACTCCAGGACCACGGTAGGGGGACTCTAGGACCACGGTAGAGCGACTCTGGATCGACGGTGAGGGGGACCCCGGGCCCACGGTGGGGGCGACCCCGGATCCAGGGTGAGGGGGACCCCGGGTCCAGGGTGAGGGGGACCCCGGAACCAGGGTGAGGGCGACCCCGGGCCCAAGGTGGGGCGACCCCGGATCCAGGGTGAGGGGGACCCCGGGCCCAAGGTGGACGACCCCGCCCGGCCCCTTCCCACCTGGTTAAACTTGTCCACCAGCCCCCGGCACCGATGGCAGGGCGTCGGCTTCTTGGCGGCCTCCGGCGCGGGCGGCAGCAGCAGCAGAAGCGGCAGGAGCCCCAGCGCGGCCCGGCGCGGCAGGCGCATGGCGGGTAGCGCTACAGGAAGACGCAGCCGGACCTCCAGGTCCTGCGGCCGTGCTGCTCCGGCCTCCCGGCCGCCCGCCCACCCGCTCCGAGCCGCGCCGGCCGGTCCCCCAGGCTACTTGACGGCGCCGGCGAGGCCCCGCCCCGCCCGCCAGTCCCGCGCCGCTATTGGTCGATGGGACCCGCCCCGGCCTGATGTGGCCCAATCCGAGCTCGCCACGAGAGGCGACCAATGGGAAGGCCCCGGATCAGCGTCCGCCCGGAGGCTGGGGGCGGGGCATGCAGTTCCGACCCCGCCTCCCGCACCCCGCCCCTCGCGCGCAGCCCGTGGCGGCCATCTTTACTCAGGGCACAGAGAGTCTCTGCCGCCGCAGCGGCCGGGGCTGCGGTAGCCACTTTAGATTCGGGCAAGGACTTCGCTCTGTTCTGTTTCCGCCGTCCCGCTTCCTGGCGAGGCCGGCCCAGGCAGCCGCGCTTCGAAGGACGCCGCCGGGAGCTGCGGAGGTCAGTGCGCGCTGCCGCGACCGGGGCCTTCAGGCGGGCGCGTGGCGAGACCAAGGAGGAGGCGGGCGAGGGCGCCACCCGAGCTGCCGCTGGCGCTGGATTCCTGAGTCCTCACCGCGCATGTCCACGCGTCACAGCCCCGTGCTCCTTACGTGGGGCTGCACCCCTCACTTGGGGCCGGGCTCCTCACCTGGGGCTGGATCTGTCACCTGGGGGCCGGATCTCTCACCCGGGGGCCAGACCTCTCACCCGGGGGCCAGACCTCTCACCCGGGGGCCGGGTTCCTCACCTGGGGCTGGACCTGTCACACGGGGGCCGGACCTCTCACCCGGGGGCCAGACCTCTCACCCGGGGGCCGGGTTCCTCACCTGGGGCTGGACCTGTCACCAGGGGGCCGGACCTCTCACCCGGGGGCCGGACCTCTCACCCGGGGGCTGGACCTCTCGCTTGGAGCCGGGCTCCTCACCTGGGGCCGGACCTCTCACCTGGGGCTGGACCTCTCACCCGGGAGCTGGACCTCTCACCCGGGGGCTGGACCTCTCACCTGGGGCCGGGCTTCTCACCTGGGGCCGGACCTCCCACCTGGGGCTGGACCTCTCACCCTGGGGCTGGACCTCTCACCTGGGGCTGGACCTCTCACCTGGGGCCGGGCTCCTCACTTGGCGCTGGACCTCCCACCTGGGGGATGGGTTTTTCACCTGGGGGCTGGACTTTCCAGCTGGGGCTGGGGTCCACTCAGGGTCTCTGGGGGCTGGGGATCTGCATTTCTACAGGCGCTTGAGGTGATGAACACTCGCTCATGTTCAGGAACCCCTGGTTTAAATTAGGAGAAATAAAACGTGCAGCGTCTGGATTTCAGAGAACTCCTGCCTGTGGAAGGAAGGAGTGCAGATAACACTGCACATTAAAAAAAAAAAATTAGTAACATCTGATTTGACCAGTTTCTTTTCTTTTCTTTTTTTTTTTTTTTTTGAGACAGAGTCTCACTCTGTCGCCCAGGCTGCAGTGGTACGATCTCAGCTCACTGCAACCTCCGCCTCCCAGGTTCCTGTGATTCTGCTGCCTCAGCCTCCTAAGTTGGGATTACAGGCACCCACCAACAGGTCCGGCTAATTTTTGTATTTTTAGTAGAGACGGGGTTTCACCATGTTGGCCAGGCTGGTCTTGAACTCCTGACCTCAAGCGATCTGCCTGCCTCAGCCTCCCAAAGTGCTGGGATTACAGGCATGAGCCATCATGCCTAGCCTGATTTGATCAATTTCGGTAGAGGCCTTAAAATCTGGATTGATGGGGACAAGAGGGTCTTTGCAGGTCATTCCCTAATCTGAGATGCCATTGTTCTGTAAACCACTGTTTTAAAGTGTCATGGCCTGGGCCCGTTTTAACCTGTGGGTGCTCCCGAGGTACCCGTCACTTAGATTAGCCACAGCTGCTGCCCAGCTGCCCAGCAGAGTGGGCTAGTGCAGGACAGTGTCCATTCACCCTCGCCCGGTGCGGGGTTCATCGTGGTTTTCGTGCTTGCTGGTGTCGACTTGGTCTTCCCGTGCTCCTGGCAGAGAATCCAGACTCACCCTTGGTCTTCTCATGCCTTCAAAAGTGAGCTGTGCTGGTCATCAGCAGAAGGCACACCTTATTGGGTCCGAGGAGGTGCTGGGGGCTTGCCAGGAGTGTCAGAGTCAGCATGTAATGTTTTCACCCCACAGCTGAACTCTTCCTTGCTGGGGAAATCCCCTGGGTGGAGAGGTATGGAGTGGGGTTGGCGGGGACTGCCTATGTCAGGGGTTCCTGCCAAGCAGCACTTGCTGTGTGCACCTCCCACATCTTGGCACATAGATGCTCTCCGTTCCGTTTTCTTTTTTATTTTTGTAGAAATGGGGTCTCGTGATGTAGCCCAAGTTGGTCTTGAACTCCAGGCCTCAAGCAATCCCCCCCATGTCAGCTTTCTGAGTAGCTGGGATTATTTTTGTGGAGATGGGGTCTGGCTCTGTAGCTCAGGTTGGTCTTGAACTCCTGAGTAGCTGGAATTACAGGCATGAGCCAGCACATCCTGCTTGCTTCCTATTTCTTTTTTTTTTTTGAGACGGAGTCTGGCTCTGTTGTTCAGGCTGGAGTACAGTGGTGCGATCTTGGCTTGCTGCAACCTCTGCCTCCCAAGTTCAAGCAATTCTCCTGCCTCAGCCTTCCAAGTAGCTGGGATTACAGGCGCACACCACCATGCCCAGCTAATTTTTGTGTTTTTAGTAGAGATGTGGTTTCACCATGCTGGCTAGGCTGGTCTTGAACTCCTGACCTTGTGATCCACCCACCTTAGCCTCCCAAAGTGCTGGGATTACAGGCGTGAGCCACCGCGCCCAGCCCCTGTTCTTTAAACTTATTTTTTTCTCTCATGATAGTGAGAGGAGCAGGAAGTCATGTGTGAGTGTTCTGTCGTCCCCTCTGGAAATCAAAGCACGAACATATTTTTTGTTTGAGATGGAGTCTCACTTGATCGCCAGGCTGGAGTCCAGTGGCACAATTTCCACTCACTGCAACCTCTGCCTCCCAGGTTCAAGCGATTCTCCTGCCTCAGCCTCCCAAGTAGCTGGGACTACAGGCACTCGCCACCACACCCGGCTAATTTTTGTATTTTTAGTAGAGATGGGGTTTTACCATGTTGGCCAAGCTGGTCTCAGTCTTTTGACCTCGTGATCCACCCGCCTCAGCCGCCCAAAGTGTTGGGATTACAGGCGTGAGCCACCACGCCTGGCCGTTGGAACATATTTTTATTTTATTTTATTTATTTATTAATTTTTGAGATGGAGTCTTGCTCTGTCGCCCAAGCAGGAGTGCAGTGGCACAATCTCGGCTCACTGCAAGCTCCACCTCCCGGGTTCACGCCATTCTCCTGCCTCAGCCTCCCGAGTAGCTGGGACTACAGGCACACGCCACCACGCCCAGCTAATTTTTTTGTATTTTTAGTAGAGACGGGGTTTTACCATGTTGGCCAAGCTGGTCTCAATCTCTTGACCGCGTGATCCACCCGCCTCAGCCTCCCAAAGTGCTGGGATTACAGGAATGAGCCACCGCTCCTGGCCGCTGGAACATGTTTTCAATAAGTACGTGAGCTGGTGTGATGAGATCCCCGTGTAGGAGTTTTTACCGATTTCTTCTTCGGCAGCCTTGTTGAGTGCCTACTGTGCGGCAGGCTTTGCTGATTCAGCAGTGAGTCCACCAAGCAAGCCCTGCCCGCAGGATGAGTCCAGCAGGGGAGGTGGGAGAGAGGCAGCCTTCAGGCCACAGCGGCTGGCCTCTGTCCTTGGTGCTGAGGCTGCACTGGTGGGAAAAATCATCCAGCATCAAAAACCCCCCACCGTCAAAAAGCTTGTGTCTTAGCAAGTGGGAGACAGCTGAGTGGGCCCTCCCTCAATTAGTGATTCCTAACCTAGTCCTTCGACCTTTCTCTTTGTTTGATACCAAGTTTTTTTTAAATTTTTTATTATGTATTTATTTATTTCTGAGACAGAGTCACGCTCTGTGGCCCAGACTGGATTTCAGTGGTGTGATCTCGGCTCACTGTGGCCTCAGCCTCCCAAGCAGCTGGGATTAGAGGCACGCGCCACCATGCCCAGCTAATTTTTGTGTTTTTAGTAGAGACAGGGTTTCACCATGTTGGCCAGGATGGTCTTGATCTGCTGACCTCGTGATCCACCCACCTCAGCCTCCCAAAGAGCTGGGATTGCAGGAATGAGCCACCGCACCTGGCCTCAGGTTTTTATGTTTGGCAAAGGAAAGAACTGCGTACTATTTTAGTCGTAAAATTATTAAAGCTGTTTTTTTTCTTTCTCTCCACCCCCTGCCCACCATATCAAATAGGGTTCCTCTTCCTTCTAATCTACAGATTTTCCTTTGGTTGCCATCTTTGTAGACTTCTTAACTCTCCGTTTGATCAAAAGATAGTTTTGGCTGGGCATGGTGGCCCACGCCTGTAATCCCAATACTTCGGGAGGCCAAGGTAAGAAGATAGCTTGAAGCCAGGAATTCCATACCAGCCTGGGCTACAAAGCGAGACCCTGTCTTTATAAAAAATAAAAAAACTTAGCTGAGTGTGGTGACCCACACCTGTAGCTGCGGCTACTCAGGAGGCTCGGGCAAAAGGATCCCAGGAGTTTGAGGCTGCAGTGAGCCATGATCACGCCACTGCACTCCAGCTTGGGTGACAGAGTAAGACACTGTCTCTTAAAAAAATTTTTTAAAGTAGTTTTAATAAATGGTAAGCCCTAGGGTTCTCTCTCCCTTTGCTTCTGGCCCTTCTGGTTTGGATTGAATAAAATCAAACCTGTTTTAAAAGAAGCCAGAAACATGAAGAATTTGTCCCCTCCCCTCTCTCAGTCTCTCACATGTAGCAGCTGGACGTGTTGCTGGCCTCTCAGGAAGCTCCGTGCCACGGGCCCCTGAGGTTGTCCTGTTAGTGTTTGGGGGACCCATTGCCAGTCTCCCCAGGCTCACATGCAGGCTCATGGCCAGTGTGGTGCCACCTTTGGGAAAGCCGGCCATGGCTTCTCCCAGCCCCCAGGGTGGGGTTCGGCGCAGGCGTCCACAGCCCCATCCCACCATTCCTGGGATCGGGGGCTTTGATGGCCACTCGAGCCCTGTGTCCCAGCAGCTGTACTATGTTCAGCTTCTTGCCCTCCTGGGGCCCCTGTCCACCACTCTCCAGCTTGGTGCTTCCCACCCAGCTAACCAGCAGCCCTCAGCCTCCCATTCCGTCTTCTTCAGCCAGTTCCCTTGGGGCCGAGCCTGGGTTTTGCTGACTCTCCTGCCAGATTTAGACTGGCGGGCAGGGGCCATTTACCACCCTCCATCGCCCTCATGGCCCAGGCCTGGTCAGACTGAGGGTTCTGTAACTGAGGTCCTTCTCCCCAGAAAAACATTCACAGAGCTGGAAGTGTCAGATCACTGGTTACAGTATGAAAGCTTCTCAAGTGTGATTTTTTCTCTGAACTTTCCATCTTGATGTGTTTTCAGATTTGTAGTAGTGCGACTAAGACAATAGTTCAGAGATTTCCTGCTAACCCTTTACCCGGATCTCCCAAACGTGAGCGCAAGCATGACTTTCGAACCTCAGGAATCTGTTTCCACTTTTCCAGCATGCACGGAGTGGCAGTGCTAACGGCTGGTGTCTCGCACGGTTGGCCTGTGAAGGTACGTGAAGCTGAAAGCCTGGAATGGCTGGAAAGGGTTCATCAGGCAGGCGGCCCCTGCTGCTGGGGCTGCTGGTGGCCGTAGCCACTGTCCACCTGGTCACCTGTCCCTACACCAAAGTGGAGGAGAGCTTCAACCTGCAGGCCACACATGACCTGCTCTACCACTGGCAAGACCTGGAGCAGGTAAGGGGCTCCTGCTGTCTTTGGGGAAAATCTCATGTTACCAGCTGGCAGGGCCCCGGTGCACTGACCTGCCCTTCTCCTCGCAGTATGACCATCTCGAGTTCCCTGGAGTCGTCCCCAGGACATTCCTCGGGCCAGTGGTGATCGCGGTGTTCTCCAGCCCCGCCATTTACGTGCTTTCGCTGTTAGAAATGTCCAAGTTTTACTCTCAGCTAATAGGTAAGGGGGTCTTCAACAAAGGAGGAGGGAGTGAGGGACTGTGGTGTCATCGGGTGCCCTCAGCGAGGCCGCGGTCCCTCCTGCCCAGGAATGCTGTCTGTTACAGTCTTGCCTGCCCTCAATCACCGTGGCATGGCGGCTCAGAGCAGGCCCTCAGGTCAGGCCTGGGACGTCTGAGCCAGCCCCTCTGTGCTTCCACACTCTTGACTGTGAAATTAGGGGTGACGGCAGGTACAAGAGAAATGCCGTCTGCCTGTGAGGCAGCTCTCGCCACCTGAGCCTGCTGCTCCTGCCTCACCTGGCGAGCCCCCATGGGGTCAACAGCCTTTATTCCTGCAGAAGCAGCACCATTTGCCTTGGGGAACGTTACAAACAGAAACCTCACATTCCCAGAGGCCACCACTGCAGGGCCTGTGTGCAAATCCTGGGTCTTTCTCTGTGCCCACATGAGGACTTTAAAAAAAAAAAAAAAATTAGAGCGTTTTGTACATATTGTTCTGAAAACTGCTTTTTTTTTTTTTTTTTTTTTTTGAGACGGCCTTGCTGTGTCACCTAGGCTGGAGTGCGGTGGTGCAGTCATAGCTCACTACAGCTTTGAACTCCTGGGCTCCAGTGATTGTCCCACCTCAGCCTCCCACAGTGCTGGGATTACAGGCATGAGCCACCACGCCCAGTCACACAACCTGAGTTTTTAAAGTCAGCAATCACCACTTTTTCATTTCAGTACACTTTTATTGCTTTTAATACCCAGACATGCTTCCAGCAAGTCAGTCCAGCTTGCGTGGAGAGCTTTAATAAGCAGCATGTTCCTGGGGAAGGAGCAGTTCTGCTTCTTGAAGGGGCAGATTGGGAACGGAAACCCACCACGGCACGGGGACAGCTGGACAAGCCGTGCATGTCCTGTGGAGGTGTCAGGGAGCCCCCGATGGGGAGGAGTTGGGGGCCAGGAGCCAGGGAAAGGAAGTCCACAGGCAGTTCCAGGGCTGAGTCCACATTCCCCTGGAACCTTCTGCTTATTCCAGGGGTGGCAGCGAGAGGTTGGGAGGTTGGGCAGAGCTGGGCGGACGCCAGCTGGACAGAACCTTGGAGGGCTGCAGCTTCAGCCGGTGAACAGGAGCCCACCCTGTGTCCTTCCTGATCCCATTAAGGTGACCTGGAATTGCTAGTGCCCCCCAGCCCCTGCCACAGGCCAAAATCCTTCCTCTCTGGATGAAGAGCACGTCATCCCGGGGCCGAGGCTGATCCCGGGGCCGAGACTGATCCCGGGGCCAAGGGTGATCCCTGGGCCGAGGCTGATCCCGGGGCCGAGGGTGATCCCGGGGCCGAGGCTGATCCCGGGGCCGAGGCTGATCCCGGGGCCGAGGCTACCGTTGTTGGGCATGGGGTTGAGATTGTTGGGCATTTGGGAAGATGGAAAACCAAGAGAAGAGACGCAGGGGATGGACCTGATAGGAAAAAGGGAAGTGGGGCTTTGCCAGGGTCTGTGAATTGTTTAAAAGCCCAGGGGAAATTCCAGCACCAAAAATACAGCAGCTGGAGCCAGACCCACTCGTGAGTATCAGTGAAAAATGTCCTATTAAGACATTCAGTCTGGGCGTGGTGGCTCACGCCTGTAATCCCAGCACTTTGGGAGGCCGAGGCGGGGGGATCACATGAGGTCAGGAGTTTGAGACCATCTTGGCCAACATGGGAAACCTTGTCTCTACTAAAAATACAAAAATTAGCCGGGCGTGTTGGCATGCGCCTATAATCCCAGCTACTCCGGAGGCTGAGGTAGGAGAATTGCTTGAACCCAAGAGGCGGAGGTTGCAGTGAGCCGAGATTATGCCACTGCACTCCAGCCTGAGCAACAGAGGGAAACTCTGTCCTTAAAAAGAAAAAAAAAAAAAGACATTTGCAGTCTGAATCCAGCAATCAGTGAAAAGAAAATGCCTGGTATGCACACGGGGTGTTCTGGGAACAGCAGGTCCAACACTCAGACATCTGTGGCCCCCTTGGCAGTGCCTGGGTATCTCTGCCCGTTGGCCCCCACAGCTGCCTGGACCCAGTTGCTTCTCACATGGGGGCTTCGAAGTCCCTCTGGCCTTCTGGAAAGGTGGCAAGAGCCACCCAGAAGTTCATTTTTCTTCCTGTTTTCAGCCTCTCTTGCCAGCGGCTGGCAGGCCGGTCCACGGTGAGGATGTGTGGTCGGCTGGGTACTGTCCTGGGCACACCTGCCCCCTCACCGCCTCCTCATCAGACTATCAGCCCAGAGGTGGCTCCTGCTGTCAAATGGGAGAGGGGTCCTGACCCCCTTCCTGCCTGGGAGCCTGTGTTCCTGCCACGTCCCACCTCCTCATGGCTGCTGGTTAGAGCAAGGTCTGAGCCCGGCCCTTGCAAACATTGCCCCAGGAGATGCCACAGCCCGGTGGGGTCTCTGGTTTAGTGTAGGGCTCAGCTCATGGCACCCCCAAGTTGTGTGTCCTCCCTCATGCTTCAGAGAGCAGCCCCCACAAGGGTCCTCAGTTCCCGACAGGAGCACGGGGAGCCTGGGGCCAGACGTGTTTTCAACATGGAGACAATGCCCTCAAGGCTGCTTTGCCTGACGTAGCCATCAGCTGGCATTGCAGCAGCACAGAAAAATCCATATAGAAAGATCTGTGTAGAAGAATCCACACAGAAAGATCCACATAGGAGGACCCACATAGGAGGACCCACTGGATGCTCCTCCACTGCAGGCTCACGTGCTGTCACTGTCTTTGTTTAGTTAGAGGAGTGCTTGGACTCGGCGTGATTTTTGGACTTTGGACGTTACAAAAGGAAGTGAGACGGCAGTTTGGGGCCATGGTGGCCACCATGTTCTGCTGGGTGACGGCCGTGCAGTTCCACCTGATGTTCTACTGCACGCGGACACTGCCCAACGTGCTGGCCCTGCCCGTAGGTACGTAGCTGCCGGCCGGGCCGCACACCCGCGGTGCCGGGCAGGGGCTCCCCTGAGTCGGGCTGTGCAGCTGATGGCAGTGCCTCCCCCGTAATGGCCACTCCCCGCTGGGTTCCTCAGGATGGTCTGTGACCTGAAACCAGGCTCTTTGTTTTCCATGCTGGGTTGGGACACACTTCCTGGCCAACAGCATGGGTGCGGGGGGCGGCTTTGAGCGGTTTGTTTTCTGGGATATTTGTGTGGCTTTTATAATAGCAAAGGAATCACCCTTCACTTCCCTGGGTGTTTCCTGGGCCGGGTGGGCCCTGTGTCTTGACGAGCACCCTCCCGCGCTGTCTTGCAGTCCTGCTGGCCCTCGCGGCCTGGCTGCGGCACGAGTGGGCCGGCTTCATCTGGCTGTCGGCCTTCGCCATCATTGTGTTCAGGGCAGAGCTGTGCCTGTTCCTGGGCCTCCTGCTGCTGCTGGCCTTGGGCAACCGAAAGGTTTCTGTAGTCAGAGCCCTTCGCCACGCCATCCCAGCAGGGATCCTCTGTTTAGGTAAGTCAGTCGCTGTGGGATGCTTCTAACTGGATTTTGTTTTGCCTTGTTTTACAAAGGTCAAGAGAAATTTGGGAGGTTTTCATCCCCATGAAATAAAATGACCCTAACTTTAGCAGTGTTAAAACATTTCGATCCTAAGCCCCCTGCCCGGGGGTCTCCAGGGGGCCTCACCCTGCGCCTTAGGAGCCCCTGTTCACTGGTCTGTCCCTTGTCCTTGGGCTGGGGGAGGCCACAAGAGCGGAGGGTGGCTTGTCCCTGCGCCAGGCAGTGGTTCTGGGCAGTGGTGTCCCCGACACAGTTGGTGTCTTTTTTCTTTTGTTTTAGAGATAGTCTTGCTCTGTCACCCAGGATGGAGTGCAGTGGCATGATCATGGCCCACTGCAACCTTGAACTCCTAGGCTCCAGCAATCTTCCCAGCCAGCCTAGCCTCTTTTATATGAAAGCAGCTTGTAGTTACTGTAGTGATGGGGGCTGCATTGTGGTGGGACGTTTACTGATGGCTGTGTTTGCGACTAAGAAACTCTATTTTATTTTATCAGGATTGACAGTTGCTGTGGATTCTTATTTTTGGCGGCAGCTCACGTGGCCGGAAGGAAAGGTGCTTTGGTACAACACTGTCCTGAACAAAAGCTCCAACTGGGGGGTATCCTTCAGTGTCCATGCAGGAGGGCGATGGGTGGGACCCCCAGCCACACCTCCTGGGCCTCCTTGGGCGGTGGAAGCAGCTGCTTTTCCCTTCTGTGCAGCGTGGCTACAGGGTCAGGATGGAGCCCCTCCTTCCCACTTACTCCTGGGAAATGCTGGCCATGGGAGGTGAGGTCCTGGCTGCCCTCTCTCAGTCCTGTGGAAACAGCCCTGCCCCAGATTACCTCAGCCTCTCCTCTGCTCCTTGGACAATCTGCTTTTTTTTTTTTTTTTTTGAGACCGAGTCTTGTTCTGTCACCCAGGATGGAGTACAGTGGTGTGATCTCGGCTCACTGCAACCTCCACCTCCCTGGTTCAAGCAATTCTCCTGCCTCAGCCTCACGAGTAGCTGGGACTATAGGCGCGCGCCACCACGCCTGGCTAATTTTTGTATTTTTAATAGAGATGGGGTTTTACCATGTTGGTCAGGCTGATCTTGAACTCTTGAATGCAGGTGATCCACCTGCCTTGGCCTCCCAAAGTGCTGGGATTACAGGTGTGAGCCACCACGCCCGGCCTGGACAATCTGCATTTAAAAAGCGCTTTCTTAGGAATTATGTCAAATGTACACGCATAGATGGAACAGCATAATGAATCCCCAACATGTGTGTCACCTGTGACCGTCTGTTTTGTTTTGTTTTTTTTGAGACAGAGTCTCACTCTGTCGCCAGGTTGCGGTACAGTGGCATGATCTCGGCTCACTGCAACCTCCAACTCCCTGGTTCAAGTGATTTTCCTGCCTCAGCCTCCTGAGTAGCTGGGATAACAGGCACATGCCACCACGCCTAGCTAATTTTTGTATTTGTAGTAGAGACAGGGTTTCACCATGTTGGCCAGGATGGTCTCGATCTCTTCACCTCGTGATCCACCCACCTTGGCCTCCCAAAGTGCTGGGATTACAGACATGAGCCACCGCACCCAGCTGACCATCTGTTTTTAACAGTGAAGAAAAGGGTACAGAGACCGAACGTTCCGTGGCCCTTGCTGCCTTGGTCCTGCCTGGAGGGGGCCCAACGCCCAAGTGGTATGTGTGCACCTGAGCTGTGGCCTGGGCTCTGTCTTTTAGGAGGGGGCCTGAGGCCTGAGTGGTGTCTGTGCACGCGAGCCATGGCCCAGGCTGCATCTCTCAGCACAACTGTCTTCAGGCATCTTCTCCGCCTTGACCTTGCCACCCAGCCCACGGGCTCATGCGTGGACAGGTGTGTGGCCTCCTTAACCCAGCCCGCAGACCTCCCCGCTGCTGTGGTACTTCTACTCAGCCCTGCCCCGCGGCCTGGGCTGCAGCCTGCTCTTCGTCCCCCTGGGCTTGGTAGACAGAAGGACGCACGCGCTGACGGTGCTGGCGCTGGGCTTCGTGGTGCTCTACTCCCTCCTGCCGCACAAGGAGCTACGCTTCATCATCTATGCCTTCCCCATGCTCAACATCACGGCTGCCAGAGGCTGCTCCTACCTGTGAGTGCTCTTTTTGTGACATGCATTTTTACGGTTGCATTGGAAACAGGTTCACGGATTTACTGTTGGGGGGATGTATGTGTGTGTTTAATGTTTGAAATAGGGTCTTGCTCTGTCGCTCAGGCTGGAGTGCGCCAGTGCGATCATGGCTTACTGCACCCCTCAACTCCTAGGGGGTTAAGCCACCCTCCTGCCTCCTCCTCTCAAAGTGCTGGGATTACAGGTGTGAGCCACTGGGGCTATTTTTTAAGATAAACACAGGGCGTGTTGAACTAGGCGCTTATGTCAAAAGAGGGTGACCCCAGTCCTCTCTCCTCCCTGAGGGCTGCATGGGATGGGACCGGCCTGGCGACGTGCTGACAGAGGGCTTTGCTCAGGTGATCTCTGTCTTGGGTTAATTTGGTGACTGGTCCACATACAGTGATACACCAGTGGTCCCAGTCTCTGTCATGGGAGAGGGATACTCACACAGGTAGCAGCGGCAGAGGGCAGGGGCAGCCAGGCCTGGGAGGCTCTGAGGGCTACAGTTCAGGTAGAGGAAGGACGTTCATGGCCATCCTGACAGGGCCTCGGGGTTGAGGGTGTTTGTCAAGGCGGGTCATCTGGCTGGAAGAGGGGGATGGTGAGGGAGGTGCCTATGGCTGGGTGCAGAGGGCCCAGCGTGGCCCAGGCTCAGGGTCCTGCGGGGAGGGACTGCAGGCAGCAGGTAATGGAGGTGGAGCTGGGGGCCTCGCAGGGCCTGGGGAGGGCACTGCCTGGGCTGAGGGTGGGGTGGTCTGAGCGTGGCTGCCACTCAGTGTCACAAGCCTCAGGGAGCCAGGAGAGTCCATCACTGCTGGGCCCTGTGGGTGCTGGGGAAGGACCCAGGGCTCAGGCCCAGGAGAGTCCATCACTGCTGGCCCTGTGGGTGCTGGGGAAGGACCCGGGGCTCCGGCCCAGGAGAGTCCATCACTGCTGGCCCTGTGGGTGCTGGGGAAGGACCCGGGGCTCCGGCCCAGGAGAGTCCATCACTGCTGGCCCTGTGGGTGCTGGGGAAGGACCCGGGGCTCCGGCCCAGGAGAGTCCATCACTGCTGGCCCTGTGGGTGCTGGGGAAGGACCCGGGGCTCCGGCCCAGGAGAGTCCATCACTGCTGGCCCTGTGGGTGCTGGGGAAGGACCCGGGGCTCCGGCCCAGGAGAGTCCATCACTGCTGGCCCTGTGGGTGCTGGGGAAGGACCCGGGGCTCCGGCCCAGGAGAGTCCATCACTGCTGGCCCTGTGGGTGCTGGGGAAGGACCCGGGGCTCCGGCCCAGGAGAGTCCATCACTGCTGGCCCTGTGGGTGCTGGAGAAGGACCCAGGGCTGAGGCTGGCCAGCTCTGTGCCCGTTCAGAGCTTGCTGCCTTGATGGGAACAGGAGGCCAACTCAGGCCACACTGGGCATTGAGGGGCGGCAGGGCTGCAGGCTGGGAGGGCCGGGGCCTGAGGCGTTGAGAGGCGCCCACTCTGGCTGGAGAGGAAGCCCCACAATGCGGTCCCTGATCTCAGGCAGCGGTCAGGTGCTTTCCCGTGACACTTGTTACAGGGGAGGGGACGGTGCCCCCTAGCTCCGACTGCCCCGCACTGCCCTCGGGCCTGGGAGCTCCTCTGGCTGCCATGACTGTTCCTCGCTGGGGGTTCCTCCGGCTGCCGTGGCCGTGCCTGGGTTGGGGGGCTCCTCCGGCTGCCATGACTGTTCCTCGGTGGGGCCTCCTACAGCTGCCATGGCCGTGCCTGGGTTGGGGGCTCCTCCAGCTGCTGTAGCCGCGCCTCAGTGGGGGCTCCTGGGAGCTCTGCCTCTGCTTTTCTGTGCCTTTGGCTCCCTCTCGTCTCAGGGGTCGGCTCAGGGCTGGAGGAGGAGCAGACCCCAGCCCGAGTCATGGAAAAGAGGATAGGAAAGACGGGGAGGGCAGCGCGGATGGATTGCATTCGGTGACAGGCTTTTCCAGCAGGAAGAAGAACCAGTGTGAACTGGACCCAGCTCTGCTGAAACCAAAGGCAGGAGTGTCTTTGAGGCCTGGTGTGCTGGACGTGAGAGGCTCCTGCATGCAAGGGCCCCCGCTGTGCCAGTCGGCCTTATCCGGAGGAGGACAAACTTGGGGCGTCCCAATGAGGGGGTACAGGGTAGAGCAAGGCCCCCTCCGAAGTCAGGTCCTCAGCCCGCCCCCCCCGGGAGCAAGAGCAGGCCGTCTCCCCCGGCGTCAGGGCCCAGGGCCTTGAGACAGTCCTGGGGGTGGAAGGTTTCTGATTGCGAGCTCTCCGCAGTGACTGCCCACTCCAGGTTTGGGCGGGAACGAAGGGTGAACGCCCTGGCAGTGCTGAGGTCTTTGGGGCAGGCACTTAGGAGGCTGCGGTCATCCTAGGTGGGGCCTCGAGCTCAGAAACCGCACCAGAGATTGTTCAAGGGTGCAGTAGTCTGCTCTCGCACTGATGTAAAGAAACACCTGAGACTGGATGATTTATAAAGAGGAGGCTTCATTGGCTCGCGGTTCCGCAGGCTGTACAGGATTGGCTCACGGTTCCGCAGGCTGTACAGGATTGGCTCGCGGTTCCGCAGGCTGTACAGGATTGGCTCGCGGTTCCGCAGGCTGTACAGGATTGGCTCGCGGTTCCGCAGGCTGTACAGGATTGGCTCGCGGTTCCGCAGGCTGTACAGGATTGGCTCGCGGTTCCGCAGGCTGTACAGGATTGGCTCGCGGTTCCGCAGGCTGTACAGGAGGCGTGGTACTGGTGTCTGCTCAGCTTCCGGGTTGGCCTGGGGAAACTTTCCATTATGGCGGAAGGCGAAAGGGAAGCAGGCACGTTTTATGTGGCCAGAGCAGGACGAAGAGGCACGGAGGAGGCGTCAGCCATTTTCAAACAAGCAGACCTCTCGAGAACTCAGTATCAGGAGAACAGCATGGAGGGGATGGCGCTAATCCATTCCTGAGGGCTCCACCTCCATGACGCAGTTACCTCCCACCAGGCCCCACCTCCAGCATTGGGGATCACAGTTGGACATGAAATTTGGTGGGGACGCAGATCCAAACCACAGCAAAGGGCAGGGCTTGTGGAGAAGAGGGCTCCGAGGAGCCTGGTGGGTTTGGAAGAGAGTGAGTGTTGATCAGGGGTTCAGGGCGTTTAGACCAGGGTTGGCAAGCTTTTCCGTTAAGGACCAGCTAATAAAGAGCCTCATCTTCGTGGGCCACATGGTCTCTGGCAGCTGCTAACTCTGCCCTAGGATCCTGAGATCGGCATAGTCGATCGTGAGAGAACCGGCGGCGCCCTGTCCCAGAGAGTTCACTCACAGACCTGCTGGGAGTGGGCTTGGCCGCGTGGGTGGCACTCTGACCTACACAGTCACTTGGGATTGTTTGAAAATATTTTTTTAGGCTGGGCGCAGTGGCTCATGCCTGTAATCTCAGCACTTTGGGAGGCTGAGGCGGGCAGATCACGAGGTCAGGAGTTCAAGACTAGCCTGGCCAACATAGTGAAAGCCTGTCTCTACTAAAAATACAAAAATTAGATGGGCGTGGTGGTGGGCAGCTGAGGTAGGAGAATCACTTGAACCCAGGAGGCGGAGGTTGCAGTGAGCCGAGATCGTGCCACTGCACTCCAGCCTGGGTGACACAGCGAGACTCTGTCTCAAAAATATATATATATTTTAAAATCTCATCTAAATTTTAAATTGGCATCTTGGGTAGAATTTCACAGACAATTCTTGAGACAGTATCTTAACCACTTTTACGGGTTACTTACTCTGTTTATTTGGTGGTGAACTCTTTGTTATGACTTGGTGAAGTTGAACAGCAAGTTATGCTCCTAGTATGTTTTGTAGGTAGATTAATTTTATTGTCACCACGTTCTGCCTATGATGTGCAACCATTCTTTTTTCAGGCTGAATAACTATAAAAAGTCTTGGCTGTACAAAGCGGGGTCTCTACTTGTAATCGGACACCTCGTGGTGAATGCCGCCTACTCGGCCACGGCCCTGTATGTGTCCCATTTCAACTACCCAGGTGGCGTCGCGATGCAGAGGCTGCACCAGCTGGTGCCCCCCCAGACAGGTGGGTGCTGGGGGCACTGCCTGGGGACTGCTGTGGCTCCAGCTGCAGGGCTGGGCTCTGACGGCAGGCCTGGTTTTCCTAGATGTCTTTCTGCACATTGACGTGGCAGCCGCCCAGACAGGTGTGTCTCGGTTTCTCCAAGTCAACAGTGCCTGGAGGTAGGATCCACAGACAGCACGACCCTCCCAGAGGCCATGTGAGGGCCCCTTGGGGGCGGGGGACAGGGCGGGGGGTGGGGGCCCTGGGCAGGACCACCGGCTTTCGTCCCACAGGTACGACAAGAGGGAGGATGTGCAGCCAGGGACAGGCATGCTGGCGTACACACACATCCTCATGGAGGCGGCCCCTGGACTCCTGGCCCTCTACAGGGACACACACCAGGTCCTGGCCAGCGTCGTGGGGACCACAGGTGTGAGTCTGAACCTGACCCAACTGCCCCCCTTCAACGTCCACCTGCAGACAAAGCTGGTGCTTCTGGAGAGGCTCCCCCGGCTGTCCTGAGGGGGACCAGGCAGCCCTCAGCAGCCACAGGCCTTCTGGGAGCTGTTATCGCTAGCAGTTTCTGACACAATTCCAGCACAATTATGACAATTCAGAGAAGCAAGTCAAAGGACTGGGCACCTGCCTCTGACAGACACCAGACCAGGGCCAAGGCCTCCTCCACAGCCTCACCTGGGGCTTGCAGCACCAAAGAACGAGGGGCCCAGGTCTTGTTGGCACCCTGGGAGCCACTGCCTAGGGTGATGGTGGCCAGCTCAGGGCTTCCTGTGGGTGACTGTCGCCCAGACCAGGTGCCATTCATGACTAATCAGGAGCAGCGGGCTCACCCAGGCACCTGTCTGCCAGGAGGCCACGCGTGTCCTGCCCACCCGGGGGGAGCTGTATTTTGGCAGCACCCCATGCCTGCTGCCCAAGGGCCTCTTGGGGCACCTAAGACAGCACCCCCTCTCAGGGGAGACCATGGTGGCCCTGGCCGCCCCACCCCCCCACCTGCTGCCACCACTGCAACTTTTGTAATTCACAGGCATCCCATCTCCATCACAGATAAAATTTCAGGAGATAAACACATTCAAAAAGGAATGAGATAAAAAGAATAAGGCAATAAATGTTGATTGGAACCTCTGAAGATTACAGAAAATAATGAGAATGAAATTTTAAAAATGTTTCCTATGTGATAACTTGTCACAGGTGACTATTCCAGGTGTTAAGGTAAAGGGACAGCTTGGTGCTGTCAGCTTCACTGACCATGCATTTATAAAGCACCAAAGTGTGTGTGATGCTGCTGGGCACTGGAGACGGGACTAGATGCTGCTGCACACGTATGCACACACCATGTACACACGCACACACACCACACACGCATGCACACAGTGCAGAAGTGCACACACCATGCATACACACTACACACGCACACAATGCACACGTGCACACACCATGCATACACACCACACGCAGTGCACACGTGCACACACCATGCATACCACACACACATGCACACACTGCACACATGCACACAGCAGGCATACACACCACACACGCACAGTGCACACACCACACACATGCACGCATACAGTGCACACGTGCACACACCATGCATACACACCACACACATGCACACATACAGTGCACATGTGCACACACCATGCATACACACCATGCACACAATGCACACGTGCACACTACACATGCACACATACAATGCACATGTGTACACCATGCATACACACTACACACATGCACACATACAATGCACACGTGCACACAGCATGCATACACACCACACGTATGCACACTGCACACCATGCATACACACTACACATAGGCATACATACAATGCACACGTGCACACACCATGCATACACACCACACACATGCACACAATGCACATGTGGACACACCATACCACACACATGCACACACAATGCACACATGCACACCATGCATACACACCATATACATGCACACATACAATGCACACGTGCACACCATGCATACACCACACATGCATGCACAAACAGTGCACACGTGCACACACCATACATACCACACATGCACAGTGCACATGTGCACACACCATGCATACCCACCACGCATGCACACACAATGCACACGTGCCCACACCATGCATACACACCACACATGCATCCACACAATGCACACATGCACACACCATGCATACACAATGCACACGTGCACACACCATGCATACACCACACATGCACAATGCACGTGCACACCATGCATACACACCACACATGCATCCACACACCATGCACATGTGCACACCATACATGCATGCACACAATCACGTGCACACACCATACATACCCACTATGCATGCACACACTGCACAGGTGCACACACCATGCATGCACACCACACATGCATCCACACACAATGCACACGTGCACACACCATGCATACACAACATACACAATGCAATCATGCACACACTGCACACATGCACACACCATAAATACCACGCATGTACACACATGTGCATAAAGACATGATTTCTTCCTGTGCTCTTTGAGAGCTCGTGGCTGTTGGCCCAGGTGCCCTGGGGCTGCCTCTCCACCTGATGCCTCCTGGTTTTCCCACTGCATCTGGTGAACATCTGTGCAGACACTTCCTGACTCCCACAGAGGCCAGATGGTGAGGGCTGGAGAGCAGGCTTCCTGGCCCCAGCATCCCACAGACATGGGCTCCCTCCCCCCATCCATCCCTCCCTCCCCCATCCATCCATCCACCTGTGTGTCTCAGGTATTCACTGGTTATCCACACTCGTTTGTTCTCTTTTATCGCTAGCCACATGTGGATTGCCTCCTGACTTCAGTGGTGAGTCGCTCCTGTCTTTAATTATCCTGGTGTTCAAAGTGTACGAGATATGCTGGTGGGAACCCCGCCACACTCTGCCTGTGCGCCGTGCCTCTCCTTCGAGCACCTTCTCATGACCAGGCATGGCAGGCCGTCCTCTTGGGCCTCTGGCCTCGGCCATTGCTCTGTGGGTCTTGGCTCCCTTTGGTGGGGAACAGCATTAGAGACCAGGATCTAGACACGAGGTGTGCTCGATGCCACAGGGTGCCTGAGCTTTAGGCCGTTTCTGTGGACAGGCTAGGGAGGACAGGCAAGCTGCATGCAGACACACACATACATATGTAATATGCGTGTACAGATCTGAAACAGCACAGAACCGTGCCCGGATTCTGTCCCACCTTGCACGGTTCTCACCCACCCCCCATCTCCACCCTGAGGACCCTGGCCCCCAGCAACAGCAGCATCCTTATGCATCTGCTGGGGAGTCCAGTGCACACCTGCTCGAGAGCTCCAGCGCAGCTTTGCCACAGGATTGCAAAAACAAACCCACCATGAAGAGGTCGGGATTGTGTGGAGTTCACTCCCTACCCACAACTGCGGGTGCCGTCAAGTGCTGTGCTCGTGAGTTCCTTGGATCGGCTTCTCCACCGTCAGCGTAGCGGTGCCTTCATTGGAAATAAAGCTGGGTTCATCCTTCCTGTTTGCTTTCAGTCTTGTGCCTCCCACCATACCCCACACCCCCATCCTGTTAGGTTTGTAGAGTGTGACCATCCTTCTAGATGTCAAAACTGCCCCTAAAGACAGATGCAGGGAGCCACTCCCTCCTGTACCTCCTCCTCGCTTTTTGGTAATGAGCATAATTGTCTCCTGGTTTATCTCCCGTGTATTTAATTTTGTAAAGATAAACGTATACACATATATTCCCCTCTTTCTTAGACGGAGCATTCTTTATAGGCTCTTTTGCACTTTGGCTTGTTTTGTTTTAGAGACAGGGTCTTGCTCTGTCACCCAGGCTGGAGTACAGTGTTGCAAACATAGCTCACTGTAGCCTCCATCTCCTGGGCTTAAGCCTTCCTCCCACCTCAGCCTCCCAAGTAGCTGGGACTACAGGTGTGTGCCAAGCCCAGCTAATTTTTTAGAAGTTTTTCTTGTAGAGATGGGGTCTCGCTGTTGCCCAGGATGGTCTTGAACTCCAGGCTTCAAGCAGTCCTCCTGTCTTGGCCTCCTAAAGTGCTGGGATGACAGGCGTGAGCTTCCAGCCACCGTTTTTTTCACATAACACTCTCTCCTGGAAACCATGGTGTCGATGCAAGGATTTCTCACTGTCTTTTAGAACCACACGGCTGGCGCTCTACCACGTGATGAACTGCAGTTTCCTCAGCTGCTGTCCTCTCTGTGGTCAGTTAGGTTATTTCCAATATTTTGTAAATTCAGATAACCCTGCCATGAATAACTGAGTGCCTTTGTACTTTCATATTGTTTGAGGTGTGCCTTCAGGGTGAATTCCTAGGTGTGGTAGTGCTGGGCCGTGGGGTGACTGCACATTGGTTGCATTGGGTATTGCCACGTTCCCTCCACAGGGTGGTCCCATTTTGCAACCCCACAGAGCCAAGCCTTTTTAATTGGCCAGTCTGAGGGGTGAGTGGTGGTTCAGTGTCGTTTCAATCTTTTTTTTTTTTTTTTGAGACGGAGTCTGGCTTTGTCACCCAGGCTGGAGTGCAGTGGCGTGATCTCAGCTCACTGCAACCTCTGCCTCCCAGGCTCAAGTAATTCTCCTGTCTCAGTCTCCCAAGTAGCTGGGACTACAGGTGCACACCACCATGCCCGGTTAATTTTTTTGTATTTTTAGTAGAGACAGGGTTTCACCATATTGGCCAGGCTGGTCTCAAACTCCTGACCGAGTGATCCACCCGCCTCGGCCTCCCAAAGTGCTGGGACTACAAGTGTGAACCACCGTGCCCGGCCTGGATCATTTTTCTTATGAGTGAAGTTGAATGTCTTTTCATATGCTAATTTTTTGGTATTTTTTGTAGAGATGGGGTCTCACTATGTTGCCCAGGCTAGTCTCAAACTCCTGGGCTCAAGTAATCCGCTTGCCTTAGCCTTCCAAAGTGCTGGAATTACAGGTGTGAGCCACTGTGCCTGGCTGGGGTTAATTTTTTAATATGGTGTGAGGTATGGATCAATTTTTTTTTTTGGTCTATGAATATCCAGTTATTCTAGTCCCATTTGTTGAAAACATTATCCTCAGTGGTGCACACCTGTAGTTCCAGCTACTAGAGAGGCTGAGGCAGGAGGATCCCTTGAGCCCAGGAGGTTGAGGCTGCAGTGAGCTGTGATTGCACCACTGT